>NC_045443.1:92190592-92546358 GCF_002776525.5 Piliocolobus tephrosceles | reverse complement strand
TTTGAGACGGAGTCTCGCTCTGTCACCCAGGCTGGAGTGCAGTGGCCGGATCTCAGCTCACTGCAAGCTCCACCTCCCGGGTTCACGCCATTCTCCTGCCTCAGCCTCCTGAGTAGCTGGGACTACAGGCGCCTGCCACCTCGCCCGGCTAGTTTTTTGTATTTTTTAGTAGAGACGGGGTTTCACCGTGTTAGCCAGGATGGTCTCGATCTCCTGACCTCGTGATCCGCCGGTCTCGGCCTCCCAAAGTGCTGGGATTACAGGCTTGAGCCACCGCGCCCGGCCTAATGTCATTTTCTAAAGGAAAATCTTATCTATGACATTTTCCCTTATAAGAGATAATTGTTTTGAGTAGGGTTTTTTTTTTTTTAAAGATAAAGATAGTAGGAATTTTTTTTTAAGCCTAAATATCAAATTCCTTTTCCCTTGGGGTTGGGGGAAGGAATGAAGGGGGAACAACTTGCTCTTTCATATGAGTTGGTCATAGCATGTAAGAACCAGTCTTGAAATAGTTTTTTTCTACATGACTTATAATGTATTTCTAGAAATACTTTGTACTTAAAATGATAACAGTTTGTATCTTTTTGTCCATATAAAGATACTTTATAAATAAAAAAATTAGCATTGTAAATAATGTTAATATGTATTATATTTATACAAAATAAATGTAATATATTCCGTTGGTATGATTTTTTTTCCCCCTTAAGACAGAGTCTTGCTCTGTCGCCCAGGCTGGAGTGCAATGGCGTGATGATCTCGGCTCACGGCAACCTTCACTTCCTGGGTTCAAGCAATTCTCCTGCCTCCACCTCCTGAGGAGCTGGGATTACAGATGTACACCAACATGCCTGGCTAATTTTTTGTCTCCCTAAGTGCTGGGATTACAGGCGTGAGCTACTGAGCCTGGCCAGCATCATACATTTAAAGATGAACTTCGGCCAGAGTCACACATGTACAGATGAACTTCAGCTGGGCACAGTGGCTCATGCCTGTAATCCCAGCACTTTGGGACTCCAGCACTTCTGGGATAACTTTGGGATCCCAGCACTTTGGGCGGATCACTTGAGGTGAGGAGTTCGAGACCAGCCTGGCCAACATGATGAAACCCCGTCTCTACTAAAAATACAAAAAGCCAGACATTGTGGTGTGTGCCTGTAATCCCAGCTACTCAGGAGGCTGAGGCATGAGAACCTCTTGAACCCAGGTGGCAGAGGTTGCAGTGAGCTGAGATCATGCCAGTGCACTCCAGCATGGGCAACAGAGTGAGACTCTGTCTCAAAAGGAAATAAAGATGAACTTCATTTACCTCTTTTCCTAAGCATAATTAATGGAAACACTTCTTCACCTACAAATGATGTTCCCAAAATGGCTTCTACTTCCAAGTTTTAACAAGTCAACTTACAATGACTTAAGTGAATTAATTGGGTGATAAGGGGTAACCACAAGCATCACTACAGGCATACATATTCTCCACGAAGAATAGTGAAGAGGTCTCAGATTGCCTGTATCCATTGGGCCTATAGTGCAATCGTGCACTGCGTAACAATATTTCAGTCAAAGGCCACATATACAATAATGGTGGCATAAGATTATAGTCCTCTATTTTTACTGCACTTCTTTTTCTTAAAGGACTTACTGTACTTTTTCTATGTTTATATATATTTAGATACACAAATACCTACCATTATGTTACAACTGCCTACAGTATTCAGTAACATGCTGTACAGGTTTGTCCTAGGTTTCTGACTTAAGAGCAACAGACTACATACAGCCTAGGTGTGTCTAGGCTAGACCATCTAGGTTTGTGTAAGTACACTCTATGATGAGCATAAAATGATGAAATTGCCTAAGGACTCATTTCTCAGAACATGTCCCTGACGTGACTATACTTTCATAATTTTCATCTTTGGGAGCAGCTTATGGTATTGACAGGGGGTTTCCCTTAAAACCAAACCAAATACACAACAAATAATAATAAGCTAAAAGGTAGAGGTTGAAAAAAAAATAAAAATCTCACTCTCGCCCAGGCTGGAATGCAATGGTGCCAACACTGGACCAGACTCCTGGGCTCAAGCAATCCTCCCACCTCAGCCTCCTCAGTAACTAGGAATACAGGCCTGTACCCCCATGCCCTTTTTTTTTTTTTTTTTTTTTTTTAAGAGATGGAGTTTCTCTATGTTGCCCAGGCTGGTCTCAAACTCCTGGCATCAAGCAAGTCTCCTACTTCAGCCTCCCAAAGCTCTGGGGGCAGAAGCCACTGTGCTCAGCAGAGGTGGATTTCTAATGAGGGATAAAGCATATTTTTACTTGTTAGGGATTGTTTCATGCCTTGATCTCTGTCTGTCTGCCGAGTTCCAAAGAGAAATAACAGAGATGTTCTCATTCCCAGCAAACGTTTGTTTTTCCTTCTTTGGATTTCTGCCCTGAGTTTGTGGCTGCTTTCCTACAGTGCCGACCTAAGCTAGGTAAAATAGAAATTTCATGGTAAAACAAAGGAGATTAAAAAAAAAAAACAGAAATTTCAAGAATGCTTCAAAATCTAAAGCACAGAGTACTTTGCCCACGGGGCATTTATTCCTGCCACACCTTGCTGCTACAGGTGGCCACTGTCAGAATGCGATTTTCCACCAATGTCTCTTCACTTCACAATTTGGAAACTTTTTTTTGTAGAGGCAGGATTTTGTTATCTTGCCCAAGTTAGTCTCCAACTGCTGGCCCAAAGTGATCTTGCCTTGGCCTCCCAGCAACCACCTGCCTTGTGTTCGTTTCATACATCATTATTGATAGCAGGCATTGTCCTATGTGCTTGGTAATACATCACAGAACAAAACAGACAATAAAACGGCCATTGAGGATTTCCTATATATATATATATACACACACACACACACACACACACACACACTATATATAGAGGATATGGAAAAAATATATATATATAGAGAGAGAGAGACTCATTCTGTCACCCAGGCTGGAGTGCAGTGGTGTGATCTTGGCTCACTGCCGTCTCGACTCAGGTGATCCTCCCATCTCAGCCTCCAAGTAATTGGGACGACAGGCACGCGCCACCAGGACTGGCTAATTTTTTTGTAGAGGCGGGGTTTCGCCATGTTGGCCCGGCTGATCTCTAACAACTGGGCTCAAGTGATCCGTCCGCCTCGGCCTCCCAACTTGCTGGGATTACAAGCGTGAGCTACCATGCCCAGTCTCTAGTGATTACATTCTTGCCCTGTTTAGCCATTATGTCTCTCTACTCACAACAGTTTATAAGTGAAACTTTGCCTTACCATTTGCATGAGTCGGCCTCAGCTTGTCATTATATATAAAGTTTAAATATGATTGGACTCTATCCAGGGTCCAGTTTTCCAGAAATTAGAAACAGATATGCCTAAGACCCAGAGGGTTATTACTCAAATCTGAAACGTTAACTCAAAACTTCCCCTAATGCCCACCTTTGGCAAACAGTGCTTAAACCTTTGCACGTGGCTGCAAAAAGTACCTGGCTGGGGACGCGTAGCTCTGGCAGGGCACTCTGCCTCCAAGCCAAAAGGGGGCAGTGGACTCACAGAGCCGCTGCTCGGCCCTCTGATCCCTCCACCCCACCCTGGGAACGTCACGACCTCCTCTCGCCGCTTCTCCCCGTCGCTAATGCGCAGGCGCTGGCGGGATAGCGCGCCGCCGAGCCAAGAAAGGGGTCACGAACTCTGACCCTCCCAAATACCCAAACACAGAAAGCTCCCTCCGCCGGGAATCTCGATCCCCCCTCCCGTGGGCTTCCTTCAACCTCTCTTTCCGGAGCGCCCCCCAATCCAGCAGTGGCAACCGCGGGACTGTCGCGTCGGCGCCCGACGCCGGAGTCAGCGAGGCGCAAAGGCGCCGGTAAGAAGCGCTGGGTGGGGACACCAGCGACCGCGTCGGGGGCGGGGGACGGGGGGTGCCCTTCACCCCAACGGCCAACGGACGCGCTCCCAGGGCATCCCCCGGCCTGCGCCCTGCGGCCAGCTGGGCCGTTCAGTTTGGGGGCGCCGCTTTGGGCTGCTGGAGTTGGGCTGGGAGCGCAGAGCGGCGGCGCCGAATGCTCTGGGCCCCCGGAGAGGCGGGGCGGCGGGACGCGGGGCCGGACGCCGAGCGGCTCGGAGCACACAACCGCCTCTCCCGGTGCGCTCATCGCAGCGCCTCTGACCTTTAACCTGCAGGGAAAGCTTCCGCGGTGCCGCAGCTTCCCCCGCCCCGGGGAGCCGCGCGCAGCGGCAGGGCCTCGAAGGCGCACGGCTGACGCCGGAACGAGTGAGACCGGGGAGAGGCCGACCCTCGGCTAGTGGCCGCAGGTCCCGGCCTGCATCCTCTGCCTAACTCTGGTGCTTTCACGGGACGGACAGAATGACGCCCTCCACTTTCACTTTTCTCTCACGACGAATCGGGCCAGGGTCGTCGCTGCCTGTGGATCTGGACCTTTTCAGAAGATATGGAAGGGCCCCAGGGTCCTCACTGCAGGGGGCATGTCCAAGCTTCCAATAGATGGCTCTTTTGTTAAGAAATTCTTCTTTCAGCTCGTGCAGATACCATTTTTGTGCAGTACAAATGTTCCCAAGTTGTCCCATAATCTTCAGTAAGTAGGTCAGTCTTTAAAAAAGTAACCGGAAAGCAAAAGCAAAAAGACCTAAAATTAAGGCCTTTAGGGTTTAATACCTCTAGACGTTGTAAATAGACCTTCAATTTTGAGGTTTTTTGAACCATTTCTGCTGTGTGGTTGGTGATACTCAATGATTTTTTTTTTGAGAGGGAGTCTCTGTCACCCAGGCTGGAGTGCCGTGGCGCGATCTCCGCTCACTACAACCTCCGCTCACTACAACCTCCACCTCCCGGGTTCAAGCGATTCTCCTGTCTCAGCCTCCTGAGTAGCTGGGACTACAGGCAGGAGCCACCACACCCAGCTAATTTTTTTTTTGTATTTTTGGTAGAGATGGGGTTTCACCATGTTGGCCAGTCTGGTCTCGGTATTCTGACCTCGTGAGCCACCCGCCTCTGCCTTCCAAAGTGCTGGGATTACAGGCGTGAGCCACCGCGCCCGGTCGATGATTGTTTTTAAACTTTGCTTTAAGTCCAGTTAGTAAATCTGAAAAAGCGATGTGTATTTCTATCGTTAAAAGTGGGTCGTGGCTGGGCGCGGTATCTCACACCTGTAATCCCAGCACTTTGGGAGGCCGAGGCGGGCGGATCTTCTGAGGTCAGGAGTCTGAGACCAGCCTGACCAACGTGGAGAAACCCTGTTTGTAGTAAAAATACGAAATGAGCCGGGCGTGGTGACGCACGCCTGTGATTCCATCATCTCTAGAGGCTGAGGCAGGAGAATGGCTTGAACCCGGGAGGCGGAGGTTGCTGTGAGCAGAGATCGCGCCATTGCACTCCAGCCTGGGCAACAAGAGCGAAACTCCATCTCAAAAAAGAAAAAAAGTGGGTCGCATGAAATGTTGCTAATCTTAGTCTTTCAAGGGGCATGTTAGTTTCTTCTAGGAAGGATTTTTTGTTTTGTTTTATAGAAATGGTGGAGGGCCCCATTTTGTTGTCCAGACTGATCTCTGGTCTCAAGCTGTCCTCCTGCCTCAGCCTGTTGAGTAGCTGGAATTACAGGCAGTGCATCCTAAGGAAGGATTTTGAGGGAGCAAACATCCCAAAATATCTACCATCTGGGCGTCTGCCACACAATGTATAATCTCTACTCTTGGGGAATAAAAACAAAACAGCATACAATAAATAATAGTATAAATATAATTCGTTGCCTTTTTTCAGTCACAAGACCATCTGCAGCCTCTTAAAGTCTTTTATGAACTGTCTCTAGAAAAATGTACCTTTAGATAAAATTTTACATACAATATTAGGAGTTAACAGAAATCTATTTCTGAATCCTAGTTAACAATCTTAGTCCACACAATAAATGCTAGACCCTTCAGGAAAGACTGGGTGAAAAACTATGAACCAAATTTTTTTTTTTTCCCAGTCGGAGTTTTGCTCTTGTTTCCCAAGCTGGAGTGCAATGGTACGATCTCGGCTCACTGCAACCTCCGCCTCCCAGGTTCAAGCGATTCTCTTGCCTCAACCTCCCGTGTAGCTGGGATCATAGGCACCATCCACCACACCCAGCTAAATTCTTGTATTTTTCGTAGAGAATGGGGTTTCACCATGTTGGCCAGGCTGGTCTTGAACTCTTGACCTCAGGTGATCCACGTGCCTTGGCCTCCTAAAGTGCTGGGATTACAGGCATGAGCCCTGGCTTAAACCAAATCTTAAAGGTCAGGTGGGATTTAAATGAGGGAGAAAGCAGGAATATGTTGGGGAATAAAGCACATGATAGTTTGACCTGAAGAGGCCCCTTCTTGGGAGTGACAGGAAATGAGAATGGGGGAAGTCGGATTATAAAAGAACTCTCCCTTGTGTTCACAGTGCCAGACACCTTGTGAAAGCATAATAAATATTGAATGAATACCAAGGGAAGGGATTAAAACTTTGTTCCTTTGCCATTAAAGCAGCACTGATGGTCTGAAGTTGAAGAATAAAGATGTGATTTAGTTCTGTAAGTCATTATGTGAATGCCTGGCCCATAGTAAGCATTCAACAAGTACTTGTTGAATGGAAGAAAATTGAATAAATTTTTGAGCCAGTGAATGTGAACATTTTTAAGGCTCTTGGTATACATTGGCAAATGACTTTTCTAGGAAGGTTAAAACATTCTAACCTTTTACTAACAGTATATCAAGAATGTGTGTGTTGGCTGGGTACGGTGCCTCATACCTGTAATCCCAACACTTCGGGAGACTGAGGTGGGTGGATCACTTGAGGTCAAGAGTTCGAGACCAGCCTGGCCAACGTGGTGAAACCCTTTCTCTACAAAAAATACAAAAAGTAGCTGGGCATGGTAATGCATGCCTATAATTCCAGTTACTCGGGAGGCTGAGGCAGGAGAATTGCTTGAACCTGGGAGGCAGAGGTTGCAGTGAGCCGAGGTTGTACCACTGCACTCCAGTCTGGGTGACAGAGCAAGATTCTGTCTCAAAAAAAAAAAAAAAAAACTTGGAAATTTTACTTTTGTATTGGCTACTCAAAGCCAGTTTATCAGGCTGGATCCTATTTGAAGCTGGGAAGAATGGGAAGAAAACAGACACTGCTATCAGTGCAGCCTTAACTTATACCATTGCTTATCTTCTTCTTTCTCATCTCTTCAGGGTAGAGACCGTCTTTATTATCCTATCCTAGTGTCAGGCATAGATCCTGGAACTCAACGGAAAGGTGTAGTTAGGGAAAGGGAGAGTTGCTCTTTTTTATAAGATTGAGAATCCCCATGCAGTGGCATCCATGAAGGAAGGAAGGGAGGGAGGGAGGGAGGGAGGGAGGGAGGGAGGGAGGATAGATGCATACATAGATGCATGGATTAATAAATGTTTAGAAGCATTCTTTCAGGCATCCAGTCACAAAATTTTGGGGAAAAAAAGGAATGTGTGTGTTGCCTTATCTTTGGAGTTAAATTTAGTTTTGGAAAATATATAGTCATATGTGATGGGGATGTGTTCTGAGAAATGCATCCCTAAGTGATTTTATCATGAATGAACATCATAGAGCATACTTACACAAAACTAAGTGATATAACTTACCATACACCTGGGCTATACAGTATAGCCTGTTGCTCTTAGTTTACAAACCCACACAGCATGTTACTTTAGTGAATACTGCAGGCAGTTTTAACACAGTAGTATTTGTGGAAGTAAAAAATATAAACGTGGAAGAGGTACAGTAAAAATAGTGTTACGGGTGTAATCTTGTGGTACCGCTATTGGATATGCAGTCTCATTCATTGACTAAAACATCATGCAGTACATGCAGTACATGACTATGTATTGGTCTAGTGAGTCCCTGGAATTCATTCAGATAAACAAATAGTTTATCTTCCTAAGTTTTCATTATGAAGTGACTTCTTTGAGTCTAATGCACCAATACACTGGTGTTGATTTTAGGATTTCCGGAAAAGATTTCTTATTTTTTATTACTTTAATTTTTGTGGTAATACTTGTATTTAAGCAAAATTTAAAAGCACCAAACACTTATTCAATGAAAAATAAGCCTCCCATTCCTGTTCCCAAACTTACAGTTTCTTTCCTTGGAGATAGTTATTGGAACCGTTTTCTTATGTATCCTTTAAGGTGTAGTTTTTCTTTTTCTTTTCTCTTTTGAGACGTAGTATCACTCTGTCACCCAGGCTGGAGTGCAGTGGCGCGATCTTGGCTCACTACAGCCTCCGCCTTCCAAGTTCAAGGGATTCTTCTGCCTCAGCCTCTCAAGTAACTGAGATTACGGGCACCCACCACCATGCCCGGCTAATTTTTTTTTTTTTTTTAATGAGACAATTTCACTCTTGTGGCCCAAGCTGGAGTGCAATGGCGTGATCTCGGCTCACTGCAACCTCCGCCTCCCAGGTTCAAGCTGTTCTCCTGCTTCAGCCTCCCGAGTACCTGGGATTATTGGCATGTGCCACCACGCCTGGCTAATTCTGTATTTTTAGTAGAGATGGCATTTCACCATGTTGGCCAGGCTGGTCTCGAACTCCTGATCTCAAGTGATCAGCCCATCTTGGCCTCCCATAGTGCTGGGAGTACAGATGTGAGCCACTGGGGCTGGCCCAAGTGTAGATTTTCTTGTCTTTAGGCAGCATTTGAAAGTTTTATTTGCCTACCTAGATCTTGCATGTTTCTTACTAGGTTTATGCCTGAGTGTTATGGGCTGAATTCAGTTCTCCCACAAAATAATATGAATCCCAAATTCCTGTGTTGATGTCCTAACCACCAGTACCGCAGAATTGAGTATATTTGGAAATAAGGCCTTAAAAGAGATAATTGAGTTAAAATTAGTTCATTAGAGTATGCCATAATCCAAAATAACAGATGTCCTTCTATGAAGAGATTATGACACAGGCACTCAGAGGGAAGACTGTATAAACATCTAAAGATACATGGAGGGCTGGGGCTGGGTGCAGTGGTTCACGCCTGTAATCCCAGTACTTTGGGAGGCCAAGGCGGGTGGATCACAAGGTCAGGAGATCAAGACCATCCTGGCTAACACGGCGAAACCCCGTCTCTACTAAAAATACAAAAAAATTAGCCAGTGTGATGGTAGGTTCCTGTAGTTCCAGCTACTCGGGAGGCTGAGGCAGGAGAATGGCATGAACCCAGGAAGTGGAGCTTGCAGTGAGCCAAGATCTCCAACCTGGGTGACAGAGCGAGACTCCATCTCAAAAAAAAAAAAAAGATACATGGAGGACTAGGCATGGTGGCTCATGCCAATTCAATTCCAACACTTGGGAGACCGAGACAGGAAGATTGATTGAGCCTAGGAGTTTGAGGCCAGCCTGGGCAACACAGTGAGACCCCATCTGTACAAAAAATAAAAAATTAGCCAGGTGTGGTGGTGTATACCAGTAGTTCCACCTACTCAGGACGCTGAGGTGGGAGGATCACTTGAGCCCAGGAGGTTGAGACTGCAGTGAGCTGTGATGGTACCACTACACTCCAGCCTGGGTGATAGAGTGAGGCCTTGTTTTTAAAAAAGAAAAAAAAAAAACATGGAAAAGGCAACCATGAACGGAAAAGAGACTTCAGAAAAAGCCAACCCGCCCACTTCAACTAGATTATTTTGAAGCAAATCTTAAATATCATATAATTTGTAAATTATTTAGTAAAAGTGTTTTTGTGAGTTTAATTATAAAGCATCTTTTTATTTTTGGCAGGACATCTTGGCAGTTAGATCATGGCAACCATAGAAGAAATTGCACATCAAATTATTGAACAGCAGATGGGAGAGGTATGTCTAGTTTACAGTTGATGCACTGACCCACCAAACTTTTATAATTCATACTAAATGCATATACCAGGTTCTGGAGTTCCAGAAATAAAAGATATTCCCTAACTTAATATAGCTTTTCAAGCTACTGAGAGATAGTTGAAGAATCAGACAATTCGTAGTAGAATGTGGTAAGTTCTGTGACAGGTCATTGTATCAGGTGCGATGGGAGCACAGAAGAAAAACAAGTGAAAGGAATGAAGGGAAGGAAGGAAGGAAATTAAAGAGCTGTAGAGTGAGTAGGAATGCTTTTGGAGGGAATGCTTTTTAGAGGGTATAATCTGAGACCAGTTTTGGTGGGATCAGTAGGAGTTCAGTGTCAATACTGACATCTTCATTTTTTTAAATGGTTACCTCCTATTACTTAGTAATAGATACCAGATAATTTGGAAGTTCTCAAAGTATTATCTGGGGACACTTTCAGAGACTCAACCAGGTGAAGACCATTTTTTTATAATACCGAAATGTTATTTACCTTTTCGGTATTGTTCTCTCCCAGGTATACAGTGGAATTTTCTACAGACTGTGTGACGTGATGATACTGTACGATATAATTTGTCAACATTTATAAGGTGTACATAACTCACTGAATCATTGCTTTCCAGATGACCAGTGTATAATGTTACAAAATTATGCATGAGTGAAGGATCCATTTAAATTGCAGGATAGACCAACAGATTTTAATATAGTTTATGACTCTACCTTGCAGCTAACCTTTGAAAAACTGCCACTTGTTGAGTTGATGTAGTATCAAAGAACAACTTTCACAGTTTGAAAAGGATATTAAAATATCCTTCCCCTTTTCAACCAATAAATATGAAGCTGAATTTTCTTTACCACATATATGGTGAAGAAATATATTTCCGGCTGATTTTTTGTGACTATTTTCCATGCTCACGTACCTGGCTAATGTTTTGTATATTTTATAGCAACAGGGTTTTGCCAAGTTGTCCAGCCTGGTCTGGAACTCCTGGGCTCAAGCAGTCCACTCACCTTGGCCTTTCAAAGTGCTGGGATTACAGGTGTGAGGTACTGTGCCCAGCCTTGTTATAACCAAAACAACATAGTCCAACAGATTAAATGAAAAAACAGATATGAGATTCCAACTTCTGTTAAAGCAGACATTAAAGCAGTATGTAGAAATGTAAAACAAAGCCATTCTCTCCACTACATTTTTGTTTGTTTGGAAAATAAAGTTTTCTATTTTCTTAGTCATTAAGAAATAGGTTATAATGGGTACAAAAAAATAGGATGAATGCATTAGACCTAGTCTGGGATAGCACAACAGACAGACTATAGTCAATAATTTTTTATTTTTATTTTTATTTTTTGAGACAGAGTCTCGCTGTTGTCCAGGCTGAAGTGCAGTGGCGCTGTCTCAGCTCACTGCAATTCTCCGCCTCCCTGGTTCAATCGATTCTCCTGCCTCAGCCTCCTAAGTAGCTGGGATTACAGGCGCCTGCCACCAAGCCTGGCTAAATTTTGTATTTTTAGTAGAAATGGGGTTTCAGTATGTTGGTCAGGCTGGTCTCGAACTCCTGACCTCGTGATCCGCCCGCCTCAGCCTCCCAAAGTACTGGAATTATAGGCTTGAGCCCCTGCACCCAGCCAATAATAATTTAATTATACATTTAAAAATAACTAAAACATTATAATTGATTGATTGTAACATACAGGATAAATGCTTGAGGGGATGGATGCCCTATTTTTCCATGCGATTCTTACGTATTGCCTGCCTGTATCAAAACATCTCATGTACCCCAAAGATGATATATACCTACTATGTACCCATGAAAATTAAAAATAAATTTTAAAAAATTATGTTAACATTTAATGGGTTGTTAATTTTTAAATGAATCAACTATTTTTAAAATCTCTCTTTGAATTTCTAACTCACATGCAGAAAACCCCATCCCTACCAAAATACAAAAAATTAGCCAGGTGGGGTGGCCGGTGCCTGTAGTCCCAGCTACTTGGGAGGCTGAGGCAGGAGAATCACTTGAACCCAGGTTGCAGGGAGCTGAGATCGCACCACTGCACTCCAGCCTGGGCGACAAGAGTGGAACTCCGTCTCAAAAAAAAAAGCTCTTTGGAACCCTCAGTAATATTTTAGCCTATAAAGGGGTCCTGAAACCTAAGAACTGTTTCCATTATTTACTACTCTTCTCTATTGAAGGCTCTTTGGATTGCCTAAATATTAAATTATTACAATTATTATGCTGCAGTAATGTCCTTTTACTCCTTCAAGCAGAATGTTTCAACCCAGGAGCAGTTGGACCATGAATGCGCCAAATGCTCTTCTCTAAGAAATCAGTATGAACTATTAGTCTTTTATCCAGTACAACTTGCTTTAGGTAGAAACTGATTAGTGAATCAGAACTTTGTTTTAAATTTTGCATAGAAAAGAATATTGAAATAATTTCAGGAAAATAAAAATAGAAAAAGTTTGGTACAGAAGGAACAGGATTGGAATTTTGGAAAATTAGAAACAAACCGACTTTGCCATTTTAAAATTGAATCAAGAAATTTAATTGGCTTAATGATGTTTACTCTAAAATATATTTGCTGAATAACAGAAACTCTCAGTGCTGAAATAGTTTTGTATATTCATGAACTTTTTCCTCCCCCCAGATGGCAGATGGCAGTTCTGTCCTCCCAGTTGCTCAAGCCAAAATATTATAATCATCCTTGACTCTTCTTTCTTCATATTCTACTTCAGTCCATCAGCATATTTTGTTACTTCTGTCTTCTTAAAATAAATAAATCCCAATTTAATTGTTTTTCATCCCCAGCTTGGCTACTACCCTGTTCCTGGCCAGTATTTCTGCCCATACATCATAACCACATATTGATGGTATCTGCAATAGTGTCCTTTCTGATCTCCCTTAATTTTACTTCTGAACTTTTTTTTTTGAGACAGACTCTTGCTCTGTCACCCAGGCTGGGGTGCAGTGGCGCGCTTTCAGCTCCTTGCAACCTCCTCCTCCCCGGTTCAAGTGATTCTCCTGCCTCAGCCTCCCGAATAGCTGGAATTACAGGCACATGCCACCATGCCCAGCTAATTTATTGTGTTTTTAGTAGAGACGGGATTTCACTGTGTTAGCTAGGATGGTCTCAATCTCCTGACCTCATAAGCTGCCTGCCTCGGCCTCCCAAAGTGCTGGAATTACAGGCATGAGCCACTGTGTCCAGTCCTTTTTTTTTTTGGAGGCAGAGCCCTGCTCTGTCTCCCAGGCTGGAGCGTAGTGGTGTAAATCCCAGCTTACTGCAACTTCTGCCTCCAAGGTTCAAGTGATTCTCCTGTCTCAGCCTTCCCAGTTGCTGGAATTACAGGCGCCCATCACCATGCCCAGCTAATTTTTATATTTTAGTAGAGACAGGGTGTCGTCATGTTGGCCAGGCTGGGCTTGAACTCCTGACCTCAAGGGATCCACCTGCCTCAGCCTCCCAAAGTGCTGCGATTATGGGCATGAGCCACTGCACCCGGCCTGCTCTTGAATATTTGCAGTCTGTTCTTCACACTAAATTTAGAATACTTTTTTTTTTTTTTTTGAGGCCGGGTCTCACAGTGTTGCCCAGTCTGGTCTCGAACTCCTGGCCTCAAGTGATCCTCCTGCCTCAGCCTCCCACGTAGCTGGGATTATAGATACATGTCACTGTGCCTGTCTGATTCCTTTTTAAAAAGTAAAATCCTGTCCTCTGCTCCAAACCCTCTGGTGGCTCTCTATTTCACACAGTAGGAAATCTAGACTTTTGTTTGGCCTATAAAGCCCTCTTAAGTCCCAGCTGTCACTCAGATCCCATATTTTAGTGTAATCCCTGTCTTCCCTTCTGTCTTACTCATCATATATCTCTATCGCTGTGCCTTGTGCCTCACATGTGTCAAACACCCTCCCTCCTGCCCTGGAACCTACTTATATGCTCTGTTTCCTCTACCTGGAATGTTCTTCCCCTAGGTAGTCCTAAGCCTTGGTCTGTTTCTTCACTCAGGACTGTGCAAAAATGACACCTCCTTAGAGTGAACTTCCCTCATTTCCCTGATTCTGTTACTGTCTCACCTTACCTTGTTTTTCTTCATAGCACTTAGTACTGCCTGACAATATTATTATTCGCTTATTTATTATCTGTCTGTCCCCACTAAAATAAAAGCTTCATGAAGGCAAAAGTTTTGTTTTATTCACTGCTACATCCCAGTATGCAGAACAGCTAATATAAATCACCCAATATATGTTTGTCTAAATGGAACATGGGAGGGAAGGGGAAGGAGGGAATCAAAATAGTGAAGTCAAAATGTTCTTACTATTGTACATTTGTTTGCACATTTGTTTATTTCTGTAGGATAGAATTTTGTGGCAATAGAATTGGTATTTTAAAAGGTACATGTGTGTGTTATATTGAATATATATGAAATGATGTGTTTTTGTAAGAAGATAATTGTCATTAAAGAAAAATAAATGATTGAGTTTAATTGATTATTTTTCATGATTTTGTTAGATTGTTACAGAGCAGCAAACTGGGCAGAAGATCCAGATAGTGACAGCACTTGATCATAATACCCAAGGCAAGCAGTTCATTCTGACAAATCATGATGGATCTACTCCAAGCAAAGTCATTCTGGCCAGGCAAGATTCCACTCCAGGAAAAGTTTTCCTTACAACTCCAGATGCAGCAGGTGTCAACCAGTTATTTTTTACCACTCCTGATCTGTCTGCACAACACCTGCAGGTAAATAACTATAGAAGTGTCTTTTCCTCTTATATATAAAAAAAATTTTTTAATCATAAGCCCTGCCATGAAGACTTTAGATCTACGTATATTCAGTAGGAAAAAAGTGCATAAAATTATGTGCAACGCAGTATCTACAGTGACAGTCCTCTCCTATGAGCTACTGTACTTTCCTCACAGCCATATATTTTGGGGGATTATTTGTTGCATACAGTAAGATCCACTCTGGCTTCTGTAGCCAGGACGATGGGACGGCCTTTAATAAAGGATATAGAGAGCTTGCAGAATTGTTAGGAAGGTTGAAGAAACAGTTCTAGGCCAGGTTTTCAAGAATGACTATTGGAGCATGCTGCAAAACTGGCTTCTAAGAGACCTAGTACTTCTGCATAATTAGGAAATTGTCAACTCAGAGGCAGCTTTTGTAGCTGTATTTTCCAGAACCAAGCTGCCTGTGCTACAAATAGGAAGCTGCCAAATCAAGAAGTTTGGAGTATAGCTGCTGGCTTCAGCATTGTGCCTCCTTTGTTGTCTTGCACATCTTCATGAAATGGCAAGCAGTGTAGTCATGGTCTCCTGCTTTACTCTGAAATGAAGTAGTATATATTAACATTACATCATTTTAGTTTTTGCTAGAATAAAAAATTACACATTGTTCTTCAAAAACTCAAAAACTTGTATACACCACATGCCTGTGGGGTTATGTCGATGGTTTCACTGCTGGCTGTTATGATCGAATACAAATACAATGTACTCTGAAGTCGCCTTCAGAAACTTTTTGAAGGGGGTCTACTTAAAATTGGGTTCCATCCTTTATGATGAAAAACTCACGAAAGAAAATTTCTCTTTGATTGACAAACTGAATTCATAAAACATGAAATTTTGCCTGTATATCCTGATATCATCTGTTCATCCAATGATATTTGTATTAGTTTTGGAAATAAAGGTAGAAAGTGGATACAGTCACAAATTTATAAGACCTTATTTTATCAACAAGACAGAAGTCACAAAAAAAAGTATAACATTATACATACCTTAATTTCTCTTTCTTAAAGTAGTAGACTTGATTTTTTAGAATAGTTTTAGATTTTCAGAAAAACTGAGCATATAGAACAGAGTTCTCATATTACTCCCCCGTAAATACACACAGTTTCCCCATTAACATTTTACATTCACGATATATTACAATTAATAAGCAATACTGATACATTGTTAACTAAGTTTATAGGTGTTTAGATTTTCCTTAGTTTTTGCCTAATGGCTTTTTTTTGGTCCCAGGATCCCATCCAGGATACCTTCCTGCATTGAGTTGACATGTCTCCTTAGGCTTCTCTTGGCTAGGACAGTTTCTCAGACTTTCCTTGTTTTTGATGACCTTGACAGTTGTGTGAGGAGTACTGACCAGGTATATTGTAGGATGCCCCACTATTGGACTTGGTCTGATGTTTTTCTCATGAATGTGGGCAAATCCCTTCATCTCTTACTATCTCCTTCCATACTTAGGAATAATAGATAAAAGATCAGCAGCATTTGCAACAGGTAGGCTATTAAAAGAGTAATACTTGCCATAGATGTTTTCGTCGGACATCTAGTACCAGAAGTTTTTGTTTTGTTTAAGTACTTATTGAAGACTGATTTTTATGGTGATATAAGAAGAAATGATGCTATATGTTACATAGTAAGGGGCAGTCATTTTAAGAACCATTTAAAGTTGGTAAAATCAGAAGTATTCCTGAAGGAGTTCAAATGCCATACCATTTTTTTAATTGAATTTATTTGTTCGCATTTCAAGATTGAAAGAAAATGATGAAAAAGTTGAAAGATACACCTAAAGGAAGAAACTAGTTTCCTTTTTTTTTCTTCTTGAGACAGAGTCTCGCTCTGTCTCCCAGGCCAAAGTGCAGTGGTGTAGTCTCGGCTCACTGCAACCTCTGCCTCCAGGGTTGAAGTGATTCTCCTGCCTCAGCCTCCCAAGTAGCTGGGATTACAGACACCCACCACCACACTTGGCTAATTTTTTGTATTTTTAGTAGAGACAGGGTTTCACCACATTGGCCAGGCTGGTCTTGAACTCCTGACCTTAGGTGGTCCGCCTGCCTTGGCCTCCCAAAGTGCTGGGATTACAGGTGTGAGCCACCGCACCCAGCCTTTTTTTGTTTTTTAAAGAAGAAACTAGTTTCCTTTGCCAGTATCTTATTAACTGTGCCTAGTGATGAGCTTTTTAAGTCCATACCTTTGTATAGCAACCACATCTGCATGATTATAATTACCTCAAGGAAATTTATTTATAGCCCCTTTTCTATTTAAAAGGTTTAGAGTTATCTCTTTATGCTATTACAAGCTTATTTTTGTCACGTCATTCCACGTGGAAAGGTTCTGAGCTCTTCGTAGAGTACAAAGTTTAAAAATAACTTGTGAAAAAGAAAGCAACAAAGCTAGACCAACTGAATGTTCTTTAAGTTTTCAATAGAATGAGTGCTACTGAGTAACAACAGGTTTTTGTTTTGTTTTGTTTTGTTTTTTTAGCTCCTAACAGATAATTCTTCTCCAGACCAGGGACCAAATAAGGTTTTTGATCTTTGCGTAGTGTGTGGAGACAAAGCATCAGGTAACATTAAGAATAACCTCCTGAAAATAAAAAAAGAAAAAAAAATAACCTCCTATATGTGTCGTGTTGTTGAAATAACTACCACACTACCATGTTTCTTCTACTTAAAGTATGTCACTTTTATGGTTCATATTTGTAGCCTATAAAATTGAACTAATTTTTTCCCGAAGTTCTTTTTTTGTGATAGTGTCTCACTGTGGCTCCGGCTGGAATGCAGTGGCGTGATCTCAGCTCACTGTAGCCTCTGCCTCCTGGATTCAAGCAATTCTCCTGCCTTGGCCTCCCAAGTAGCTGGGGCTACAGGTGTGTGCAAGCACGCACGGCTAATTTTTGTATTTTTGTTAGAGATGGGGTTTCACCATGTTGGCCAGGCTCATCTCAAACTCCTGACCTCAGGTGATCCACCCTCCCCTCCTTGGCCTCCCAAAGTGCTGAGATTACAGGTGTGAGCCACCATGCCTGGTTCCAAAGCTCTTTATTCACTTATATTTTTTTTACTTCAGTGCAGTTTAATTTGATTTGTAATGAAATAAAATGCATATTTCACTTTTGAAAGTGAACATGTAAAAAAAAATTTTTTTTTTTTTTTTTGAGATGGAGTCTTGCTACGTCGTCCTGACTGGAATGCAGTGGTGCAATCTTGGCTCACTGCAACCTCTCCCTCCTGGGTTCAAGCAATTTTCTGGGTAGCTGGGACGACAGGTGCGTGCCACCACGCCCGGCTAATTTTTGTATTTTTAGTAGAGATGGGCTTTCACCATGTTGTCCAGACTGGTCTTGAACTGCTGACCTCAAGTGATCCACCTGTCGTGGCCTCCCAAAGTGCTTGGATTACAGGCATGAACCACCATGCCCGGCTGTAGAAAAATGTTTTAATGTGAAAACTAGAAATTTTGGCCAAGGAATCATTTAAAAATGATGACTTCTTATCTTTACTAATATTTTACATTAGGCCAGGTGAGATGGCTCATGCCTGTAATCCCAGCACTTTGGGAGTGGAGGCAGGAGGATCGCTTGAGGCCAGGAGTTCAAGACTACCCTGGGCAAGATGGCAAGACTGTCTCTACAAAGAAAAAAAAACAACAAAACTGGTCAGGTGTGGTGGCATAAGCCTGTAGTTCCAGCTAGTTGGGGATATCACTTGAGTCCAGTAGTTTGAGACTGCTGTGAACTGTGATTGCACCATTGCATTTCAGCCTGGGCCACAGAGTGAGATCCTATCTCTAAAAAAATTACAATAAATAAATAAAAATAACTTCTAAAAATGTTTTTTATGTCAGAAGCTCAAAAATCAGTTTTACCTCATGTTGTTTAAAGGGAAGAAATTGGCTTATTTCATGTCTGTTCTGAAATAATGTGATTTTTATGTTTTCTTAAACATTTTATCTCTAGGACGTCATTATGGAGCAGTAACTTGTGAAGGCTGCAAAGGATTTTTTAAAAGAAGCATCCGAAAAAATTTAGTATATTCATGTCGAGGATCAAAGGATTGTATTATTAATAAGCACCACCGAAACCGCTGTCAATACTGCAGGTTACAGAGATGTATTGCGTTTGGAATGAAGCAAGACTGTATGTATTAGCTTTTAAGGAGAAAATACTTTTTAAAGATTCCAGCAAACTAGAAGAGTATTGAAATTAACAAATTAAAATAGGTCAAATATGTATACTTTTTAGTTTACAGTTTTCCAACTAAAAATATAAGAATATAGACATACATATGTATTTTTTATTTTTTCAACTAATATTTATTGAATACCTGTGTAAAAAGCACGTATTTGTAGTTTGGCGGAAAGTTTAACTAGCTTAAGATACCAGTTTACTTTTTGATTAAACTACTAAAAGGTGATTAGTAAGATAATGACAATACCTAGTATTGATTGAGCTCGCACTATGCTAGACACTGCGCTTAGCATATGTATTAACTTACTCACAGCAATTCTCTGCAGTAGATACTAGGTTACCCATTTTACATTTGGGTAAACAGGTTGAGAAACCTGCTCAAGGTCATACAACTAATATAAGTGGCATAAGCTGGCTTTGAATCCTGGCAGTTTAACAACCTTACTGTACTATCTCCTAAGTGTTATGAGATAAAATTCTTACAAATATTATGTATTATAGTTTAGAAAGGAAGACCAAGTAGTTGAATTACTTCTCAAAAATCTCTTGCCCTTAGTTAATAAAAGATCTACCTTAGGCCTTTTTGTTCCTTTCAGTATTTTTTCAGTGGATTAAATTTCACTTAATTTTTTTTAAAGCTCTCATATAGATAGGTAAGTGACTACTAACTTGAGTTCTTTCTTCTTGATGGTGAACTTTTAAAAAAGAGTTCCTTTTCATTTTTATCACAGGAGTGGGGGAGCAGGGAGAGAAAAAAGAATGAGAGATGCAAATTGGTTAGTTTTACTAATCTAAAGCAACTTTGTTGAACTTGCACATAATTTCTAAAGATTGATGGTTATCTTTGGAGTTTAGTATGGTAGCCATGTCTCCTATTAGCAGCATTTAGCTTACCTACAGCTTACATTTATAATTGTCTGTAAATCCTATATTGTGATATAGTAGTTTAACACATTTTTGTAGCTGTCCAATGTGAAAGAAAACCCATTGAAGTATCACGAGAAAAATCTTCCAACTGTGCCGCTTCAACAGAAAAAATCTATATCCGAAAGGACCTTCGTAGTCCATTAACTGCAACTCCAACTTTTGTAACAGATAGTGAAACTACAAGGTAAAGTAAAACAGACACGGAGTAGCTGGTCATTTTGCTTTTCTTCCCAATGAAACTCAGGCCAAAATGTGTGCTTATTTGTTACAGGTCAACAGGACTTTTAGATTCAGGAATGTTCGTGAATATTCATCCATCTGGAGTAAAAACTGAGTCAACTGTGCTGATGACATCAGATAAGGTGTGTTTAGTACAATTTAAAGCTTAGATATTTTTAAGCATTTTAAAATGTTTTCCTAATCGCTTCCTTTGCTTTGGTAAATTGCTTTGTTCTTAAATATTCCACATTACAAGTTGCCTTTTTTTTTTTTTTAAACGTAAATTAGAAATGTTCAGCCGGGCATGGTGGCTCACACCTGTAATCCCAGCACTTTGGGAGGCCGAGGCACGTGGATTGCTTGAGGTCAGGAGTTCAAGACCAGCCTGACTAACATGGAGAAACCCCGTCTCCACTAAAAATAGAAAAATTAACTGGGTGTGGTGGCACATGCCTGTAATCCCAGCTACTGGAGGCTGAGGCAGGAGAATCGCTTGAACCTGGTAGGTGGAGGTTGTGGTGAGCCAAGATGGCACCACTGCACTCCAGCCTGGGCAACAAGAGTGAAATTCTGTCTCAAAAAAACCAAAAAATCAGAAATGTTCTTAATTTCACTAGGATGATTATCACTTCAACATGAAAGCAACAAACACATACTCTTCCCTCATCTTGAAATACGAGTCCTCAGTAAAAGACATTTATAGGTGTGAAATTCTTAATATTTCTTTTATGTTCCCTTACAGATTTGTTAGTGCCAAAATGCATGGTTTTTTTTTTAGTGCCAAAATACTTAACATATTTAAATATTTCAGGTAAAAGGAAATTCTTAGCTCACCTCCATCAAAATACTTACTTGAGTCAAGCGTAGGAATAGGACTGCAAGAGCTCTCCTATCATGTATCCAAGTCATCCAGTTCTCTTAGAGATTGAAGCAGCTCTATGGTAGACTAAGGGTCTAAAGGAAAAACAGTTTATTTAAATTGAACATGAAGAATTTCTGTATTTGTCAGAAGCCCTTTGGGAGAACAAGAAGTAAAAATTTCTCCTGAAATCTCAAATCTGAAAACAAATTTTAGGAAGCCTACGATCAGGGTTTCTCTCAGCCTATGATCTGGGTTTTTTATTTGTTTGTTTTTTAAAAGGGTCCCCTCTGTCACCCAAGCTGGGGGTGCGGTGGTGGCACAGTAATGGCTTGCCACAGCCTCATCCTCTCAGGCTCCAGTGATCCTCTCACCTTAGCCTCCCAAGAAGCTAGGGCTGCAGGCACATGCCACTGTGCCTGGCTCATTTTTCCTATTTTTGTAGAGACCAAGTCTCATTGTGTTACCCAGCTGGTCTCGAACTCCTGGGCTCAAGTGATCCTCCCACCTCGGCCTTCCACATTGCTGGGGTTATGTGCATGAGCCACTCTGCCTAGCCAGGATCTGATTTTATATAACTTATAAGATTATTTGTCCTACTAATGCAAGATTCATTATATATTTGTCACTTGATGCTTTAAGGTACTCTAAATACTTAGGCTCCAAAATCCAATTTCATCTACCACTTACTAGCTGTATAACGTTAGGCAAGTTATTTGACCTGTTAGTGCCTCACTTTCTCATCTGTAAAATAAGAGTAATAAGAGTATCTATCTTACAGATTGGGCTTTAGCATATAATTGCTAGGTGAGGCAGTGGCCTCTTGCCATATATTTTAGAAAACTTCACTTAGCCCTGTCTACATGATTCAAGGTTAGAATGATAATTGGTTTTATTGACATACTAACTCCTTCAGGAAAGGAAGGGAACTAGATTTTGTGACAGACTACTCTGCTCAGACACTGCTCTCTTGTATATATCTATATGAAATTGTTAGGACAACCTTATGGTAAGCTTCTCTGACAAATGACCCCAAAACTCTGAAGTCACAAGATGAAAGTTTTTTATGTTGACTAAGAATCTTTAGGGGCAAAAACTTAAGAATCCAGTTAGATGTGTTGCTAGAGAGAAGAGAATATATAAGCTAAGTTTTAGGTGAAAAAAGCATTTAAAAATTGTAACTAATGTACTTTGTATTCAAATATAAGAAAACTTCTTGGGGCAGTGCTTAACATTGTGGGCTTTTCTGGGCACAGTGGCTCAAGCCTGTATCCCAGCAACTCGGGAGGCTGAAGTTGAAGAGCTCCTTGAGGCTAGGAATTTGAGACCAACCTGGGAAACATAGCGAGACTCTGTCTCTAAAAACAAAAAAACTTATCCAGACATGGTGGTACATACCTGTAGTCCCAGCTATTTGGGAGGCTGAGGCAGAGGATTACTTGAGCCTAGGAGTTCAAGGCTGCAGTGAGCTATGATCATGCCCCAGTACTCCAGTCTAGGCAATAGAGTGTCTCTAAAAAAAAAAAAAAAAAAGCATAGACTTTTGCAGTCAGCCAGTCCCACTTCTACTATTTGGGTCATTCTTCTGGTTGGCGATAGAGGAATGATGGTTTCTATTTCACAGGGTTGTTATGGAGGTTAAATAAAATGCATGTATGGGTATTAATTATGTAAGAACCTAACTGGTAGGGTTTTCAGTAAATGATTTTTGGACCATAGATTAATTTGGGGAGGGCACAAAAATTGTTTTATTCTACTGATTCACCAAAATAAATCTCACAGAAACTGAGTAATTGTTATAATAAATGAAACATCATGGGAACATATGTGTTATTTTAGGATTAAGAACACCAAGAAGGGCCGGGTGCAGTGGCTCACGCCTGTAATCCCAGCACTTTGGGAGGCCAAGGCGGGCAGATTACGAGGTCAGGAGATCAAGACCATCCTGGCTAACACAGTGAAACCCCGTCTCCACTAAAAATGGAAAAAATTAGCTGGGCGTGGTGGCAGGCGCCTGTAGTCCCGGCTACTCAGGAGGCTGAGGCAGGAGAATGGCGTGAACCCGGGAGGCAGAGCTTGCAGTGAGCTGAGATAGCGCCACTGCACTCCAGCCTGGGCGACAGAGTGAGACTCCGTCTCAAAAAAAAACAAAAAAACAAAAAACAAAACAAAAAGAACACCAAAAAGAAAAACCATGAAGAAAGTATTAATCAAAACGATACCATTAAGGGATTGGCCCAGTAGGCCATAGAAGGCAAGTTAAAAGGCTTTTCATTAGATTGGTAATAAATTTAAATAAAATAAAGCATCAAATATATGAAAATCTATGAATTAAAAATTATACTCAGAAAAACTCATCTATCACAATTAGAAATTGCTAGGATATCAACTTCTTGCTCTGAAAATTGATAACTAAGTAAAAGAAAAAGTACTTACCTGCCTTTCCTGTACAAATTATATTTCTGAGGTTGTGAAAGAGTTGAGCGAAAATTCTTTTTTATAAAAGAATTGTAGTTAATGCACAAATAATATGCATATTTTCAACAAACATTAAAAAGTGAAGACAAGCCAGGCATGGTGGCTCATGTCTATAATCCCAGCACTTTGGGATTCTGTGGCAGGCAGATCACTTGAGCCCACGAGTTTGAGACCAGCCTGGGCAACATGATGAAACCCCATCTCTACAAAAAATAAAAAAATTAGCTGGACATGGTGGTGTGCGCCCGTAGTCAGGAGGCTGGGAGGATCACTTGAACCCAGGAGTTGGAGGTTGCAGTGAGCTGAGATCACACCACTGCACTTCAGCCTGGGCGACAGAGTGAGACTCTGTCTCAAAAAAAAGACAAATCGAAAGATCAGTATCTTACCTGTATAGAGAGAGTTTTCAACTCCAGTAACGAAAAAGTGAAGAGAATAATGGGTAACTGATGTATTTCTTTTAATGTTTGTGTTTAACACAGTGCCTTTTAACACATTTAATTAACACAGTGTCTGGCAAAAGTTGGCATCTTAGGAAGTCTGTTCAACAATTCATTTGCCCTTTTTCCCCCCCTTCACTAGTATTCTTTATATTCCATACAAGTTTATAGTTTGTATAGTAAGTTTTAGAAATTGTACTCAGGAGGCTGAGGCAGGGAGGATCACTTGAGGCCAGGAGTTCAAGACCAGCCTGGGCAACACAGCAAGACTCCATCTCTAAAAATGAAAAAACGAGCCAGGCATAGCAGTGCACACCTGCAGTCTCAGCTGCTTAGGAAGCTGAGGCAGGAGGATCACGTGAGCCCAGAAATTTGAGGATGCAGTGAGCTATGCTTGTGCCACTGTACTCCAGTCTGGGTGACAAAGGGAGACTTTGTCTCTTAAAAAAAAAAAAAGTAACATATACGGCCGGGCGCGGTGGCTCACCCCTGCAATCCCAGCACTTTGGGAGGCCGAGGCGGGCAGCTCACGAAGTCAGGAGATCGAGACCAAATTAGCCAACATGGTGAATCCCCATCTCTGCTAAAATACAAAAAATTAGCTGGGCGTGGTTGCATGTTCCTGTAATCCTAGCTACTTGAGAGGCTGAGGCAGGGGAATTGCTTGAACCCAGGAGGCGGAGGTTGCAGTGAGCCGAGATCGTGCCACTGCACTCCAGCCTGGTGACAGAGCGAGACTCCGTCTCAAAATATATACATACATATGTATAAACATTTCTTAAGAAATATACCTGATGTTTTTAAACTTGTATTTTCCTCAACAAATTTCTGAAAGCTCAGAGCCCTTTAACTTTCCAGGTTTCATTTATCATGCTGTTCTTTTTTCTTGGCATATCATAATCTATAATTGAATATTTCAGATTGAAAAAAATACTGATACCAATTCACAGAATTTTAATACCCTTCTTTTTAAAGGCTGAATCATGTCAGGGAGATTTAAGTACATTGGCCAGTGTGGTTACATCATTAGCGAATCTTGGAAAAACTAAAGATCTTTCTCAAAATAGTAATGAAATGTCTATGATTGAAAGCTTAAGCAATGATGATACCTCTTTGTGTGAATTTCAAGAAATGCATACCAACGGTGATGTTTCAAGGTAAAGTCTCTTTTGATTATCAATGTCCTTTTGTTTACATGCCTTTCAGTATTTCTTAAAACATTTTTATGTTAAATGCTAGTTATAAAAGTCTCAGAAAACAAATACAGGTCGATTATCCCTTATCTCAAATGCTTTGTTCAGACCAGAAACATTTCAGATTTCAGATTTTGGAATGTTTGCATTACTCTGGGTACCATGCAGGCCTTTCTGACCTTTTCAAAAATATCTTTACACCACAAAGAAGAGAATATGCAAAAATCCACAGTGAGTAATGCACATAGATCTTGGCTCCTTATGGGGAATCAGGGAACCTGCCATTGGCATATCTGGCCTGTAGTGGGCGTGCTTGCTTGGGGGAATCTGGGTGTGTGCAGAAAAGATTTATCTCAGCTGGGAGGGTCTTTTTTCCCTTTTGGACAGGGAATAAACTGTTATACACCTGCATTTTGACTGCAGCCCATCATGAGAAGTCAGGTGTGAAATTTCCACTTGTGGCATCATGTTGGTGCTCAAAAAGTTTCTGATTTTAGAGCATTTTGGATTTTAGTATTAGGAATCCTTAACCTACATTTCTATTTTCACTTAGAAAAATTAAGGCATAGTAAGTTTTAACTGAAAACCTGCATTCAGTATGACAAGTTATATTCTAAATGACAAAATCAATAAATGAATATTAGAAGATTAAACATGTAGTCTTAAAACTTAGGAATTTTCTTCTTCTAAAGATGAAGATGTGTATGGAGAGTGAAACATTTGTCATTCTCAGCAATCATGTTGATCCTACTCAATTTCTAGTGATGAAAATTAATGTAAAAGATTTAGTTTAATCAACTACAGTTTTAAGTTACACTTGAAGAAAGTAGTATCAGAATTCTGTTTTTTATTCTGTAAATACTAATGCTTAGGATATAGAAACAATTTATTCAGGCTTTTCCTACATTGAGTTTATCATTTAAAATATGAATAAGCTGAACACATTAGTGTATAGGAGGCTGAGGTGGGCAGATCACTTCAGCCTGGGATTTTGAGTCAAACAGCAACTAGACCCCATCTCTAAAGGGAAAAAAAGATATGATAAAAATACACTGAATTGGCCAAGCATGTGGCTCACGCCTGTAATCCTACCACTTTGGGAGGCCAAGGTGGGTGGATCACCTGAGTTCAGGAGTTTGAGACCAGCCTGGCCAACATGGTGAAACCCCAGCTCTACTAAAAATGAAAAAAATTAGCTGGGTATGGTGGTGCATGCCTGTAATCCCTGCTACTTGGGAGACTGAGGCAGGAGAATCGCTTGAACCCCGGAGGTGGAGGTTTCAGTGAGCTGAGATCATGCCACTATACTCTAGCCTGGGCAACAGAGTGAGACTCTTTCTCAAACAACAAAATATATATATTGAATAAACTACATTTAAGAGTCACAATAAGTAGTACTTGGTTGAACATGAGATTTCAAGGAACTCTAGGAGGCCTATTGAAAAATATGGGGAACTATTTTGAGTAATTATTTAGTAACATTAGTTTGTTATTATTCTAATATCAAATTGTTACAGTTTAGATTTAGCTATGTGACCACACATTTTAAAATACTCTCTGCCCAGGTGCAGTAGCTCATGCCTGTAATCTCAGCACTTTGGGGGGCTCAGGTGGCAGGATTGCTTGAGTCCAGGAGTTGGAGACCAGCCTGGGCAACATAGTGAGGCACAGTTTCTACAGATAATTTAAAAGTTAGCTGAGCATGGTGGTGCGCACATGTAGTCCCAGCTACTCGGGAGGTTGAAGTGGAAGGATCCCTTTCTTGAACCCAGGAGTTCAGGATTACAGTGAGCCATGATCATGCCACTGCACTCCAGCCTGGCTGACAGAGGGAGAATGTGTTTCAAAAGTAAACATGAGTAAAGCAAAATGTTTTCTGAATTTTTAAATAAAATTTAAGACCTATTGTACTGTGCATAATAAAGTAAACATAAGTTCTTTTCCTTGTTCTAAGTAACTTTTGTATACAAAATAAATAGACGGATAGTCTTGTAGTATCAAAAATACAATGTTTTTTAAAAATAATTCATTAACAAGAATTTTGTTTAATTGAGACAGGGTCTTGCTGTGTCAACCAGGCTGGAGTACAGTGGTGTGATCATAGCTCACTGCAGCCCTGCCCTCCTGGGCTCAAGTAATAAAAATAAATAACTTTTAAAAGCATATTATTGTATGAAAATATGAAGATGTTTCTCCCCCTTAATTATACAAGATTTTAAAAAGAGACTTTAGGCCAGGCGTGTGGCTCATGCCTGTAATCCCAGCACTTTGGAAGGCTGAGGCGGACATATCACTTGAGTTCTAGACAAGCCTGACCAGTTTTTTTAGGCTTAAATCTTAATTCTAGAATCCTATGTAGAATTGTTATTTTATTGTGGTGTTTGGTCAAGCTCACAGCTTCTGATGTCTTCATACAGGGCATTTGACACTCTTGCAAAAGCATTGAATCCAGGAGAGAGCACAGCCTGCCAGAGCTCAGTAGCAGGCATGGAAGGAAGTGTACACCTAATCGCTGGAGATTCAAGCATAAATTACACTGAAAAAGAGGGACCACTTCTCAGCGATTCACATGTAGCTTTCAGGGTATTTCTATATGTTTTTTTTAACTTGCATGTTGTATTGCTTGATTTTGATCTACCTTTCAAAAATCAAGGTATGTTTGTTGTGCTTTTGAAGTCATAAATATCCCTGATAGAATTTCAAAACAGCAGCTAAAACATACTCATCTGGGCCAGGCACAGTGGCTCACACCTGTAATCCCACCACTTTGGGAGGCTCAGGTGGGCAGATCACCTGAGGTCAGGAGTTCGAGACCAGCCTGACCAACATGGAGAAACCCTGTTTCTACTGAAAATACAAAAGTAGCCGTGTGTGGTGGCGCATGCCTGTAATCCCAGCTACTCAGGAGGCTGAGGCAGGAGAATCAGTTGAACCTGGGAGGCAGAGGTTGCAGTGAACTGAGATCACGCCATTGCACTCCAGCCTGAGCAACAAGAGCAAAACTCTGTCTCGAAAAAAAAAAAAAAAACAGAAAAAATACTCATCTGCATATAGAAACAAAAAGTTTTTAGGCTTTTCTCTTCTGTTGATTATCAAGATACTGAATAAGCTGGGCATGTTAGTGTGCATCTATGCAGGAGGCTAAAGCCTTATGTAGGTAAGATAATGGCTTAATAAAGCATCCTGTTATTAAGTCAGTTATAATAGCAGTTATTGGGTTTAAATCTATAAAAGTTAGCTTTTATAACTTTTCAGCACATTTTATTAAACTTTTAAGTATTGGCATTCATGATGTGTTGAATGGACTGTTTTTGTTCAATGCCTAGCTACTACTATATTGTAAATCAATAAGACCCAGATAGTTTGTTCTTACCGTAATAATTACAGAGAACTCCATTTGTTATGTATCATCTTAATTAGCTGGCTTCCAGCATTATTATAAGATACCAATTGGCCAGGTGCAGCTGCTCTCACCTGTCATCCCAGTACTTTGGGAGGCTGAGGCCAGAGGATTGCATGAGCCCAGGAGTTGGAGACCAGCCTGGGCAACATGCCAAGACCTCATCTCTATTACAAATAAAAATTACATAATAAATTAAAATTTAAAAAGATACACATTTAATATATTTTAACTTTTAGTTGTTAAGTTATACTTTTTAGCCATTTTGGAGAAGGTACATTTATAATTTATTTTGTTCCTGTAAATAATTGTGGGTTTTGCCATTACTTTGAAGGCTGCAATTACTTTTTCACCAACCTAATTTTTTAACAGAAACAATACATGCAGAATACTAGATATAATACATGGAGAAGACTAGAAAATCACTTTCTACCCTTTGATTTGTCATTCAAATAATGCTTGGACAGAGTTATAGCCATGCTCACTGTGGAGACCCTACATTAAGATCCTGTTGTTTTGACTCCTCCATTTTAACCACTCAGCCGTGGATACACTTAGCAAGATGTATGCAAAGGGATTGAATGCATATAGATTTCACTTAGCAATATATAGCAGTCCTGGAATACGTGAGGGTGACTGCTCATTTTACTATAGATTATAAAATTCCATGGATTTTTTTAAGGAGAATATGTACAGCTATCAAATATGTGTATCAGTAGAAATTATGAGTGCAAAGTAATATTTGTATTTAAAAATTTGACTTGGTAGAAATAGCCGCAGAGAAACTCTTTGGCTTAAAATAGTGTAATTTGATGTAGTCAATAAAATATATCAGTGAAGCCAATTTTTATGTAAAATTTTACCAAAGATAATTTACATGGAAAAAATTAGAAATGTTTTTTTCTACACTCTACAGGAAAATTTTTTATGAGTGCTATAAGAAAAAGTAATTGGAATAATATTCTGAAAAATTATGGTAAGATTTATGGACAAGGGTGGAGCAAGGCAAAAGTTGATTTTTTTCCCATTGTTCTTTCTTATTCTAGATAAAAGACATTCTTTTGTTTTCTTAGGTTTATGTTCTGCGTTGGATTTAAATGGGAGGAAGGAAGAAATGAGACAGATGTAGGAACAGGATCCACTCTGAGGGAAAAGGACAGAGTGCTCTTTAGAAAGTAGGGGTAGTTTACCTGTTTATTGTTGATGTTGGTCCTCAAAGTTTTTGATTCCTTGAAATGTTTTGGAGAGAAGAATTTGGCAAATTACAACTTTTTTTTCTTCCTAGGATTGGCTTTTGTCATTCCATCTTTGTCTTCCTAAGTATCCTCACAGTCAGCACTATAAATTTTCTTACTCTCCTGAAAAGGACCGCTTCACCTTTCTCGGAGTCTTACTTACAGGCTTGTGAAGTCAAATGTTTTACTTTTCAGTGATTTCCCTGCTTAGCTCCTAGAGTCTGGTAATTTCATGGTTCTCACATTGAAGTTTTCTGGTCATGGGTTTCAAGACCCTACATCTGTAATCAAACAACTCAGTCCTCTCTTACATGCTGAGCTGAGTAGCATTTTGTTCCTCTGTTGCATTTCTATGTACACTGTAGTTTGCAGCATGTTTTCACGTACACTCTTTCCTTTGGGCCTCACCACATATGTTGAGGTTAGAATTTTTAATTTTTTTTTTCTTTCTTTTCGACATAGGGTCTCACTCTCACCCAGGCTGGAGTGCAGTGGCATAATCACAGCTCACTGCAGCCTTGACCTCCTGGGCTCAAGGGATCCTCCTGCTTCAGCCTTTCATGTTGCTGAGACCACAGGCATGTGCTACCACACCCAGCTAATTAAAAAAAATTTTTTTGTAGAGATGGGATCTCACTTTGTTGCCCAGGCTTGTCTCATATTCCTGGCCTCAAGCGATCCTCTCATCTCAGCCTCCCAAAGTGCTGGGATTACAAGCATGACCCACCATACCTGGCAGGGTTAGAATTTTTATTCTCATTTGATGGATGAAGAAAGAGATGTAGAGATTTTTAGTGTCTTGTTCAAAGCAATCTTGGTAGTAAGGAGAAATAGTCTAATAATGAAACTTGAAGTTTGATTTTGAAAAATCAAGGGCAATAGTAATATTTAAGATTTTTATTGGCCAGGCATGGTGGCTCATGCCTGTAATCCTAGCACTTCGGGAGGCCTACGCGGGCAGATCACCTGAGGTCAGGAGTTTGAGACCAGCCTGGCCAACATGACGAAACCCCGTATTTACTAAAAATACAAAAATTAGCCAGGCGTAGTGGCGCATGCTTATAACCCCAGCTACTCAGGAGGCTGAGGCAGAAGAATTGCTTGAACCCGGGAGGCAGAGGTTGCAGTGAGCCAAGATTGCATCACTGCATTCCAGCCTAAGTGACAGAACGAGACTCCATCTTTAAAAAAAAAAAAAAAAAAAAAGAAAGAAAGAAAAAGATTTTTATTAAGCTTCATAATTTTTGGTATGATTTCATGTACTTTGTTTCACTTGATTCTTAAAATCTCCTTAGAAGAATAATCATGGTAGATTTTATTCCCATTTTAGAAATTGTATATATACAACAGAAGTGAGGTGGTTTTGGAAATTCATATACTTATTTCTAAAATTTTATTATCTTCATATTAGAATCAGTCTTTCTGGTCACCCATGTTTGCAACTTTAGAGGAAGCTATTCTCCCTAAGCCTCACTCCTCTCATTCCATAACTGGATTTTAACCATTCTATTGCTTGAATTTTCTCCCTTTTCATTTCCTTCACCATATTTTAGGCCTTTTAAAATTCCTTTCTTGATTTGTTACCCTAATATATTTGCTTCCAGTCTTTCTTTTCCATCTTGTCCTGCGTGCTGGTACCAGCGTTACATTTGTTAAAAATCAAATTATGTCACCCCGCTACTTACCATCCTTCAGTAGCTTCCCATTGCCCATGTTATGAAATTATGTCTAGTCTCTATAACTTGACCTTTTAGGGCCCTCCACGTTCTGACCCAGCTGCCCATCATTTCTCACACATGCCATTAGCTTTCTTAGCCCTTTCTATAGCTCATTCAGTTTTTATTTTTTTCTTCCACTGAGACAGTAGCACTTACTGCTTCCCAGTGAACTCTAAGTAAATAGTTACTGAATAAATACGTAATCTAGGGTCGTACTGGTAATTAGGCGAAGTGATTAACGAAAAGTCAGGAGCAGAATCCAGATCTCCTGACTCAAATGATTTTTTTATATTTGTGTAGAGATGGGGTTTCACTGTGTTGCCCAGGCTGTCTCAAACTCCTGGCCACAAGCAATGATCTTCCCACCTCAGCTTCCCAAAGTGCTGGGGTTATAGGCCTGAGCCACTGTGCTTGTGCTCAGCCTCCAAGGATTTTTTTTTTTTTTTTTTTTTTTTTGAGACCAGCTCTGTAGCCCGGGCTGGAGTGCAGTGGCGTGATCTTGACTCACTGCAGCCTCTGCCTCCCAGACTCAAGCCATCCTCCCACCTCAGCCTCCTGAGTAGCTGGTACTACAGGCATGCACCACCACTCCCAGCTGATCTTTGTATTTTTTTTTTTTTTTAATACAGTTGAGGTTTCATCATGTTGCCCATGCTGGGCTCTATGTTACTCACAAGCTCCAATGATCCGCCCACCTCGGCCTCCGAAAGTGCTGGGATTATGAGCTTAAACCATCACACCCGGCCATGCAGTGATTTTTCAAAAGCTATGTCAGTCGGGCGCCATGGCTCACACCTGTAATCCCAGCACTTTGGGAGGCTGAGGCGGGTGGATCACAAGGTCAGGAGTTCAAGACCTGACCAACATGGTGAAACCCCGTCTCTACTAAAAATAAAAATAAAAAAAATTGGCTGGGCGTGGTGGCGGGCACGTGTATTTCCAGCTACTCAGGAGGCTCAGGCAGGAGAATCGCTTGAACCCGGGAGGCGGAGGTTTCAGTGAGCCAAGATAGCACCACTGCACTCCAGCCTGGGTGACAGAGTGAGACTCCGTCTCCAAAAAAAAAAAAAAAACTACATATCATGCAGGCTATTACAAGATTTTAGTACAGAAACTGCTAGAAAGATATGTAGAGGCATCTAATAACTTGTAAAATAGATTGGTCAGGTTTAGTTCTTGTCAATGCTCTTTAAAAATTCGGCTCAATATATTGAACTTTTCTAATTTGAAAAATGTGTATAATTGGATTTATAAACCTAAAGATCTACAGGCATTTTGGGGAAGCTCACTCTCTCTATATATAGGAATAAAACTTTGTCTTTTCAGTCTCAAAGACTTGTTAAATGGACTATTGTTTCTTCAGCCAGCATTAGCTTTCTGATTCAGAATACTAGAGTTTTATTGAGCATATAAAACAGATAGATTATGAAACATTTTCTCTCTATAAGTTAACTCAACATGGTGTGTGTAGTAATATTTTAAATAATGAGTCCCTTTAGTGTGTGTTGTAAACTATTTCCATTTTATGATTAAAGCAGCAGAAAGTTTTCAGAGTTACCACCACTGTTGTGTAAAGCAAAACCATTATATCCAGTGTTTACACATTACAAGTATTAATATTTAAGTGCAATTTTAAATTATTTTGCAAAGGATTTTTGTTTTGTTTTGTTTTTGAGACAGAGTCTTGCTCTGTCTCCCAAGCTGGAGTACAGTGGCATAATCTTGGCTCAGTGCAACCTCCACCCCCTGGGTTCCAGCTATTCTCGGCACTTCAGCCTCCTGAGTAGCTGGGATTACAGGCGCACACCGCCATGCCCGGCTAATTTTTTGTATTTTTAGTAGAGATCTGGTTTTACCTTGTTGGCAGGCTGGTCTTGAACTCCTGACCTCAAGTGATCTGCCTGCCCTCGTCTCCCAAAGTGATCTGCCTGCCCTGGGATTACCATGCCCAGCCCTACAAAGGACTTTTTTGTTGTTGTTTTGCATCTTAGTTGCCCCTTCCCCCAAAACTAGTAATTTTTGGTAATTCCCTTAGTTTTTCAGACTTTCTTTTTACTCACCTTGGGTAATTCTGAAAAGATATGATATATTGTGTTTTTTAAGGTGTGGTCTTGCTCTGTCAACCAGGCTGGAGTTCAGTGGCACAATCCTGGCTCACTGCAGCCACTACCTCCTGGGCTCAAGGGATCCTTCTGCCTCAGTCTGCTTAGTAACTGGGATTATAGGTGCACACCACCATGCCCAGCTAATTTTTTTATTTTTAGAGATGAGGTCTCACTGTGTTTCCCAGGTTGGTCTCAAAGTTCCTAGGTTTAAGCAGCTTTTCCACCTCAGCCTCCTATGCTGCTGGGATACAGGTGTGAGCCATCACACCTGGCTGGCTAAATTTTTAATTTCTTTTTTTTTTTTTTTTTTTTTTTTTAGATATGGGTCTTGTTATGTTGCCCAGGCTGGTCTTGAACTACTGGCTTCAAGCAGTCTTCTCACCTTGGCCTCCCAAAGTGCTGGAATTACAGGCACGAGCCACTGCGCCCAGCCAAGATTGTCTTAAATAATTGTATTTTAACTTACTGCTGTGATAAACCTTTCTCAGACATTCCTAAATATGTAAAAACTTTTCTTCTCACTTGCAGAATTTCAACTATTAATTGTCCTATTCTTTTATTACTTGGTACCAAAATAGGTAAACCATTCTTGGCTAATAATGAACAGAGGCAGGGTTTTTTTTTTTTTACATTTTTATCTAACTTTTCTTTGTTTCAAACCTCAAGCCTAAATTTTAGATAGAAGATACCTTTGAGGGGCCAGGTGCGGTATTTTGGATAGAAGATACCTTTGAGGGGCCAGGTGCGGTGGCTCACGCCTGTAATCCTAGCACTTTAGGAGGCCGAGGCAGGCTGATCACCTGAGGTCAGGAGTCTGAGACCAGCCTGGCCAACATGGTAAAACCCCGTCTCTACTAAAAATACAAAAAAATGAGCTGGGTTGGTGGCACACGCCTGTAGTCCCAGCTACTGGGGAGGCTGAGAAAAGATATTCACTTGAACCCTGGCAGACAGCTGAGATCATACCACTGCACTCCAGCCTGGGTGACAGAGCAAGACTCCATCTCAAAAAAAAAAAAAAGAGATACCTTTGAGAATCTGATGAAAGCTATAATAGTCATTCCCTAGAAAAATGAATGTGGGCCCATCTACCTACCCCACCCAGAGGTAGCCACTGTTAACTATGTGACGTGTTTCCTTCTGTACTTTTTAGGTATACATAAATATGTGCTCTTTAACATAAATTGGGTCATCTATTTAATACATACTGTTTTACAGTTTTTTCTACTTGGATGTCTGTGAGATTTTTTGTATGCCATTACATCTCAGTTTATCTTTCCAATTTTAATGCCCACATATGTTCTATAACATGGATTACTCTTTTCTCTAGAGATAGAAATGTGGGTTGTTGCCAGCATTTAATTTCATTGTTAGATGTAGAGCTGCAATGGACATCCTTACACATGCTTTTTTGTGCATGTATGCAAGTATTTTGCTGGAACAGAGATTTAGAAGTGGTACTGCATGTACTTTAACAATTTTGGTAGATATTACCCCACGCTCGGTAATGTGTACCTAGTTTTCTGTATTCTCACTATACTTGATGCTATTGATCATTACAGTAATTACAAAGAAAAATTTTCAACAGTAGTCAGATATTTTAAAGAACTGGATCAGCAATATAAACTGACCACTTGCTAGTAGTATGTCCACAGGCATACCTGTAATTTTTAAAATATATTTTTTTAAATTTAGTGCCAGTTTGGGTTTTTTTGGGTTTTTTGTTTGTTTGTTTGTTTTGAGATGGAGTCTCACTCTGTCAGCCAGACTGGAGTGCAGTGGCACGATCTCGGCTCACTGCAACCTCCACCTCCCTGGTTCAAGTGATTCCCCTGCCTCAGCCTCCCGGGTAGCTGGGACTACTCACCACACATGGCTAAATGTTTTTTGGTATCTTAGTAAAGATGAGGTTTCAACATGTTGGCCAGGATGATCTCGATCTCTCGACATCGTGATCCACCCGCCTCCGCCTCCAAAAGTGCTGGGATTACAGGCACGAGCCACCATGCCCGGCCTGCCAGTTTTTTTAATAGGGAGGTTTCACACAGAATGTGCTCTTTGAAAAACTGAAAGAGCTGGCAGTGCTCAGCCCACAATTCCATATGTTTTTACTGCACTGAATTCAATTCACAGCTGTACCCTTTATCCGGGAATAAATATGCTCTTCCCAGTGGGTACAAGCAAGCCTGTTGCACTCCTTACTCTCCTGGTCTTGTAAGCATTTTAATTTGTTAACCCCTTACCCTAAATGAAAGAAACATTTAGCGGACAGGATTTTTCCTTAAACTGAATTTGTTGTATGCTATCATTAATAGAAAGAAGGAAAAGAAACACATTGTTAGACCAAGACAGGAAGTAACATAACCAGATAATATCATAGTTGATATTTATTGAGGTTCTGCTTGTCTGAATATTGGCGTGTCAGAAACTATGGGCTACTTATTTATTCTAAGCCCTGTTAGCTGTAAATTCTAGTGACTTGGATTATTTCAAGATTAGCTTTTTTCGTGAATATATTAGCTCTCATTTGATATGTTATGTTTACATTCAACTTTTTCAAAGAAATGATAATTTAGAACTTTTCAGTCATAAGATAATTTACCTAAATCCCTGTTCATACTAGCTCACCATGCCTTCTCCTATGCCTGAGTACCTGAATGTGCACTACATTGGGGAGTCTGCCTCCAGACTGCTGTTCTTATCAATGCACTGGGCACTTTCGATTCCTTCTTTCCAGGCGCTAGGGTGAGTGTTTTGAAATCTTGACTATAAATGTGATTTTGCAGCACAAATGTACATTAAACAAAACTTATTTTGGGAAGATTTACATTAAAGGATAAAACAGTATAACATTATAGCTTCAAGTTGGGTCATTCATATGACAAATCATGGCAGCTAACTAGTATTTTCTTTGTATTTATGTGGAAGAGTATCCATATTTTGTAGTTTGACTAAGTTAAGAATTTGGATGGAACAGAATCAGTAGAATTGATAGATTATGGCCAGCATTTGTAACAGGCCTTTCATTGGCTCACAGATAGACTGTAAACTGCCCTAGGTTCTTGTTTTTTTCTCATCACTACTATTTCAGTGTTCATCCCAGGCATGTTACTAAAGAGCTGAATTTTGCCTACAGTGGTTATGTTAAAAGTATAATTGTTTTCCAATCATGTGGTTCAAAGAAAAAAAAAGAAAATGTAAACCCCCATAGTACCACTGCAGTGACTTAGAGGGTTAGTCTTACCACTCAAGAGTACATCTGAAGCTGGGCATGGTAACTAACACCTGTAATCCCAGCATTTTGGGGGGGTCAAGGCAGGAGGATGGCTTGAGGCCAGGAGTTTAAGACCAGCTTGGACAACAGAGCAAGACCCTGTCTCTACAAAAAACAAAATGTTTTAATTAGCTGAGCATGGTGATGCACACTAGTAGTTCCCGCTACTCTAGAGGCTAAGGGGGGCCAATCACTTGAGCCCAGAAGTTCGAGGCTGAAGTAAGCCATTATCACATGGCTTACTGCACTCCAGCGTGGGACGGAGCTAGACCCTGTCTCTTAAAAAGAAAAAAAAAAAGAGTATATCTATATTCTGTTCTGAAGAAATCAGATGAGATAGAAAATGGCCTACTGTAAGAAACTGAAGCTTTACCTAAATACTCTGTTCTGAAGAAATCAGATGAGACAGAAAATGGCCTACTGTCAGAAACTCAAGCTTTACCTAAATACTCTGTTCTGAAGAAATCAGATGAGATAGAAAATGGCCTACCGTAAGAAACTCAAGCTTTACCTAAATACTCTGTTCTGAAGAAATCAGATGAGATAGAAAATGGCCTACTGTCAGAAACTCAACCAAAAAAACAAAACTTTAAGGCTGGGCGCGGTGGCTCAAGCCTCTAATCCCAGCACTTTGGGAGGCCAAGACAGGCGGATCACGAGGTCAGGAGATCGAGACCATCCTGGCTAACACGGTGAAACCCCGTCTCTACTAAAAAATACAAAAAACTAGCTGGGTGAGGTGGCAGGCGCCTGTAGTCCCAGCTACACGGGAGGCCGAGGCAGGAGAATGTCGTAAACCTGGGAGGCGGAGCTTGCAGTGAGCTGAGATCCGGCCACTGCACTCCAGCCCGGGCAACAGAGCGAGACTCCGTCTCAAAAAAAAAAGAAACTCAAGCTTTACCTAAAGTTTGCCAAATTTATTTAAATTGTTTTAAAATAACTGGTGTGTTTAAAGGCAAATCAATGGAAAAAGTTAAGCCCATAGTTAGAAAGTTTTTATTCAACTCCTAGGACCCTACTCACCAGTATGATTTTGTAAACAATTCGCTTTCACATCTTGTATACCTGTTCTTCTGTTTACCAAGTGGGAATAATAATTGCCCACCCCTTATCCTTAGAGACTATTTTGAATATAACAAACGTGAACATGATTGTAAAAGGCATACAGATAATTGAATAAAGGTATATTTAACATTATAATTTGGTTTATTAATCAGCATTATACTATGCATTAAATCGTGCTCAAGATATTATAGTTACATAGACTAAAAGCTTGATTTAGAATGGTTAACCTTCAAAATGATGGTCAGTCCTTTTTTAACATTCAACTTTCAGAATTCCTCTAGTTTTGTGGGGGTTTTTTGTTTAAGAGATGAGTTCTTCCTCTGTCATTGAGACTGATCTGGAACTCCTGGGCTCAAGCGATCCTCCTGCTTTAGCCTCCCATACAGGCGTGCACCACCTCGCCCAATGTTCAGTGTGTTTGTTTGTAAAAAAAAAGATAATATAAATTTGCATATTGGCAATTGATTTTTTTATTTAGTTGGGAGTCTTTTTTTCTACTTTGTAATTACTGAAATGATCAATAGTATCAAGTATAGTGAGGATACAGAAAACCAAGTACACACTACCGAGGGTAAGGTAATCTGGAGAACAATTAGTCTATTATCTACCAAAATTTTTAAAATAAGTACTTATATTGGAGAACAGTAGCATGATCTCGGCTCACTGCAATCTCCACCTCTCAGGTTCAAGCAATTCTTACACCTCAGCCTCCTGAGTAGCTGGGACTACAGTTGTGCACCACCAAGCCCAGCTAATTTTTGTATTTTTAGTAGAGATAGGATTTCGCCATGTTGGCCAGGCAGGTCTCAAACTTCTGACCTCAAGTGATCTGCTCACTTCGGCCTCCCAAAGAGCTGGTGTTACAGGTGTGAGCCACTGTGCCTGGCCAGCAATTGATTAATTTTAAAATATTAAGTGTAGTTCACTCATCTTGTAACTCACATTCATATGTCTAAAAAGTAACCTGGTGACATTTTTTATAATAAGCTATCAGTTATAATCAAACAACAAAAGGGAGGAATTTTGGGGAGTGGTTTGAACTCGTTGAAATATTTACACCACCATTGATCTGAAGGACTTCTATTAAATTGAGTATAATTATCCTATGGAAATAACGCAGATGTTGAAGAAACCAAAAATAAGGCCTCAGGAAGTGTCTGTTTATGAAATAAGTCATTTTTATAGTGGTAGCCACATTTTCCTGTGATCTGTATTGAGAATCAGTTTCAATGTAACAACCACAAGATTCTTTGTAATTAGAATAACTTGATCTAGCAATCAAGGCCATTATGCAAACTCTTATTTTTTATCCCTGTCTAGATGATTCATAGATCTTATTCATGTGTTGACTTAATCATACGGATATAATGATGGAAAAATTCTGTTATATGGAAATAAAAGCTATTCTAAAAGTAGAAACTGGCATTAGGTTGCATTTTTATCTAAAAATATAAAAGTTGGTGACAAAGTTCTAATTTTACAGAGAGAAACAGATAAGCAACATTAATCATTTTCCGAAATCAAGATTGTTTTGATCACTTACTTTAATTCAAGACAACAGTAACTTAAATAATTTTACTCAACAGTGCATGGTTAGCAGCTTTGTATTTTACAAGGCTTCTGTATTTTACAAAGGTGTTGATTTTCAGTATACAGTTAGTACTATTTATATTTTACAAGGCTTCTGTATTTTACAAAGGTATTGATTTTCTGTTTTAAGATTTGTAGTTTCAGTACTCAGAGTAATTCAGTTATGGTTTTAAGTTTTGCCTGCAAAATTTACGTTAAGTAACTATATGAATAGTGGTAGATTCCACTGCCGGGTAGTGGAGAGTACTTTCATGATTTGCCTGGAGTAAGTATGGCAGCAATCATCTCTACCTAGATTCTTACAATATAACCAAAAGCTCCAAGCCACCACCATTTACCACAGGAGACTTTATTTATTGAATAATGTAATCAGTAGCCTTCCATTAAATGCTAAGCCAGAAAGCTGAATCTTTTAAATTACCACTGAAACATAATGTAATGTTTCCTGTAACTTTGTGGTTTTGAAACCTGTGATTTTTGGGTTCATTGCCATATGACTGATACTTTTCCCTGAGGACTGGTGCCTTCAGTATTACCAGATATAAGTGGATCAAAAGTTATATTCCTTTATGAAAGTAAATAGTATAAACAATTACATAACCTCTAATTGTGAGTCCTATATACGTATTTTAATGAATATTAACAATGTAGGCCAGGTGCTTTGGCTCATACCTATTATCTCAGCACTTCAGGAGGCCAAAGCAGGCGGATCACTTGAGGCCAGGAATTCAAGACCAGCTTGGCCAACATGGCAAAACCCTGTCTCTACTAAAAACTCAAAAATTAGCCGGGCATGGTGGCAGTCGCCTGTAATCCCAGCTACGCGGGAGGCTGAGGCAGGAGAATCACTTGAATCCAGGAGATGGAGGTTGTAGTGAGCTGAGATCATGCCTCTGCACTCCAGCCTGGGTGACAGAGGGAGACTCCACCTCAAAAAAAAAAACAAAAAAGTAAACTCACAATATAGTGTAGTAGTTAGAGAAAAATACCTGTACCTATTTGTAAAAGAAATTAACATATTTAGTGTTTTGCAAGTTAATGCTTTCTTAAAAACTAGAGATGGAGGTCTCACTATGTAGTCCAGGCTGACCTCGAACCCCTTGCCTCAAGCGATTCTCCCAACTCAGCTTCCCAAAGTACTGGGATTACAGGCATGAACCATCATATCCGGCCTTTTTTTTTTTTTTTTTAACCTCAACACTTGTGTTGCTTTCTAGATGCCTTAGTGATAACCTTAACTACAGTCTCTACTCAGCTCTTTTTGCTTCTTAAAGGAAAGATGTTTTGAACATAAAGTACAACAGTCATTTATTTTCCTAACAGGAAAAACTGGTAGCAAGCATGCCCTTAACATCCCAAAATATTAATGTTAAATGGAGGAGTCTCTACTGAGAAATTTGACTTTTGCATTTTACTTGCTAAATTGTGTAAGGAGGTATAAAGGAGCAAAAAGATTCAAATTCTGTTTTTATGCATCTGCTGGCTTTTGTGTCTTTGGACCAAGTAACCTAAATGAGGCTCAGTGTCTGTAAATTAGGAGCAGAAATATGCTTGATTATGAACTACATCACATAGGTGAGATAATGAATATAAATGTATCTAAGCCATTGCCTACTGCTAAGTAGATAATAAAAGGTCATTTTTCTTCATTCTCTTAAAGACCATCTTTTTAGAGTAGCCTTGCTGTTTTTCTTTCCTAACATAATTGAACTTTTTAAAAAAATTTTAATTTTTATTATTAATAATATTTTATTTTTTTATTAATTTTAATTATTTTTTTAATTTATTTTTTATGGTTTTTTTTTTCTTTTTTTTCTTTTTGAGATGGAGTCTCGCTGTGTCCCCCAGGCTGGAGTGCAGTGGCCTGATCTCGGCTCACTGCAAGCTCCGCCTCTCAGGTTCACACCATTCTCTGCCTCAGCCTCCCGAGTAGCTGGGACTACAGGAGCCCACCACCACACCCGGCTAATTTTTTGTATTTTTAGTAGAGACAGGGTTTCACCATGTTAGCCAGGATGGTCTCGATCTCTTGACCTCATGATCTGCCCACCTCAGCCTCCCAAAGTGCTGTGGGATTACAGGTGTGAGCCACTGCGCCTGGCCTCATAATTGAACTTTTTAAAAACGTAACTAGCTATACCATCAGGGTTTTTGGTTTGGGGTTTGGATAAATGTAAATAGATATCTTTCTGTAGTTGGTTTCTACAGTCCTTTCACTTTTCTTTCAGAAACACAATAATCTGGTAGGTTATTTCTCATCTGCCACTTGTGTCTTTTTTCCTTAGTAATAATTTTGGTATTCTTATCCTTTGCACTTATAGTCCTTTTTTTCTGAGCTCCTCCAACAATGCCAAGGTATTTTCTTATTACAAGATGCATAGCATAAGCCAGCTCTGATTTTTTTCCATTTATTTTTCCTTTCCTGTGTGTACTAGTAAACTACTTTGGTTAGCTGTTTCCTCCTTAAAACTTCAGAATCAGGGGTTAAAAGTGAAACTGAATTTACTCTAACTTCCGTCATGTTAGCTTTTAACTTTTTTTTTAATGTTTAAAGTAATAATTGAAGTATAGGATTATACAGTAAAACTTCACTCACCAGAGGTAACTAACCCCACTATTAACAGTTTGGTGTCCTACTAGAATTTTTCCGTGAGATATTTATTAGACAATTAAATACATACACATATTTACACATCCTATTCTTTGCCTTGCTTTTTACACTCGTAGACTTCTTCCTATGTTAGTACATGTAAATTTACCCCATTGGTTCTCATGGCTTCTATTATAGTATTCCAGTTTATACACTTACTCATTCCTTATTAGTAGACATTTGGATTGTTGCCAGTTTTGTTATTATATCCAGTACTACAGTGTGCATTTTGTGGCATTGTATATGTATTTTTGCCCACTTTTGTTAGTATAGTCATGTTAGTATAGGCATGCGTTGCTCATTTAACGATGGCTATGTAACCTGAGAAATGCATCATTAGGCAGTTTTGTCATTGTGAACATCATAGAGTGTACTTACACAAACCTACTCCACATCTAGGCTATATGCTATAGCCTAGTGCTCCTAGGCTACAAACCTAGGACAAACCTGCATAGCGTGTTACTGTTCTCAATACCATAAGCAGTTGTAACTCAATAGTAAATATTTGTGTATCTAAATAGAAGTTTCCATAAAAATATGGTATTTTATTGTATATGTGGTACATTGTTGACTAAAATGTGCTATGCATGACTGTATTTCTATAAAATAGTTTCTTAGAGGTGAAATTGCTGGGTCTAGAAGGTATACATTTTAACTTTTGATGGGTACTTCCAAATTGTTCTCTGAAAAGATGTTGATCCAGTTTATGCTCATGTCAGCAGTGTATGAGGATCAATGCTTATTTCCTCACCTCTTCCTCAATTCTGGATTTTATCCATCTTTAATGAAAATAGTATCCTTTATTTTTATCTCCTTTGATTTTGTTTAAGATTGATATTTTTAACCATTTTCTATATGAAGATTATAAAATACTGGTTTTCTTTACATTTAAACTTTACTTTCAAATGATAGGCAGTGTCTCATGGCAAGTGATCCTTCTCGGATACTGAATGGAAAAGAGATCAGCCTGAAGTTAAAATTTCATATTAATAATTCTCAGAAAAAAACTTGCTGTGACTGAGTTGACAGTATTAGCATTTGTTTCAAGTATGTTCAATTATTTAATAAAATGTAATGTCAAAAAGAAGGCTGTGATTCTTAACAAATGATTTCTGTTAAATACACTGATTATCCTAATCTTAAAGCTTTATTAAGGAGAAAAATAAAGAAGTACCATTCATTAGGTTGGACGTGTTTCCTATCAGAATGTTCTTACCAACTTAAATCTCTCCAGAGATTTAAGGAAAGAAATCTTATAGTTTCATCATCTTATTTATAATAAAGTCTGTAGGTTTGGTTTAAAGATTGTTTAATTATAAAAGGCCTATGCCCACAGCTCTTCTCTGTCTTTTCAAAGTTCTCACTTCTGCCTGTTCTTTACTCCCTAAGATCAGAAATCATTTGCAGAATTCTTTCTGTGTACCATGTACTGCACTGGTCGCTGAGATCTAGAAATGCACAAGGGAGTCTCCGCCTTCAGTGAGGATGCGTGTCTGCATGACACTGAAGGGGGAATGATTAACTATGTTGAGAGAGGAATAATGTTCCTTCTAGAAAGTGAACTCTGAGCTGTATTTTAAGGGATCAGTAAGTATTAGCCAGGAAAACAAGGCTGGAAGGGACCTTCCAAGACAATAGGATAGCATTTAGTAATTCACTCAACAGTTTTTATTGAATACCTATTGTATGCTTGTTCTCACCTTAGCACATTTGCTCTTGTTCTCCCTGGGATACTACTCCCCTAGATCTTTCTGGATTTTGGATTTTTGTTTAACTCTGCCATCTTTCTCCACTCAAATGTCACCACCTCAGAAGTGCCTTCTCTAACCACCTTACCTGAACCTTCCCATTTTCTAATATACATACTTTATAGTAATGCAGAATTTTTATTACCTAAAATTAATGTATGTATATTCATATATATGTATATTATTTATATAAAATATTTGAAATTATGTATTTGTTATTTCCCCTCTTTTTCATGAAGGCAAACTTAATCTCTTAATTGCTGTTTCTCTAGTACCTGGCATATACTTTATCAAATTTTTTTTTTTTTTTTTGAGACAGGGTCTTCCTGTGCCAGGTTAGAGACTGGAGTACAGTGTCTCTTCACAGATGCAATCATGGTGTGCTACCCCTTCAAACTCCTGGCCTCAAGCAATCCTCCCACCTCAGCCCTCCTGAGTAGCTGGGACTACAGGCATGTGCCACAGTACCCAGCTAATTCTCTCTCTTTTTTTTTTCTTTTTGAGACAGGGTCTCACTCTGTCACCCAAGCTGGAGTGCAGTGGTGTGATCACAGCTCACCGAAGCCTCGACTTCCCCAGGCTTAGGTGATCCTCCCACCTCAGCCTGTGTGAGTAGCTGGGACTACAGGTGTGCACGTCCACACCCAGCTAATTTTTGTATTTTTTATAGAGATAGGGTTTCGCCACGTTGCCCAGGCTGGTCTGCAACTCCTGGGCTCAAGTGATGCATCTGCCTCAGCCTCCCAAAGTGCTGGGATTATAGGTGTGAGCTACTGCACCCAGCCCCAGCTAATTCTTACATTTCACCTCTTAATAACTCTGAGCAAGATATAGGACGTATAGTGTCTCTGCATTTTATATCATTAGACAACCTGAAACCTGGGAAGTTTATTTGCCTAATTTCAAATGGATAAGTAGGTTTAAACCATGGTGCTTTGACTCCTGTTTAATACTTTTTCTACTCTCTTATGCTGCTGAGATAACTTACTTAGAAATTCAGGAAAGAACTTTTGACCTTTCTAATCTCTTGTTATTCATAGTAAAATCCTGGATATCTCATTTATAGGGATTCTAGTATCTCATCTGAAACATACAGTGAACCATTTTTCTCCTAAAATTGGTTGCTTGCCTACTATAAAATAATTCTAGAGGCTGGGAGCAGTGGCCCATGCCTGTAATCCCAACACTTTGGGAGGCCAAGGCAGGCGGATCACCTGAGGTCAGGAGTTCAAGACCAGCCTGGTCAACGTGGCAAAACTCTGTCTCTACTAAAAATACAAAAAATAGCCGTGTATGGTGGTGCACACCTGTAATCCCAGCTACTGGGGAGGCTGAGGGAGGAGAATCGCTTGAACTCAGGGAGGCGGAGGTTGCAGTGAGTGGAGATCATGCCATTGCACTCCAGCCTGGGCGACAGAGCAAGACTCTATCTCAAAACAGTAAAATAATTTGAATTGCCCTTTCTTTTAAAAGGTATTTACCTCTATCCAAAGCAAAATTTTTTTAAATATATGCTTTTGCTTTTTTTAAAGAACAATCTTTATTCCATTTCTATGAAATGTGAAGTTAAAGCCCCAACTCTTTTAGTTTGAAATATTACTTGCAATTGTTCTTATAAACTGGCTGATTGATGAGCTACTATTTAAATGTCTAAGCATGCCTCATTTCTCATTTTGTTATCAGCTATACAAAACACAGACTTGATCAAATCCTTCTAGAGTAATTTTAGTTTAGTAATATGTTATTTTTAAATATTTGGACTAGCTGTAAGGTTTATAAAACTTGTTTAATAATATCTGATTTGTGCTTTTATTACTGTTTTTAATAGGCAAGAAAACAGCATATCACTGGTGAAAGCTTACTGGAATGAACTTTTTACTCTTGGTCTTGCCCAGTGCTGGCAAGTGATGAATGTAGCAACTATATTAGCAACATTTGTCAATTGTCTTCACAATAGTCTTCAACAAGGTAAAAAGCACCTTCCTTACTACCTTTTCCAGGATGTAGAAGGAGGCATGAATTTCATTAAATGTTATGACTAAAGATAGTTAATAATTATTATATTTGTGTTTTAGGTACCATTGCTCTTCTTTAGATAATTTTATAAATTTACCAATACTCTAAAAATATTTTGTAAATAGAATGCAACAAAATTGAAAACAGTATGCTTAAGTCTGTCAGGCTATTTCTGACCAGGTCTTGTAAATTTTTGTGCAACTATCAAAGAATCCAGGGTGAGCTTATGTACAGGCGGTCAAATATTTTAAAACATACACTACTCAGCAATTTTTAAGCAACCTTTTCTTTCTTTATTATAGCCCTTTGAATCCTAAGACAGGTTGATTTTGTATCAATTCATCAGGGTGTATTCTCTCACCTAAATAGTTCTGAAGAGTCAGGGAACAATCCTTTTTATTCTGTCTTTCCGTTCCTAGATGCCAAGGTATTTGCAGCCCTCATTCATTTCACGAGACGAGCAATCACTGATTCATAAGTGCTTAACTATAGAATAGCTTATGACTACCCAAAACAGTGCCCTATCAACACATGGGGAAAATTGCCTTTTGAGCTCAGGAATAATTTTTATAAATTGGTGACTACCTTTTAGTTCCTTAGCATATTCTATCGTTGTTTTATACAATTTTTAAATCATTTGCGTCCTCTTTATATTTAACAGCAGAGGGGTAATCACCTTAAAATGTCATCAAAAATAGATCTACTAGAAGGCAGCATCACATTCCCGTCTTACTTATGGACTCCTACCCCTGGTTCATGTCTTATATGCCTGTAATGGTTATAAAGCCTACCTTCAGGAAAGCTATGGTTGACTAATTACTAATGGATGGGTTTTAAACATGTCCCTCTAAAATAAATTAAAGTCTTTATTGTAAAACTTTATTCTGCTTCAGTTTTTTTCTTAACAGTGTTTTTACTAAATATTTGTTTTTATTATAGTAGTCTTGGTAGTGAAACATGTAGATGGTTTTGCTCATTTTTTCCCAACCAACATAAACTTAAATAAAATCCTATTACCAAACTTTGAGTCTTATGTACTTTTAGTTGTCTAGTGTTTCAGATAGTTATCTTTACATCCTATCTTCTCAAAGGTATATCTTGAAAGCAAACATTTCAGCCAGGTGGGGTGGTTCACGCCTGTAATTCCAGCACTTTGGGAGGCTGAGGTGAGATTGCTTGAGCCTAGGAGTTCGAGACTAGCCTGGACAACATTATGGTACCCCACCACTACAGAAATTTTTTAAAAATTAGCTGGCCATGGTGGTGCATGCCTATAGTCTCAGCTACTTAGGAATCTGAGGCAGACGATTACTTGAGCCCGGGAATTTGAGGTTGCAGTGAGCTATGACTGCACAACTATACCCTAGCCTGGACAACAGAGTGAGACCCATTTCTTTAAAAAAAAAAAGGGCGGCGGGGGGTGGGCGCGGTAGCTCACACCTGTAATTCCAACGCTTTGGGAGGTCTAGGAGGGTGGATCACGAGGTCAGGAGTTCAAGACCAGCCTGGCAAACATGGTGAAACTCCGTCTGTACTAAAAATACAAAAAAAAATTAGCCGGTGTGGTGGCAGGCACCCGTAATCCCAGCTACTCGGGAGGCTGAGGCAGAGAACTGCTCGAACCTGGGAGGCAGAGGTTGCAGTGAGCCGAGATCGCGCCACTGCACACCAGCCTGGGCAAGAGCCAGACTCCATCTCAAAAAAAAAAGGAACCATTACGTTTACGTTTAGAGTTTTTTTTCATTTTGGGTTTGTTTTTTTTTTTTAACAAGCCAACTGCTATAAACATTCAAATCCATTTTTTATATATAGTTTTTACCCCAAAAGCAATTACCATGAGAAAACAATTCATTTTTTAAAAGTACTTTTACAACATCAAAACAATTGAGGTGAAATATAAACCTGGCTGGGCACAGTGGCTCACACTTTGGTAGGCTGAGGCAGGCAGATCACTTGAGGTCAGGGGTTCAAGACCAGCCTGGCCAACATGGTGAAACCCCATCTCTACTGAAAATACAAAATATAGCCATTCATGGTGGAGCGCACCTGCAGTTCCAGCTACTCGGGAGGCTGAGGTGGGAAAATTGCTTGAACCCAGGAGGCAGGGTTGCAGTGAGTTGAGATCGCACCACTGCATTCCAGCCTTGGGCGACACAGCGAGACCCTGTCTCAAAAAAAAATAAATATGAACTTTTCTACTTAAAATGTTTATACAGATTATACTAACAGGTTGTTGTTCTTGAATGAACAATATCTTAAGATGATTAGTTTTAGCCATAGTTGCAGAAATACTAAATTTTAAACATTTCTACATTGGTTATACTCAAAGCTTGAAATTCATGAGAAGGCGGCCAGGCACAGTGGCTCACGCCGTAATCCCTACACTTTGGGAGGCACAGGTGGGCTAATCACTTGAGCCCAGGAGTTCAAGACCAGCCTGGTCAACATAGTGAAACCCTCTCTCTACAAAAAATACAAAAATTAGCTGGGTGTGGTGGCATGCGCCTCTAGTCCCAGTTACTTGGGAGGCTGAGGCAGGAGAACTGCTTGAGTCCAGGAGGCAGAGGTTGCAGTGAGCCAAGATTGCCCCACTGCTCTGCAGCCTGGGCGACAAGAGTAAAACCCTGTCTCAAAAAAAATTTAAGAATTAAAAAACTTAATGGCCGGGCGCGGTGGCTCAAGCCTGTAATCCCAGCACTTTGGGAGGCCAAGGCGGGCAGATCACGAGGTCAGGAGATCGAGACCATCCTGGCAAACACGGTGAAACCCCGTCTCTACTAAAAATACAAAAAACTCTCCGGGCGAGGTGGCGGGCGCCTGTAGTCCCAGCTACTCAGGAGGCTGAGGCAGGAGAATGGCGTAAACCCGGGAGGCGTAGCTTGCAGTGAGCTGAGATCCGGCCACTGCACTCCAGCCTGGGCGACAGAGCAAGACTCCGTCTCAAAAAAAAAATTAAAAAACTTCAAAATTTCTGAGAGGGAAATATATTGGATGAAAGTAGTTGTTCATTTTAGACAAAAACTAGATTTGTTTTTGTCAAAAAACAATTAAAAATTTTTGTTTATTTTTAATTAAAGATAAAATGTCAACAGAAAGAAGAAAATTATTGATGGAGCACATCTTCAAACTACAGGAGTTTTGCAACAGCATGGTTAAACTCTGCATTGATGGATATGAATATGCCTACCTGAAGGCAATAGTACTCTTCAGTCCAGGTATATAAACATTTACTTTTTATTCAAAATAAAATGTTTCACGATGTGGAGAAATAGAAGCCCTCCTATGTTGCAAGTGGGGATGTAAAATGGTGCAGTTGCCTTGGAAAAGAGTTGAGTAGTTCTTCAAAAGGTTAAACATGGAGTTATCAAATGACTCAGCAGCTTCACCCTTGTCAGCCCAAGAGAAATGAAAAATATATATCTATGCAAGAATGTGTATATGAATAGTCATAGCAGCATTACTCATAATAGTCAAAAAGTGGAGACAACTCAAATGTCAGTCAACAGATGAACAAATAAATGTAATATATACATACAATGGAATATCCTTCAGCCATTAAAGGAAGGAAATTCTAACACATACTGCAACACAGATGAACCTTTAAAATGTTCTGCTAAATGAAAGAAGCCAGTCATATTGTTTGATTTCATTTATATAAAATAGGCAAACCTATATAGATATAAAACAATTAAATGGTTGCCAAGGACTAAGGAGAAGGAAGAAATGGGAAGTGACTGCTAATGGGTGGGGTTGTTTTTTTGGAGTGACAAAAATGTTCCAAAATTAGATTGTGGTGATGGTTGTACAACTCTGAATATAATAAAAACTATTGAACTGTATACTTACTTTTTTTTTTTTTTTAGACTGAGTCTTGCTCTGTTGCCCAGGCTAGAGTGCAGTGGTGCGATCCCAGTTCACTGCAAGCTCTGCCTCCTGTGTTCAAACGATTCTCCTGCCTCAGCCTCCCCAGCAGCTGGGATTACAGGCATGCACCACCACACCCAGCTCATTTTTGTATTTTTAGTAGAGACGGGTTTCACTATGTTGGCCATGCTGGTGTTGAACTCCTGACCTAAGGTGATCTTCCCACCTCAGCCTCCCAAAGTGCCGGGATTATAGGAGTGAGCCACCGCGCCCAGCCTGAATTGTATACTTGAAATTGGTGAATTTTAAGGATGTTAGATATTTTTATGGGTATGAAAAGGGAGGTTGAGAAGTCAGTGAAATAATATGATAAACTTTGGCAGGGCTCTGTAGCTCATGCCTGTGATCCTCATATTTTGGGAGGCTAAGATGGGAGGATTGGTCAGGAGTTTGAGACCAGCCTGGGCAACATAATGAGACCTCTTCTCTGCAAAAATCAAAATAGAAAAAATTAGCTGGATGTGCTGGTGCGCACCTGTAGTCTCAGCTACTTGGGAGGCATGCCACTGCATTCTAGCCTGGGTGACAGAGGGAGACCCTGTCTCAAAAATAAATGAAAATGTAAAAAATATTATAGACCTTTATTTCTTTTGTCACATCAACATTTGAATTCTTAGGTGTATTTTTTTAGCCATTACTAAATGGCAGAATGAGAGATGACTATTGCTATGTTGATGGGTTAGATTTCCAAACATCTTATATGAGTTACCAACAAATTAAAAAACTGGTTTCTTGTTTTCCTGCCAGTTTGCAGTTTTCACAGATGGTAAAATGATGGTAAGCTCTCAGTGATCAATTTCTGAATAAGAGAAATTGACTGTTCTCTTAGGTTCTGTATTTTTCATTCTGATATATGTTTCTGTTCTTGTGCATCATAATAAAATTATCTGAGGAAACTTGTTTCTTTCTGTCAGTGATACCAGTAAGAACATGAAAGCTTGTACTATTTCTTCTAATGTTTCTTATGAGTTAGTAACGTATGTCTCTATTCTTAGCACAATTTGTCACTTTCATTTTCCTTAGGTGAAAATTGAAAGAACATAGATTTGAAGTTTAAATTCTAATGTAATTTTATTTTATTATTTTTAGGATTTTCCATTTATTACTTTTTAAAATTTTCATCCATGAGAACAGAGCTTTCCATATTCAACATTTCTTAAGCTATGCATAACTTTTATGAAGTTCTTTTAGTATTTCTGTTTTTGTGTAATGTTATAGTGACCATTGAAATGCTTATATAGATCTTTTCATATTTCTGTTATTTTTCTGATAGAGATGATATTTATGGTTTCATAATTTCGTATATACCTTTTTACCTAAAAATAATAGAATTTTTGACTTATACAAATAGGGCACAGAATATAATCTGCAAATATTTCATGGATTTAAAATGCCTTTTTTTTTTTTTTTTGAGATAGAGTCTCGCTCTGTTGCCCAGGCTGGAGTACAGTGGCATGGTCTCGGCTCACCGCAACCTCTGCCTGCCTCCCAGTTTCAAGCGATTCTCCTGCCTCAGCCTCCCAAGTAGCTGGGATTACAGGTGCCTACCACCACACCCGGCTAATTTTTTGTATTTTTAGTAGAGACGGGGTTTCACACCATGTTGGCCAGGCTGGTCTTGAACTCCTGACCTTGTGAGCCACCACACCCAGCCTTAAAATGTCTTTTTAAGCTGAGTCATTTACCTTTTGCTCCTGTTAAAAGCAAAGTTATCAAATGCCTTCCTACTTCCTACTACTTTTGGAATGGCGAGAAAGCTGTTTATTTTGGTAACACCCACTTATTTTTTATTAGTTGTTAGCATATGTATATGAGATAAAAAATTTTAAATATGTAAAATATAGTGCTTGGTATATAGTAGGTGGGCTTAATCAATATTTGTGGAATGAATGAGCCACACTTTTTTTTTTTTTTTTTTAAAGACAGAAATTTGCTCTTGTTGCCCAGGCTAGAGTGCAGTGGCGCTGTCTCAGCTCACCGCAACCTCTGCCTCCCAGGTTTAAGCAATTCTCCTGCCTCAGCCTGCCGAGTAGCTGGGATTATAGGCATGCGCCACCATGCCTGGCTAATTTTGTATTTTTAGTAGAGACAGGGTTTCTCCATGTTGGTCAGGCTGGTCTCGAACTCCCGACCTCAGGTGATCTCCCCACCTCAGCCTCCCAAAGTGCTGGGATTATAAGCGTGGGCCACCTCGCCCGGCCTGAGCCACACATTTTATGATGGGGCTTCTGTTTTGACTAACTATTCTTTCTGTCTCTTCATATTCACTCTGTCTTAAATGAACATTCAGAACTAGGGTACCAATGTTTTCTTTAATGTTTCAGATCATCCAGGCCTAGAAAACATGGAACAGATAGAGAAATTTCAGGAAAAGGCTTATGTGGAATTCCAAGATTATATAACCAAAACATATCCAGATGACACCTACAGGTATCTACAGTTAAATTCCATATAATTAAAATAATTGAAAAACCTTTTGTGGATCTGTTATCTCATTGTTTCTACTCTCAGAATAATTAAATGTTTTAGGCAACCTTAACTTTGAAATAGTAATGCTATAAAAAGCAGTATTGCATTGTTGCAAGTACGTTACATAAAATATTTCATCCAGTTCTTACATTTTTATGTAAGAGGAGACTTCAGCACAGAGAGGTTAGCTTTGCTCAGGGTCACACAGTAAATGATAGCACCTGACTGTGAACCCAGGTGGTCTGACTCTAAAGTCCAAACTCTTTTTCTTTGGATAAAATAATGAATTTTGTTAGTAAAAGGAGGATAAAAAATAATCAGAGACCAGCCTGGACAACATGGTAAAACCCTGTTTCTACAAAAAATACAAAAATGAGCCCAGCGTGGTGGCGCATGCCTGTAGTCCCAGCTATTCAGGAAGCTGAGGTGAGACTGCAATGAGCTATGATTACATCGCTACACTCCAGTCTGGGTGACAGAGCAAGACCCTGTCTAAAAAATAATAATTAAAAAATTTTAAAAAATCAAATACCATTAGATTAGATTGTTTTATAATTAATTTTGAAACACGGTTTATGAAATTCCCTCCAAGCTATTTCTCGCCAATGTTCTTTGAGAAAAATTCTTTTTTTATAAGAGCCACTTTCTTTAAAGAGGGACATTATAGCCGAGGGGTTAAGCACCTGGTTATAGAGCCAGAGTACCTGGATTTGAATCCTGACTCCGGCTCTTGCTAGCTTCATAACCTTGGGCATGTTTCCTCCTATAATGGAGATAATAGTATATACTTTTTACAATTATTTTAAGGATTAAATCGGTTAATATATGTAAAGTGCTTAGGACTGTGCCTATCATATAGTAAGGGCTATATAAGTGTGTTTGTTTATAATAAATAAAACATTTTGTTTAGCATACTTCAAACTAGCAAAATAACATTTTTACATATAATTTTTTACATATATTAAATAATTTAGATTTATAAGCCAGTCTCATCTCAAATATCAGCCTTATTTTATCTAACGCATTTTCCTATCCTGCTTTCTACCAGTTCTGTAAAAGCTGAGTAATTTGATGTGGATGCTGAGTAATTTGAGGAGTAGAGCACACAGCTTCAGGAAGATAATCCTGGGGGCTGCTGGTCTCATTTGGTCTGAAGTGTTAGAGTGCAAGGCCTTAGGACAGAAGGATAAACCCACCACAGTCTTTTTGGAAAGGTGGTTTTGTTGTGGTGGTTTTTCAGCATTATCTTTTAAGTTTTAAAAGTTACTGTATGCCTCATTATACAAATAAATACAGTATTTAAATTTTTTTCCTTTGCGACTGCAACTTTCTCAGTTTTTTACATTCTTGGTTACTTAAAAATAATACATTATCCTTGGATAATAGTTTTCAACTTATAAGGCACTTTCACACAAGATAGGGTCCTGCCCTAAGGAACCTCACTACCTGGCACAGAAACTGGCAGGGATCATTTCATTCATCCTTACAACAGCACTGTGAGAGACAGTAAGTGGCAAGCACACATTTATATAGGTAGTGGGCAGTTCAATCAAGATTTGAACCCAGCGGTCTTGATTCCACATTCCGTGCTCTTCCCAGTAATAGCGACTGTTGCCTATTTCCAGTAGTTGTTTGCAGAGCAAAATTAAGAAAATGCCTTATGTCCTGATAACACAAAACACTGCCATTTTTAAAACCTGAAATGAGTTGCTAAGCCATTCTTTTTCTTTCTTTTTTTTTTTGAAGCAGAGTATTGCCCTGTCACCCAAGCTGGAGTGCAGTAGCATGATCTCGGCTCACTGCAATCTCCGCCTCCTAGGTTCAAGCGATTCTTGTGATTCTGTTGCCTCAGCCTCCCAAATGGCTGGGGTTATAGGCACGTGCTACCGTGTCCGGCTAATTATTTTTTGTATTTGTAATAGAGACAAGGGTTCACCATGTTGGCCAGGCTGGTCTCGAACTCCTGACCTCAAGTGATCTGCCCACCTCGGCCTCCAAGAGTGCTGAGATTACAGGCGTGAGCCACTGGCACCCAGCCACCATTCTTAAATGTGTAACTTGGCCCAGCACAATGGCTCACACCTATAATCTCAGTACTTTGGGAAGCCAAGGCAGGAGGATTGCTTGAGCCAGGAATGTGAGACCAGCCTGGGCAACATAGTGAGACCCTGTCTCTACAAAAAATAAACACAATTAGCCAGGTATACTGGCACCCTCCTGTAGCCACAGCTACTTGGGAGGCTGAGGCAGGAAGGATCACTTGAGTACAAGGAATTGAGGCTGCAGTGAGATCACACCACTGCACTCCAGTTTGGGCAGCAGAGCAAGGCCCTCTCTCAAGAAAAAAAAAAAAATAGTATAACTTGATGCGTTTTACAGCTCAGTTCCATGGTCCTTACAGCCAAGGAGAGGCAGTACAGTGTAGCATCAAGAGCAGGGCTTTCCCCTGTGGAGTCTGTTAGACTGCATTAATACCCAGGTAATTGCCATATGCTCTAAGACTTGAGAATACTAAAGTTTTGATTTTAACTTTTGAAAATGATATATTTATTAAATTAGGCCACATGCAGAAATTACTCATACTTTTCTACTTAATTTTTTTTTTTTGAGACGGAGTCTCACTCTGTCGCCCAGGCTGGAGTGCAGTGGCCAGATCTCAGCTCACTGCAAGCTCCGCCTCCCGGGTTCATGGCATTCTCCTGCCTCAGCCTCCCGAGTAGCTGGGACCACAGGCGCCCGCCACCTCGCCCAGCTAATTTTTTGTATTTTTTAGTAGAGACGGGGTTTCACCGTGTTAGCCAGGATGGTCTCGATCTCCTGACCTCGTGATCCGCCCGTCTCAGCCTCCCAAAGTTCTGGGATTACAGGCTTGAGCCACCGCGCCCGGCCGCTTTTCTACTTAATTTCTTTCTGGTTTACAACCTTGTTCCTCTCACTTTTTTCTTTCTTGTTTTAGGTTATCCAGACTGCTACTCAGATTGCCAGCTTTAAGACTGATGAATGCTACCATCACTGAAGAATTGTTTTTTAAAGGTCTCATTGGCAACATACGAATTGACAGTGTCATCCCACATATTTTGAAAATGGAGCCTGCAGATTATAATTCTCAAATAATTGGTCACAGCATTTGAAAGCTGCAACTGCAGTGCTGTAAACTTAACTGTTCTTTGCCAGAACACAAGACACCAAATTGAACTCATTGCTTTTGGGGCATCTGGAAATTTTTACTTCAAAAAGTAACCAGAATCCAAGGTATTTTTATTTTAGCTTCCTTAAGAATTTTTGAAGTGACTGGGCCAACAGCAGAAATTAAATGAATTTTTCTTCTTGATTCCTTTAAATTAACGTGAAACACTACAAATTTATTCTTGGTGAAGATGATACCTGAAGCTGTCACCTCTTAATTATCTAAACTAAGCTCTCATTCTATTTTATAAAACAAATAAATTAGTCTCTTTTTTCTGAATTGTGTTCTAGTCATATTTAACTTCATTAAGAACTAGTAAAAATACTTAATGGTCAGAAATCCCTAAGGAGGAGTTAGTTCCTTGCATTTTACTCTGCCATAATAATCTTTGTTTGTTTTAATTACCATATCAAAATAAGGTCATTTTATGCTTACCGGTATAATGACAATATTAGAATTATAGGAAATAATTGAATATATACTTTTTGTCTTCTGTAAATATCATGGTGTCCCTTAGCGTATGTATACCACTCTCATTGCTGGCAGTGAGACAGGCCATTCATGATCTTAAGATTTACATTTTTAATGTATATTATTAGTTACAAGCACTTTATATAGCAGAAAATTGCTTTTGAGAATAAGCTAGTGTTGATATTTTAATATTTTTAGCTTACTGCTCGTGTTTTTGTTTTTGTCTTCATTTATAGAGGTGGGTTTCACTATGTTGCCCAGGCTGGTCTCAAACTCCTGGGCTCAAGTGATCCTGCCTCAGCCTCCCAGAGTACTGGGATTACAGGCACGTGCCATTGTGCCTGGCCTACTGCTATCTTTGAAAGTGATAGAGACTAGCCAGCTGTGGTGGCTCATGCCTATAATCCCAGCACTTTGGGAGGCTGAGGCAGGCAGATTGCTTGAGCTCAGGAGTTCGAGACCAGCCTGGGCAACATAGCAAGACCCCGTCTCTGTAAAAAGAAAGAAAGTAATAGAGACTAATTGAGCCCAAAATGTTTCACTATTTCAAAAAAGATATTAAAATTGTTGTTCTTTCATTCCATAAAAAGAATCTGATCTCTCTTCTACTTTTCTGACCTGAGTTAGAGCTTCCCAACCCTGTCGTGTATGGGTTTTAGCCTATTTCTTTTAGGTCACTAAAAAAAACTCACCCAATTTGTCAAATAATGGATTTATCATAGTCAATACATGTTCTCAAGGCAAGTTTAAACATTATTTTGAAGCTAATGATAATTTTTTAAAATAAATATTCACTGATTTTTTTCACTGTAAAGCACAGGAGGGCTGCTTTAACAGCAGTATAAGAATCAGCCTGAAGCCTTGTTACTGCTGCAACAAATGCATTTTAGACTCCTCGGATGTCTTCCACAGTAATTTATTTTTTTAGCAAACCTGATACTGATAACTGTTTCTTTGCTTTGATTTCTTGATGAATTATTTTGGTATGTTTGTTGCTTTTTAAAACAAACATGGATAATGCACTCAGAGTACATTTTTTGTAAAGATTTTTGCAATAGAAGAAAAGCTGAAGTTTTTGTGGGGATGTGGATTTTATTGCTTACTACTTTTTTCCCTATTAAAACATGATCTTAGTCAACAATTTTATTTATACTTACCAGCTAAAGAAACTACATTTAGTATAATACTCAAATGGAAAAATCAGTAGTTTATACCTTTATAAATACAATGTAGTAAGCCAAGGAATCAGGGAACTAATCCTTTAAAATAATGTACTAATGGTTAATTAAAATGTTTCAGGTGTTTTTTCTGATTAAATTTGTTACTATATTTGGAAGAGTTTTTAAAACTATATTAAAATGTGACTTGCATTACAAATTTCTGTGTCTTACCAATATATTTGTAAATATATTTATTTTCCTATTCAATGATTGCTTATCCTTCGTTTGTTCCATTGTGGTTTCATCTATAGCAAGTATAGATCTGCTATATTAAGAAAGTTCTAATAAGAATCGTTACTGATATAATAGGTGTTTTGGTTCTCAGGTGGGGTGATTTTAATTAAAGTACTTCCAGCAAGAGAAAAACATGGAGACATTTCTGTGTCCTATATTTTAGGGTTATTTGCAATTCAATTTGAAGACTCCCAGCTAAATACTGCAGATTAGCTTTTGTTTTCTTTCCTGAAATCTCAGTAAAATGTCCATAAAGTATAACTAACTACACGATGACAGATGGAACAGGAGAGAAGAAATCAAAGGACAGAGTAAAGTAAATTTTTGGAAAAAAAAAATGCAGATAGAGAAAGAATGATTTACTAGAACCAGAACTAAAGAAGCTTTAACTGAGTGACTACAAAAGGCAATGCAATGAGAAAGAAGCCAGGATACCAGACAAGACACTTAGTACCTTGAAGGAACCAGTGCTCAGATACAGAAATGATGCTTGAGACATAAAAAAAAATAGATTGGTTGCAAGTCTGGATACAGAATAATTAGACTATCTTTCCCCAACCCTACTTAAGATGGGTGGAGGCCAGGCGTGGTGGCTCATGCCTATAGTCCCAGCACTGTGGGAGGCTAAGCGAGGCAGATTGCTTGAGTCCAGGAGTTCGAGACTACCTGGGGTAATGTAGTGAAACCTCATCTCTACAAAAAAAAAAAAAAAAAAAAAAAAAATTAGCCAGGCATGGTAGTGTGCACCTGTAGTCCCAACTACTTGGGAAGCTGAGGTGGGAGTACAGCTTGAGCCCAGGAGATCGGGGTTGCAGTGAGCTAAAATCATGCCTCTGTACTCTATCCTGGGCAACAGAGCCAGGCCCTATCTAAAAAAAAAAAAAAAAAAAAAAAATCAGGTGGCCACTTTCTCTCCTCCCTTTTCAAGCAGGAGGAGGCCAGAGATTAATTCTTTGGAGAAACTGAACTGGAAGAGCATAGGACTTACAGGATACCAGGGATAACAGAAGGTGTGAATAAGATACAGGGTTGAAAATATGGAGGAAGTGAAAATCCACATTTGGAGGCCGGGAGTGGTGGCTCATGCCTATAATCCCAGCACTTCGGGAGGCCAAGGTGGATAGATCACGAGGTCACAAGTTCAAGACCAGCCTGACCAACATGGTGAAACCCCGTCTCTGCTGAAAATACAAAAACTAGCTGGGCATGGTGGCACACGCCTGTAATCCCAGCTAACTAAGGAGGCTGAGGCAGGAGAATTGCTTGAACCCGGGAGGCGGAGGTTGCAGTGAGCTGAGATTGCGTCACTGCAGTCCAGCCTGGGAAACAACAGAGCGAGACTCCGTCTCAAAAAAAAAAAAAAAGGTCTGCATTTGGTTGGTATGTAGGCTCCCTATCCTTTTCCCAGGATACTGGCAATCAAGTACAGTTTTCTCTGCCAGGTTTTTTTTCTTTGGAGAAGCTAAATGGCCCCAGAGAAAAGATCCCCGTTTTCGTTATCCCTTAATGATAAAAAATAATAATAAAGCCTGTTTGCCACCTTATCACTCTTCAGTGAAGCCCTCCAATTACCAAGTCATGTGTATGTATTCGGTTTCCATTCAGCTCTTTAGTGCCCTATTATTAAATGTGAACTTACAGCCCAGGATAGCCAGATATTTGAGGAAAATCTCTATCCATGAGAGACCAGATATGAGGGATAGGGAGCAGATACAAAATGCAAAGATCAGAAAAATAATTCCCAAATATAATTAATATCTTGAGAGAAACTAGATGTTGTATCCATAAAAGGAGAACAGAATGTTTCCCAAAACAAATTTGAAGCAAGTAATTGCCCCTAGAAATTAAAAATGACAGTCAAGGCAATTCATTAGAAGGACTGGTAGATAAAATTGAAGAATTCACCCTGAAAGTAAAACCAAAAGACAAAGGAATAGGAAACAGGATAGAAATGATAAAATTAGAGAATCAAACAAGATCTTTTTTTTTTTTTTTTTTTGACGGGGAGGGGGGAAGAGTTGAGTCTTGCTCTGTTGCCCAGGCTGGAGTGCAGTGGTGCGATCTCGGCTCACTGCAACCTCCATCTCCCAGGTTCAAGCAATTCTGCCTCAACTCACCAGTAGCTGGGATTACAGGCGCATGCCACCACACCCAGCTAATTTCTTTTTGTTTTTAGTAGGGACAGGATTTCACCATGTTGGCCAGGCTGGTCTCGAACTCCTGACCTCAAATGATCTGCCCACCTCAGCCTCCCAAAATGCTGGGATTGTAGGCGTGAGCCACCGTGCCCAGCCAAGGTCTAACATTTTCAATACTAAGTTTAAGAAAGGGAAAATAGAAAAGAAAAGGAAATTATTAAATAATGTAAGAAAAGTTCCACAAAAGGACACTTGTCTGTAGGTGGAAATGATCCATCATTATAAATTTTAAAAGATATACCATCTTGAAATAACAATATAGTCAAAGAAGACAACTGCTACTTTTAGCAGTATAAAGGAACAGATACTCTGAAGGCCTCTGATCTATTAGCTGAGTTCACCAAATTGAGATGACTTCCTAAAGAAGGCTACGGTTGTTTCAGGTCAGTAGTACCCTCTGCGTCCTGGCAGAAGCAAGTGTAAATCTTCTCTGGAGAAAATATTCACAATTGAGATCAGAAGTTGAGAAAGTAAGTATTTTTGGCTTCATAGGCCATGCAATGTCTGTTAAAACGACTCAAAAAGTGCTAAAGTAACTATAGACAACATAAATGAGTGGGCACACCTGTGGTCCAATAAAACATACAAAAACAGGCAGTGGACTGGATTTGGCTCTTGGAGTATGGTTTACCAACCCTTAATTTAAAAATCTTGATATTCTCGCAGATTAGGCTCAACCAAATATGAGTACACAAAATTATCAAACTCACAAGGAAATAAGCAATACATAAAGACCCTCAGACAATATTAGATCTTAAAATTGTCACATGCAGAATGTAACTATATAATATGTTTTAAGGAGAAAAAAATGGAATCTAAAAGTAAACAAGAAACAGGAGCAGCAAAAATAACCAAGTAGATTTGAAAAGCCAAGAAACATTTAGAAAAAACTTACTGAAATTAAAAAATTAATGCATGGTGAAAGATGCCCTGAATGCATACATTTAACCCTAAGTTCCTTCTAAAACTGCATTAAAACAGCTAAAGGTTTGTGGGTTATTTTTATTGTTTTTTAGACACAAAGTCTCACTGTGTTGGCCAGGGTAGAACTCCTGGGCTCAAGCTATGCTCCCACCTCAGCCTCCTGATTAGCTGGGACTACAGGTATGAACTGCCACACCTGGTTTGCTTTATGGTTTTTGTTTGTTTTTAAATGCATCTTACAAAGACAAAAAAAAAAAAAAAGGACAGAAATAAATGATAACAACAACTTTTTGAAAGCTAAAAATAGATTAGTAATGATGATCCTAGCAAACCTGAGAAGGCCTTTTTATCCTGCAGTGTGGAAAGCTGCAAAGCAATCTTTCAAAATGCTCCAGAATGCTCTTGTACTGTGACATCTCTGGAAGGAAAGATGAAGGATTTGTTGAAAGTCTATTTTGGAAGCAAATACACACCCACCAGACTAATAAAATTTTAGTCTGGCAAAACCAAACGTAGAGTACGTGGAGTGAAAATATGTGTGTTGATGGTGGGAGTGTTGGTACAATAAATTCGGGAAAGATTTTGCATTAAATAGTAGAGTTGAACATGCATGAAATTATCTTAGAGAAACTCACACGTGTACCAGAGGACATACAAAAAATTCATGTCAGCATTGTAAGAGCAAAAAAGGAAAACTATTCAAATATCCATTGACAGGAGAATGGATAAGTTAATTGTGGCATAATCACCCAATGGAATACTATGCAACACTAAAAAAGGAATAAACTGTAAACATGGGTGAATCCCCAAAATACAATGTTGTAAATTTTTAAAAAGCCCAAAAGTATACAAAACCACAATTTAACTGGTTTACTGAAAACAGGCAAATATACCGTTGAGAGGTATTTATGTGGGAAAGCTAATTTTGTGAAAGCAAAGGAAATATTAATACTAAATTAGAATACTAGTTACTTCTGAAGGGGTAGGAAGAGGATAAAAACAAAGAATACAAGGGGCTTGAAAAGTATTGACAGAGTTCTAACTATTTGCTTTTAAACAAGCCACCCCAAAACGTAATGGTTTAAAACAACATGTATTGTGTTCCTGAACATGCAACACGGACAGAGCTTGGAAGAGACAGCCTGTCTCTGCTTCTTTCAGCCACAGCTCAAATAGTGAGGTTGAAATCTATGTAATCATTCACTCACATGTCTGGAAATTGATAGTGACTATTTGCTGGGACTTCAGGTGGAGCTGAAGCCAGAACACACACCTAGTCTTATTTCCCTTCCTCACAACCTAGACGCTAGGTTCCAAGATCAAGGGTTGAGAAGGCCACGTGGGAGCTCTGTTACCATTTCTTGCCTGGCATTAGAATTCATCCAGTGTCAGGCCTGGCACGGGGGCTCACACCTGTAATTCCAGCACTTTGGCCAAGGCGGGCAGATTGCCTGAGCTCAAGAGTTCAAGATCAGACTGGGCAACGTGGCAAAATCCCATCTCTACAAAAAATACAAAAAACAAAAAAAAACCCAGGCCTGGTGGCACATGCCTGCGGTCCCAGCTACTTGGGAGGCTGAGGTGGGAGGATCACTTCAGCCTGGGAAGCGGAGGTTCTGTAAGCCAAGATTGCGCCACTGCACTCCAATCTGGGTGACAGAGCGAGACTCTGTCTCAAAAAAACAAAAAAAACCCCACTAATTCAGTGTCTTCTGCTGCATTCTACTCATCAAAGAAGTCACAAAGGTCTGTGCTGATGGAAAAGGAGGGGAAATAGACTCCACCTCCTGATGATGAAGTGGCAAACTTCTGGAAGAGCATATGGAACCAGAAATACTAGAAATATTTCCACCATTTGAGGGAAAAAATATTGCATCTCAGCAGCCTCACTTGGAAACCCAGGTAGAGAAGGCTTACCTGGACAAGACTGGGGCCTGGGAGGTCAGTGGTGGTTTTCATCTTATGGAATTGTTTACAAATTGATACATAAAAAATCATAAGAAGTTTAAAGGATTGTAACATCTTAAGCTGGGCATGGTGGTGCATGGCTGCCCTAGCTAGTCTGGAGGCTGAGGTGGGAGGATGGCTTGAGCCCAGAGTTGGTGGCTGCAGTGAGCTATGCTGGTGTCACTGTAGTCCAGCCTGGGTGACAGAGTGAGACCCCGTTTCTAAAATTTGGGGAGAAAAAAAAAAAAAAAGCAAGAGGGTATGATCTTGGACCTTCAAACTTGTATGGGCAGGAGATAGCTAAAAAAAACTACTCAGCTGCAGACTGGACCCCATTTTGTGGGAAATGAAGGGTAATTTCCATGTGGTTGCTGGAGGAAGCATTGAGAGAGGAAGTGCTGAGAGAGGAAGTGCCAGGGAAAAGCCAGATGGTTGTTTCTAACCTACCCTCAGAAACCAAGCAACATTGCTTTCCATGTCATTTTATTTACTGATGCAAAGACCCACCCGCATTCAAGGGAAGATAAACTATGCCCCTTGACAGGAAAGTGGCGAGATTCTGGAAGAGTTTAGGGAATCAAAGCTGTTTTTTCAGCCATTTTTTGAAAACTTCAGTCTCTGATACTATTCTACTTATTAAGCTGATTGTAGATTCTTAAGATCAAATAGGCACTTGTATATTTCACGATATTTGATAGAAAAATAAATCCTTATGTAGAAAAAATGAGGTGCTCTTAGATCTCCAGATCTCCTCCACAATTCCCTGTATCCAAGGGAGGGGAGTAAGCCCTTGAGAAGCTGTAAACACTACATTATCCTTACATGGATATGTAACAAAATTTAGTAAACTATATATGAAAAATGGGGCAGGAAGTTGGCGGGGGGACTACAAGGTGTGAGGAGGGGAGTGTGTGAAAGCCCTAAAAGTCCTCACCTATGTGGAGAAGTCAACAAATAATGCCTAAAGTTGGAAAAAATCTAGAAATATTATAAGCATGTAATTTAGAAATATGGTAGTGAATAACCAAATAAGCTAAAAGGATTGGAAGTAGTTGTTGCTGGGAGTGGACAATCAGTTCAGAAAATTGAACTATATGATTTCTTCAGTGAGGTACATATGTTCAATGTACTAAATTTAAGAGGGAAAATGATCAAAATGGATGAGCTAAATTGAAGCTAAGATCATTGAAGAAAGAATTAAGACTTCTGGCAATGTTTGTTCACACGAACATGTCAGTATTATCCAACTGAATTCTGTGTATCTCTTTAACTTTAGTTTGTTCTATAATAACAATGTTGATATCAAGTTAATGACAAAAAAAATCAGAACATGATACTATGAAAAAGAAGAGAGACCGGCTGGGCACAGTGGCTCACACCTGTAATCCCAACACTTTGGGAGGCCTAGCGGATCACGAGGTCAGGAGTTCGAGACCAACCTGACCAACATGATGAAACCTTGTCTCTATTAAAAATACAAAAATTAGCTGGGCATGGTGGCACGCGCCTGTAGTCCTAGCTACTCAGGAGGCTGAGGCAGGAGAATTGCTTGAACCCGGGAGGCGGAGGTTGCAGTGAGCCAAGATTGCACCACTGCACTCTAGCCTGGGTGACAGAGCAAGACTCTGTCTCAAAAAAAAAAAAAGATCAAAGAAAGAGTTCGTTCGTTCGTTCTCTCTCCTTCCTTCCTTCCTTCCTTCCTTCCTTCCTTCCTTCCTTTCTCTCTCTTTCTTTCTCTCTTTCTCTCTCTCTTTTTCTTTCTTTCTTTCTTTCTTTCTTTCTTTCTTTCTTTCTTTCTTTCTTTCTTTCTTTCTTTTTTCTTTCAAGTGTTCTTTAAATAAAAAATCATGTTGAAAAAAATCTGTATCAGGACTGATGGACTGGACCCAGACAAGGAACAAATTAGTGAACTGGTACATAAATACAAAGAAATGGTTCAGAATGTAAAGCACAAAGATCAAAATGGAAAATATGCAGGTAAAATTAAAAAGATACAGGGGATCAATCCAGAAGGGCCAATGTTCACCTAATACCCAGATTTCAGAAAGAAGTAACAGAAAATGTAGGGGAAAATTATTTAAAACAATTTCTACTGCTAAAAATGACACATCTCCAAGTTCAAAGATGATGCTGAATTCCAAAAAACATCAACTACAAAAGCCCTAGATAAATCTTCATGAAATTTTAGAACTTTAAAGACAAATAGAAAAATCTGAAAAACTTCAAAAGATTAAAAAACAGGTTTTTAACAAATGAATTTGTATCAGATTGGCAGCAGGATTCTCATCAACTATGTTAGAGGTTTTGGGGTTTTATTTGAGATAGGGTCTCACTCTGACACCCAGGCTGGAGTGCAGTGGCCACGATCATGGCTCACTGCAACCTCAAACTCCTGGGCTGTAGCAGTCCTCCTGCCTCAGTCTCCCAAGTGGCTGAGACTATAGGCATACACCAGCACACCCAGCTAAATGTTAGACATTAGAGGGCAATAGAGGAATGCTTTCAGAGTTCTGTGAGGAAACTATTTTGAACCTAGGGTTTTATGTCCAGGTAAAAGATCAATCAAAGGAAATGTTATCTCCTACATGCATTTTTGAAAAAAGTCTCAAAAATGTGCTCTACCAAAACAAGCAAACAAACAAAAAAACAAGCAACCCTAAATGAGAGAATTCTAAGAAAGAAAAATATGCAGGATCCAAGATAAAATAAGACTCATTTATTCAGAAACACAATGAAAAGAAATCCCAGAATGATCATCCATTCATGCATGAGGCCTAAAGACAATTGATCAAAATTAGAAGAGGAAGTCAGAATGTTCTGTGAAAAATTTGCTCAAGAATGCATATGCCTCTATTGTTATTTAGAAGTAATTTATCAAACCTTTATTGAGTACTTATGATACACCAGGCACTGTGCTAAGTTTTTTATGTACCTTATTTAATGCCTACAGTGATCTCATGAGGTGGGTAATATTAACCCCATTTTACAAATGAGTAAACTAAGGCTCAAGCAACTTGCTCAATATAAGTGATTGGTATGGTTTGGCTGTGTCCCCACTCAAATCTCATCTTGAATTGTAATCCTATAATCCCCACGTGTCATGGAAAGGATGCTTCAATTATGGGAGCAGTCACCCTCATGCTGTTTTCATGATAGTGGGTGAGTTCCCATGAGACCTGATGGTTTCATAAGGGGCTTTTCTCCCTTTTCCTCTGCACTTCTCATTTCTGTCACCATGAGAAGAAGGATGGTTTTGCTTCCCCTTCTGCCCTGATTGTAAGTTTCCTGAGGCCCCCCTCCAGCCATGCTGAACTGTGAGTCAATTAAACCTCTTTCCTTTATAAATTACCCTGTCTCAGGTATGCCTTTATTAGCAGTGTGAGAACATACTAATACGGTGATAGAGTTGAGATTTAAGCAATCATAAACTCTGGAGTAGGGCTCCCCAGAAGAAAGGCTGATTGAAGGTCCAGGGTAGGAAATGTATAAGATGAGTTGGGAACATCTTGTCACACCAAAAATAAAATAATGATAATAAAACTATCAAAGATGACTAGGTTTTATCTCAGAAACTCAGGAACCAACCTGAAGAGGTACCTACTAACCAAAGATAAAACAATTTGGTAATTGATTAGAATAATAATTGCAATGGGTTGAAACACATCAAACATTTAAATCTATAAGTACATATTGTACTTTAAAAATGCTAGAGACACCAGGGGCAGTGGCATGTGCCTGTAATCCCAGCTACTTGGGAGGCTAAGATGGGAGGACCATTTGAGCCCAGGAGCATATGACCAACCTGGGCAACATATTAAAACCCGGCTTCAGTTTGGGGGAAAAAAAAAAAAAAAAAAAAAAAGCAAGGGATAACATAATCATAAAGAAAATACCTATAAAAGATACACAAAAGAAAATGAAGAAGGAATGGCAAATTGCTACCAAAAAACCAATGAAACACAAAGGAAGGTAGCAAGAGAGGAAAGACAGATATGAAATAACAGCAAAAAATACAGAAAACAATTAACAAAATGCCAGTAGTAAATCCTTCCCTATCAGTAATTACTTTAAATGTACACGAATTAAACTCCCCAATCAAAAGACAGAGTAGGTGAATGGACCAAAAATAAATAAATAACCAAACACCAAAAAACAAACAAACCAAAAACCCCACCAGGATCTAACTATATGCTCTCTGTAAGAGATTTACTAGAGTAAATGTAAGGACACACATAGGTTGAAAGTGAAAAGACACAACAAGGATTTTTAATGCAAATAGTAACAAAAAAAGAGGAGTGGCCTCTTTTTTTCAAACAAAATAAACTTTTAGGTCAAAAGCTGTCACAAGAGACAAAGGGATTACAAAATGATAAAAGGGTTAATCTACTAGGAAGATATAACAATTAAATATGCACCTAACATCAGAACACTCAAATATAGGAAGCAAACACTGGCAGAATTAAGGAGAAACATAAATAGTAACACAATAAAAGTAGTTTTCAAAACCCCACCTTCAATAATGGACATAGCAACCAGAAAGACTATCAAAAAGGAAACAGAGGACTTGAACAATGCTGTAGAGCAATTTGACCTAACAGACATACAGAGAACATTCTATCCAACAATGAGACAATACACATTCTTGTCAAGCATACATGCAACATTGTCTGCGATAGATCACATATTAGGTCACAAAACAAGGTTTGACAAATTTTAAGACTGGTATCATACCAAGTATCTTTTCTGACTACAGTGGAATAAAGCTAGAAATCAAAAGCAAAGGGCTGGACACAGTGGCTCATGCCTGTAATCCCAGTACTTTGGGAGGCCGAGGTGCTGATCACGAGGTCAGCAGTTCGAGACCAGCCTGGCCAACATAGTAAAACCTCGTCTCTACTAAAAATACAAAAATTAGCCAGGTGTGGTAGTGTGTGCCTGTAGTTCCAGCTACTCAGGAGGCCAAGGCAGGAGAATCACTTGAACGCAGGAGGCAGAGGTTGCAGTGAGCCAAGATCGCACCACTGCACTCCAGCCTGGCAACAGAGTGAGACTCTGTCTCAAATCAAACAAACAAAAATTTTAAATAAAGAAAAAAACATCTGAACAGATTCATAACTAGTAAGGAGATTAAATCAGTAATCAGAAACCTCCCAACAAAGAAAAGCCAAGGAACAGATACTTCATAGGAGAATTCCAGCAAACATTTGAATTAATTGAAAATTTAATACCAATCCTTCTCAAATTCTTCCAGAAAATTAAAGAGAAGATAACACTTGGCCAGGCACAGTGGCTCACATCTGTAATCCCAGCACTCTGGGAGGCTGAGGTGAAAAGATCACTTAAGCCCAGGAGTTTGAGACCAGCCTGGACAACATAGTGAGACCCCGTCTCATTTGAAGAGAAAGAAAAAGAAAGAAAGAGTGAAGGTAACACTTTTTTTTTTTTTTTGAGATGGAGTTTCACTCTTGTTGCCCAGGCTGGAGTGCAATGGTGCAATCAGCTCACTGCAACCTCCACCTCCCAGGTACAAGCAATTCTCCTGCCTCAGTCTCCCGAGTAGCTACGGTTACAGACGCCCACCATCACACCTGGCTAAATTTTTGTATTTTTAGTAGAGACGAGGTTTCACCATGTTGGCCAGGCTGGTCTTGAACTCTTGACCTTGGGTGATCTACCTGCCTCGGCCTCCCGAAGTGCTGGGATTACAGGCATGAGCCACTGCATCCGGCCAAGGTAACTCTTTTAAACTCTTTTTTTGTTGAGACAGAGTTTCCCTCTGTCACCCAGATTGGAGTGTGATGGTGGAATCTCAGCTCACTGCAACCTCTGCCTTCCAGGCTCAAGCAGTTCCCATGTCTCAGCCTCCTGAGTAGCTGGGATTATAGGCACACAACACCATGCCCAGCTAATTTTTGTATCTGTATTTTTAGTACAGACAGGGTTTCATCACATTGGCCAGGCTGGTCTTGAACTCCTGGACTCAAGGGATCCACCCGCCTCAGCCTCCTAAAGTGTTAGAATTAGAGGCGTGAGCCACCACAGACTAAACTCATTTTATGAGGCCAGCATTACACTGATACCAAAACCACAACAGATACAACAAGAAAACTATAGACCAATATCCCTGATGGATATTGATGTAAAAATCCTCAACGAAAATACAAACTGAATTCAACAGCACATTAAAAGGATTATATGGCCGGGCATGGTAGCTCACTTCTGTAATCCAAGCACTCTGGGAGGTTGAGGCAGGCGGACCACCTGAGGTCAGGAGTTCAAGACCAGCCTGGCCAACATGGCAAAACCCGTCTCTACTAAAAATACAAAAAATTAGTCAAACGTAGTGGCAGGCACCTGCAGTCCCAGCTACCTGGGAGGCTGAGGCAGGAGAATCACTTGAATCCAGGAGGCAGAGGTTGCAGTAAGCTGAGATCGTGCCACTAAACTCCAGCCTGGGCAACAGAGTGAGAATCTGTCTCAAAAGAAAAAAAAAAAAAAAAATGGATTATACACCATGGCCAAGTGGGACTTGACTTATTCCTGGAAAGCAAGGATGGTTCAACATATAAATCTCAATCAGTGTAATGTACTACAAATGGTTTGCAACTGATCATGACTTGACTTATAATTTTTTTGTTTTATGATGGGTTTACTGGTGTTTACAATCCATTTTTTGTGTGTGTTGTTTGGTTTTGTTTTGTTTTTCAGACAGGGTCTTACTCTGTCACCCAGGCTGGAATGCAGTGGCATGACCTTGGCTCACTGCAACCTTTGCTTCCCAGGTTCAAGCAATTCTCCAGCCTCAGCCTCACAGGTGCATGCTACCATGCCCATCTATTTATTTATTTATTTATTTATTTTTGTAGAGATGGGGTTTCACTATGTTGCCCAGGCTGGTCTGGAACTTCTAAGCTCAAAGCGATCTGCCTGACTCAGCCTCCCAAAGTGCTGGGATTACAAGTGTGAGCCACCCCACACATGGCCTCGGTGCATTTTTTATTTAGATTTTTATTTACAATGGGCATGTCAGAATGTAACACCATTGTAAGTTGAGAGGCACATTAACAGAATGAAAAACAGAAACCATATTATCATTTCAACTGGTATAGAAAAAGCACTTGGCAAAAACACTCAACAAACTACGAATGAAAGGAAATTATCTCAACCTAATAAAGGCCATGTTTGAAAAGGCCACAGCTAACTTCATATTCAATAGTGAAAACTGAAAGCTTTTCTTCTAAGATCAGGAACAAGGCAAGTGTGTATATTCTTGCTACTTCTATTCAACATATTACTAAAAGCCCTTGCCAGAGCAATTAGGCAAAAAATAAATAAATAAAAGCTGAAAATTGGAAAAGAAGGGCCAGGTACGGTGGCTCATGCCTATAATCCTAACACTTTGGGAGGCTGAGATGGGAAGATTGCTTACTTGAGGCCAGAATTTCAAGATTAACCTGGGCAACACAGCAAGACCCTATCTCTACAAAAATTTTTTTAAAAAATTAGCCAGGCATGATGTTGCATGCTTGTAGTCCCAGCTGTTCATGAGGCTAAGGCAGGGGGATCACTTGAGCCCCAGCTTAGGTGACAGAGTGAAACCTTACCTTAAAAAAAAAAAAAAAAGTAAAATTATCTCCATTAACAAATGACATGGTCTTATATGTGGAAAACCCTAAGGATTCCACCAAAAATTGGTTAGAACTAATAAATGAATTCAACAAAGTTTCAAGGTACAAAATCAACACACAAAAATCAGTTGCCTTCTAAACACTAACAATGAACAACTCAAAAAGGAAATTAAGAAAACAATCACATTTAAAATAGCATCAAAAAGAATAAAATATTTAGGAATAATTTAATCAAGTAGGCAAAAGACATATATATACTGAAAACTACAAAACAGTGCTGAAAGAAATTAGATGCAAATATATGGAAAGACATTCATGTTTGTGGATTGGAAGACTTAATATTGTTAAAATTAAAATCCCATACTACCCAAAGTATGTTACAGATTCATTGCAATACCTATCAAAATCCCAGTGCCATTTTTCTTTGCAAATTTTTAAAAAGTCATAAAATTCATATGGAATCTCAAAAGACCCTGAATAGACAAAACAATCTTAAGAAAAATAAAGCCGGAGGTCTTCCACTTCCTGACTTCAAAACATTGTGCAAAGATGCAGTAATCAAAACAGAGTGGTATTGGCATAAGAACAGGCATATAGACCAATGGAATAGAATAAATCCGCTTTCTGACTTCAAAACATTGTGCAAAGATGCAGTAATCAAAACAGAGTGGTATTGGCATAAGAACAGACATATAGACCAATGGAACAGAATAGAGAACCTAGATATAAACTCTTAAGCATTTGGTCAAGTGATCTTTGACAAGGGTACCAAGGCTACATAGTGAGGAGAGAATAGTGTTGGGAAACCTGGATATCCACAAGCAAAAGAATGAAGTTCAACCTTTACACCATATACCAAATTAACTCAAAATGGACTAAAGACCTAAATGGAAGACCTGAAACTATAAAACTCCTAGAAGAAAACAGGGGGGAAGCTGCATGACATCAGATTTAGCAGTGATTTCTCAGATATGATAACAAAAGCACAAAGTAAAAATAGACAACTGGGGCTACAATCAAATTTATAAACTTCTGCATAGCAAAGGACACAATCAACAGAATGAAAAGATGACCTAGGGAATGGGAGAAAATATCCACGATACATAAAGAATGCCTACAACTCAACAACAACAAAACAAATAACCCGATTCAAAAATGGGCAAAGGACTTGAACAAACATTTCTCCAAAGAAGATATACAAACGGCCAACAAGCATATGAAAACATGGTTAACATCAATAATCAGGTAAATGCAAATCAAAACCACAATGAGGTATCACCTCATCACCCATCAGGATGGCCACTGTGAAAAACAAATGAACACAGGCTGGGCGCGGTGGTTCACGCCTGTAATCCCAGCACTTTGGGGGGCCGAGGAGGGTGGATCACCTGAGGTCAGGAGTTCAAGATCAGCTTGGCCAACATGGTGAAACCTCGTCTCTACTAAAATTACAAAAATTAGCTGGGGGTGGTGGCGGACACCTGTAATCCCAGCTACTTGGGAGGCTGAGGCAGGAGAATCGCTTGAACTAAAAAACTCGGGAGACGGAGGTTGCAGTGAGCTGAGATCACACCACTGCACTCCAGCCTGGGCCACAGAGTTAGACTCTGTCTCAGAACAAACAAACAAACAAACATACAAACAAACACAGAAAATATCTAGTGTTGGTGAGGAGGTGGAGAAATTGGAACCTTTGTGCATTGTTGTCAGTAATGTAAAATGGTGCTGCTGCCATAGAAAACAGTAGGGGGATTCCTACAAGAATAAAAAATAAAATTTCCATATGATCTAGCAATCCACTTCTGGGTATATATCCAAAAGAACTGAAAACATGATCTTAAAGATATCTGCACACTTGTGTTCATCGCAGCATTATTCACAATAGCCAAGAGGCAGAATCAACAGAAATGTTTATGGACATATAACTGGGTGGCATATATATATAGTGGAATATTATTCAACATTTATAAAAAGAGAAGAAAATCCTGTCATATAGTACAATATGGATGCGCCTTGTGGATATCATGCTAAGTGAAACAAGCCAGGTCCTAAAAGACAAACACCTCATGATTCTACTTATATGAAGTATCTAAATTAGTTAAACTCTTAGAAACAGAAGTAGAATGGTGGTTGGCAGGGGATGGAGAAGAGGAAAAAGTTGTTCCATGGATACAAAGTTTCTGTTTTGCAAGAAGAGTAAGTTCTAGAGATCTGTTGCACAATAATGTGCATGTAGTTAACACTACCGTACACTTAAAAATGGTTAAAATGGTAAATTTTATATTTTGTGTTTTTAACCACCACCACCAAAAAAAAAAAAAAAAAAAAAAAAAAAAAAAGCTAAGGAAATAAATTGTTACTTTGAAAACATACATAAGGGAAAGAATCGGCTGGGTGTCATGGCTTACACCTGTAATCCCAGCACTCTGAGAGGCTGAGGCAGGAGGATCAATTGAGGCCAGAGTTCAAGACCAACCTGGGCAACATAGCAAGACATCCATCTCTGAAAAACAACAACAACAAAATTAGCCAGGGGTGGTGGTACATACTTTAATGGGAGGATTGCTCGAGCACAGCACTCTGAGGCTGCAGTGAGCTACGATCACACCACTATATTTCAGCCTGGGTGACAGAGTGAAAGCCTGTCTCTAAAATTAAAAAAAAGTAAGAGAATCAAGCACCTATACTGCCTTTCCTATATTAATTGTATCTCAGGAACCAAATAGTTGAAGGGAGGTTTCTCTTTGTAGAACTGTGGTTAATAAATGAAGTAACATTGAAATTATTTAGGCTCAATCGATGCTCCCATTTCAGCCTCAGCCTACCAAGTAGCTGGGACTACGGGCACGCGCCACCACATCCAGCTAATTTTTCTTCTTCTTCTTCTTCTTTTTTTTTTTTTTTTTTTTTTTTTTTTTTGTAGAGACAGAGTTCTCCCTGTGTTGGCGAGGCTGGTCTCGAACTCCTGGGCTCAAGCGATCCTCCCAACCCGGCCTCCCAAAGTGCTGGGATTACAGGAGTGAGCCACCGCGCCTACCAGAGCCAATTATTTTTAGATAAGGAAACTGAAATTCCCAAAGGAGGAATCCCCGTGTGAGGAAGCCTCGTCTACGTGAGCTTTCCAGCATATGCCGGCCTTCTAGATTTAACCTCTGAAAACTCTAAAGTTTAAGATACCTTTGCTTCCAGGGGAAACCAATTCTGTCTACTTGGGAAGCCAGAACAAGACAGCGTAGGAAAGACCTAGCTCTGCGCAGGCGCAGAGTCACTGCGTCTGGCGTTCGCGTGGGAACCTTCTGGGCTTGGGCTTCCTGCGGCTGAGTGGCGGCTTCCATCCGGTGGGTTTTGCTTGGCGCACCCGGGAGGCGGGGTCTGCGGGGCAAGATGGAGTTAGTGCAGGTCCTGAGACGCGGGCTGCAGCAGTTCACCGGCCACGGCGGTCTCCGAGGCTATCTACGGGTTTTTTTCAGGTAGGCGACCAGAGCCATACTCTTGGCCTCTGGGGCTAGACTTTCGCTGGCTGATTTATTGGAAGGGGGCCCAGGCTCGGGTCACTTTAGAGAATCCACAGCTCTTGTCAAGGACAAGCGCCCCAATCTCTGCCTTGCCACCCCCAGGCTGGTCTCTGTTCCGTATCTCCCCGAGACAAGACCGAAACTATCTGTAGAGTCAGAGCTGTGACACGGAGGCAAGGGCATCTGGGCTGCACTCTTTTCCCACGCCCTAAAGAGTAATGAGCATTACAGGATATTAACTCAGTGACCTTGGTAAACTTTTTTTATCCCTGCACTGCCGTACCCTCTTCTGTAAGGCGTTGAAGGTAATAATAATCGTCGTCCTGACATTCACTGATCCCAGGAGCAGCATAGTTTCGCGGAAACTTATATGGGGACCCAGAGTGAAATGAAAGAGCCTGGAGACTTTCGTATCATTGTAAGATGAAATACTTCGGCTTTTTGATTTCCTGAAGGTTTTACTAACTCCAGTGCCTCCTGGCTGAGGGATAGTAGATACAAGTAGTCCTGTAATCTGAAGGGACTACATTTATATTTTTAGTGTAATTTGGGCACATCAGTTGTCAATTCATCTTTTCCCATCCCCAGCACTTCGTTTTGCTAGTTGATGCAGCAGCCCTTGTGTCTGAAAGTTGTTACTCTCACTTTATTTCCGTTTATGTTTTGAACTAAGAATCATTCTGAGATGTCTGTTTTCTTTTGGGTATTCACAGGACAAATGATGGGAAGGTTGGTACATTAGTGGGGGAAGACAAATATGGAAACAAATACTACGAAGACAACAAGCAATTTTTTGGTGAGTGCAGTATTTTTTAGTATGAATAATTGGATTGGGATTGGCATCTGACTTGAGTCTGTTTTCCATATTTTGCAAGGAGCTTTTACAAAACACTTGGAAAAGGATGAAAAACTCAATAGAAAATGAAAAAAGATAATTTACAGAAAAAAGAAAAGTAAATAGCCAACGAAGGTATGGGAAAATGCTCATTCTCACTTGCAACAACAGAAATGCAACTTTAAAAACAGTGTTATATATTTTTCACCTATCAAATTTTGAAGTGTTTTTTCTTTTCTTTTCTTTCTTTTTTTTTTTTTTTTGAGACGGAGTCTCGCTCTGTCAGCCAGGCTGGAGTGCAGTAGGGCGATCGCGGCTCGCTGCAACCTCCATCTCCTGGGTTCCAGCGATTCTCCTGCCTCAGCCTCCCTGAGTAGCTGGGACCACAGGCGCGCGCCACCGTGGCAGGCTAATATTTGTATTTTTTAGTAGAGATGAGGTTTCACCATATTGGCCAGGCTGGTCTTGAACTCCTGACCTCATGATCCACCTGCCTTGACCCCTACAAAGTGCTGGGATTACAGGCGTGAGCCACTGCGCCCAGCCTTGAGTATTCAATCTGATAAATCCCAATGTGGGCAAAGCCATAGAAATATATAGGTTAATGCAGTCTTTTTGGAGGGATAATTTGGTAACATTTATAAAAATTTACATTGCACATATCCTTTGTCTCAGCACTTCCACTTTTAACTACTAATTCCACTGGGCACGGTGGCTCACGCCTGTAATCCCAGCATTTTGGGAGACCGAGGCGGGCGGATCATGAGGTCAGGAGATCGAGACCATCCTGCCCAACATGGTAAAACCCAGTCACTAGTAAAAATACAAAAATTAGCTGGACGTGGTGGCGTGTGCCTGTAATCCCAGCTACCTGGGAGGCTGAAGCAGGAGAATTGCTTGAACCGGGGAATCGGAGGTTGCAGTGAGCCAAGATCCCACCACTCTACTCCAGTCTGGCGACAGAGCGAGACTCTATCTCAGGAAAAAAAAAAAAAATTCTGCAAATATTCTTGCAAACCAAACACGCATCACAGCATTGTTTTATTATATTTTTAAATTTTATTTATTTATTTATTTTTGGGGTCTCGCTCTGTCACCCAGGCTAGCTCTAGTCACCCAGTGACTCGATCATGGCTCACAACAGCCTCAAGTTTCTGGGCTCAATCTGTCATCCTATCTCAGCCACCCAGGTAGCTGGGATTATAGGCATGTGTCACAATGCCTGGCTAATTGTTTAAAAAAAATTTTTTTTGGAGAGACCGGGTCTTGCTGTGTTTCTTAGGCTAGTCTTGAATTCCTGGGCTAAGGTAATCCTCCCACCTCAGCCTCCCAAAGTGCTGGAATTACAGGTGTGAGTCACTGTGCCTGGCCACAGCATTTTTGTTTGTTTTTGTTGTTGTTATTTTGAGACGGGGTCTCACTCTGTTGCCTAGGCTGGAGGCAGTGGTGTGATCTTGGCTCCCTGCAGCCATGACCTCCTGGGCTCCAGCCTTCCTCCTGCCTCAGCCTCCTATGTAGCTGGGACCACAGTCATGCACCACCACACCTGGTTAATTTTTTAATTTTTTTTAAGAAACGGGGTCTTACTTTGTTCCCCAGGCTGGTCTTGAACTCCTGGGCTTAAGCCATCCTCCTGTCTCAGCCTCCCAAAGTACTGGGATCACGAGCATGAGCCACCATGCTAGTAAATTTTAAAAGCAACAATTAGTGTGCGTAAGTTGGATACTGGTGAATTAAACATTTTTTAGAATACTTTGTTGTTAAGAATGATATAAACCTATAAATTTAATATAGAGAGATGTCAAAGATGTGTAATATAAAAAAATTCCAGTTGCAGAACAATGTTTGGTATCCTCAAAAGGAGAAAATACATGCTTTTTGTGTGCATGTTAAATTTTGGAAGGAAACTCAATAAACTCATAGAATCAGATGGTAGAGATTCAACATTCTGCCCCTCCACTTTATAATTTTGTAACCTGGTTAACTTAATTAACTTCCCTAACCCTCAGTTTTCTCATCTGTAAAGCAGAATAATAATAATAAGTGCCTCATAAAGCTGTATTAAAAGATGAAAAGTGAATGGGAGGAACTTATCGTGATATAGGGTTTCTCAGCCTCAGCAGTGTTAACACTATGGGGCAGATAATTCTTTTCATTTTTTGTTTTATTTCAATAGTTTTTGGGGTACAGGTGGTTTTTTGTTGCATGGATAAGTTTTTTTTTTGTTTTTTTGTTTGTTTTTTTGAGATGGAGTCTCACTCTGTCGTCCAGGCTGGAGTGCAGTGGCACGATCTCGGCTCACTGCAAGCTCCGCCTCCCGAATTCATGCAATTCTCATGCCTCAGCCTCCGAGTAGCTGGGACTACAGGCACCCGCCGCCTCGCCCAGCTAATTTTTTTTGTATTTTTAGTAGAGACGGAGTTTCACCGTGTTAGCCAGGATGGTCTCAATCTCCTGACCTCGTGATCCGCCCGCCTCGGCCTCCCAGAGTGCTGGGATTACAGGTGTGAGCCACCATGCCTGGCCTACATGGATAAGATTTTTAGTGGTGAGTTCTGAGATTTTGGTATACCTGTCACCTGAGCAGTGTATCCAGTATGTAGTCTTTTATCCCCTTGAGTCCCCAAAGTCCTTTATGTCATTCTTATACCTTGGCATCCTCATAGCTTAGTTCCCACTTATAAGTGAGAACATACGATATTTAGTTTGCCATTCCTGAGTTACTTCACTTAGAGTAATGCCCTCTAGCTCCATCCAAGTTTCTGCAAAAGCCATATTGCTTTCTGTTTTATGGCTGAGTAGTACTCCATGGTGTATATATACCACATTTTCTTTATCCACTCATTCATTGGTGGGCATTTAGGTTGGTTCCTTATTTTTGCAATTGCAAATTGTGCTGCTATACACATGTGTATGCACGTGTCTTTTCCATGTAATGACTTATTTTTCTTTGGGTAGATACCCAGTAGTGGGATTGCTGGATCGAATGGTAGTTCTGCCTTCGGTACTTTAAGGAATCTCCTTACTGTTTTCCGTAGTGGTTGTACTAGTTTACATTCCCAACAGCAGTGTAAAAGTGTTCCCTTTTCACCACATCCACACTACCATCTATTATTTTTTGAATTTTTAATTATGGACATTCTTGCAAGAGTAATGTGCTATCTCATTGTGGTTTTAATTTGCATTTTCCTGATAATTAGTGATTTTGAGCATTTTTTTCATAGGTTTATTAGCTGTTTGTATGTCTTCTTTTGAGAATTGTCTATTCATGTCCTTTGCCCACTTTCTGATGGGCTTGTTTTTTTCTTACTGATTTGTGTGAGTTCCTTGTAGATTCTGGACATTAGTCCTTTGTCTAATGCATAGTTTGCAAATATTTTTGTGGGTTGTCTGTTTACTCTGCTGATTATTTCTTTTGCTGTACAGAAGCTTTTTAGTTTAATTAGGTACCATTTATTTTTGTTTTTGTTGCATTTGGGTTCTTAGTTATGACTTCCTTGCCTAAACCAACGTCTGAGAGAGTTCTTCTGAAGTGATGTTCTAGAATTTTTATGTTTTCAGGTCTTAGATTTAACTCTTTGACCCATCTTGAGTTGATTTTTGTATAAGGCGAGAGATGAGGATCCACTTCCATTTTTCTACATGTGGCTTGCTAGTTTTTTCAACACCATTTGTTGAATAGGGTGTCCTTCCCCCACTTTATGTTTTTGTTTGCTTTGTTGAAGATCAAATGGCTGTGAGTATTTGGCTTTATTTCTGAGTTCTCTGTTCTGTTTCATTGGCCTATTTTATACCAGTAGCATACTGTTTTGGTAACTGTAGCCTCATAGGATAATTTGAAGTTGGGTAATGTGATGTCTCTAGATTTGTTCTTTTTGCTTAGTATTGCTTTGGCTATGTGGGCTCATTTTTGGTTCCATATGAATTTTAAAATTGTTTTTTCTAGTTCTGTGAAGAATGATGATGGTATTTTGATGGGAATTACATTGAATCTGTAGATGGCTTTGGGCCCTATGGTCATTTTCGCAATATTGATTATGCCCATCCATGAGCATGGGGTATGTTTCCATTTATTTGTGTCATCTGTGATTTCTTTCAGCAGTGTTTTTTAGTTTTCCTTGTAGAGATCTTTCACCTCCATGGTTAAGTATATTCCTAAGTATTTTATTTTATTTTTTGCAGCTGTTGTAAAAGGGATGGCGTTCTTGATTTGATTCTCAGCATGGTTGTTGTTGGTGTATAGCTGTGCTACTGATTTGTGTATATTGATTTAGTATCCTGAAACTTTGCTGGATTTATTTATCAGGTCTAGGAGCTTTCTGCATGAGTCTTTAGGCTTTTCTAAGTATATGATCATATCATCAACAAACAGCAACAGTTTGACTTCCTCTTTTTAAATTTGGAGGCACTTTATTTCTTTGCCTTATGCAGTTGCTCTGGCTATGACTTCCAGTACTACATTGAATAGAAGTGCTGAACGTGGGCATCCTTGTCTTGTTCCAGTTCTCAGGGCGAATGCTTTCAGCCTTTCCCCATTCAGTATGACGTTTGCTGTGGGTTTGTCATATGTGGCTTTTATTACTTTGAGGTATGTCCCTTCTGTGCCAATTTTGTTGAGGGCTTTTATCATAGAGGAATGCTGGATTTTATCGAATACTTTTTCTGCATCTGGTGAGATGATCATATGATTTTTATGTTTAATTCTATTTATGTGGTATATCACATTTATTGACTTGGGTATGGTAAACCATCCCTGCATCCCTAGTATTAAATTCACTTGATCATGATATATGATTATCTTTTTGGTATGCTGTTGGATTCGATTAGCTAATATTTTTTTGAGGATTTGTGCATCTGCGTTCATCAGGGATACTGATTTGTAGTTTTCTTTTTTTGGGACAGATAATTCTTTGTTGTGAGGGGCTGTCCTGTGCTTCATAGAATGACCAGCAGCAGCGGCCGTGACTGACAACCAAAAATGTCCCAGGCATTGCCAAATGTCCCCTTGGGGGCAAAATTTCCAACTCTTAAGAACCACTGGCCTAATGCTTGGCACATAATAAGTGCTCAGTCAATATTAGCACTGTGACTGCTATTATTTTTTTTACAGTTTGAGTATCCCTTACCTGAAATGCTTGGGACCACAAGTATTTCAGATTTTAGATTTTTTTGGATTTTGGAATATTTGCATTATATGTCCCAGTTAGCATCTCTAATCTGAAATCTGAAATGCTCTAATGAGCATTTCTTTTGAGTGTCATGCCAGCTCACAAAAAAAGTTTCCAATTTTGGAGCTTTTGGAATTAGAGATACCCAACATGTACCTTCTTGAATTGTTGAATTCTCTCCCATGTGCATTTTTTACTTTTATAATAATAAAAAAATACTCTCTTGATTGAGATGAAAAGTATCAAAGAGGAAAAAGCAATTAGTCTTCATCCAGGGGAACAATGTATAATGTGAAAAAATAATTGCCTGGCATTTATTGAGTGATTACCATATGCTAGGTGCTGTGCTAAACAAAAACATACATTATCTACTTTAATCTTCAACATCTCCTTGAAATAGGCACTTTTGCGCTCCCTATGCCCCCATTTTACAGATGAAGAAGATAAGTCATTGAGCCGTTAGGAATATTTCCCAGGAATGTGTAAACCATGTGTGGTTGCTTTGGATGCATGTTGGTCTATAAGAAGTAAACATCTTATGTACTCTGTTATTTATGTGTGTGCATGTGTGTGTGTGTGTGTGATGAGGTCTCACTATTTTACTTGGGCTGGTCTTGAACTCCTGAGCTCAAGCAATCCTCCCGCCTTAGCCTCCTGAGGAGCTGGAATTACAGGCACATACTGTCACACCTAGTTACGATGTTTTTAATACTCACATAAATCACAGAATTTTAGACCTAGAATAGATTTTAAGAGATTGTCTAAACACTGTTGTTTTATAGATGAAGAAACAGTCCCAAGGAACTGTCTTAATCAAAGAGACTTAAGTAATTAATGGCAGAACCTGGGGTAATTATTCTTTCTACTTCTCACTTATTGTTACAAACTATAACATTACATTCTTTCCTTTCTGTCTTCTTTTCTTTTCTTTTCTTTTTTTTTTTTTTTTTGAGATGGAGTTTTGCTCTTATTGCCCAGGCTGGAGTGCCATGGCAGGATCTTGGCTCACTGCAACCTCCGCCTCCCAGGTTCAGGCGATTCTCCTGCCTCAGCCTCTTGAGTAGCTGGGAATACAGGCGTGCGCCATCATGCCCAGCTAATTTTTTATATTTTTAGTAGAGATGGGGTTTCTCCATGTTGGTCAGGCTGGTCTCAAACTCCTGACCTCATGATCTGCCGGCCTCAGCCTCCCAAAGTGCTGGGATTACAGGCATGAGCCACCGCAGCCAGCCTCCTTTCTTCTTTTCTCCCTTGCATTGGAAATATTCTTATTTTTGCTAATCAAAAAAAATTAGGGCCTGGCATGGTGGCTCATGCCTGTAATCCCAGTGCTTTGGGAGCCAAGGTGGGAGGATCAGTTGAGGCCAGAAGTTCAAGACCAGCCTGGGCAACATAGTGTCTCACTATGTCCCCCATCTCGTGCGTGTGTGTGTGTGTACCTATATATGTATGTTTGTGTATATATTTGGTGTATGAAAGCTCCCTCCCCTTTTAATTTTGCAACTCTTTTAATAGTTTAGTCTTTATGTATATTTAAGATTCTTTTCTTTTATTTTGAGACAGGGTCTCTCGGTTGCCCCACCTGGAATGCAGTGGTATGATCTTGGCTCACTGCAACCTCTGCCTCCCATGCTCAAGTGATCCTCTCACCTCAAGCTCGAGAGTAGCTGGGAGTACAGGCGTGTGCCACCATGCCCAGCTAATTTTTGTATTTTTTGTAGGGACAGGGTTTCACTGTGTTGCCCAGGATGGTCTCAAACTCCTGAGCTCAAGTGATCCCTCTGCCTCAGCCTCCCAGAGTCCTGGGATTAGGAAGTGAGCCACCGTGCTCAGCCAGTTGTGTTTGTTTATTTAAAAAAAAAAATGCACAGCATTTTTAAAAATAGCAACACAACATTCCAGTGTATGGAAGAACCATTATTTCTTCAATCCTGTTACTGTTGATAGACACATAGGTTGCTTTTGGCTTTTTGCTATTAGGAATGATGCTACTGTGAACCTGCTTATAACTACATTTATGTGTTTAAATACATTTCTGGCCTGATCTCTACTAAAAATACAAAAATTAGCCAGGCGTGGTGGCACATGCCTATGGTCCCAGCTACTCGGGAGACTGAGGCAGGAGAATCGCATGAACCCAGGAAGGGTAGGTTACAGGCAGTGAGCCGAGGTTGCGCCACTGCACTCCAGCCTAGGTGACAGAGCGAAACTCTGTCTCCAGTAAATAAATAAATAAAGCAGAATTTCTGAGTCTGAGAATAGGCATTTAACATTTCAAGAAATACAGGGGGAGAGAGAGAGAGAGAGAGATTGTTAAGGCCCACCTCCATCATTGTAGCCTAACTGTATTGTCACGTCTTGACTTATGAAACCTTTCCCAAGGTCTCCTCCGTCTGCCTGCACATTTCCCTGCCTCATTGAATTACAGTTTATTTTTAGTTAGCTATTCTTAAGATTGATTTCTCTAAATGAAGCAGTAAATGTTGATTGAAATCTGTATTTTTAAAAAGAGATGGGGTCATGTTTAAGTACCGGTAGTCAATATTTGTTGATTATATGTTTATCTAGGAAAACCCTGTAAATGAAATGCAGATTACCTTTTGCTTATTGGTTTAAAATCCATCATAAGAATGAACAAATTCAGTGTTCCCTATTGGCAGGTAAGAGCAGTAAGGAAGGGGTAGAAGGAATTAATATTTATTATGCGCTTTTATGGCTGATGCTGAACTAGGTGAATGTATGTGATATTTAATTTTCACAGCAACTCTAAGATGTAGATATAGTTATCCACTTTTAATAGATAAAGAAACTGAGGGTCATGAAATTTGCCTAATAACCACTGATAATAAGTGACAAAGCCCAAGTCTGCTCAGTGTAAGGACCCAATAGTGTAAATAGTGGTTAGGCCCCTCAACTAGTGCTCAGAAATTTCCTAAATGAGGAATGTGGCCATATTATTTTGATGACGTGAGGTGTCCTGTGTACCTAACCGTCATTTCTAATGTTTGCTTATTGTGTATAATTCACAAATTTCCAAAAGGATCTGGGGTAGTTTAAAAAAATTACTTACATGGAGACGTAGAATTCAAGTATGATTGCTACAACTGTGTTTTTGCCCCAGTCTCAAGAGGAGCACCTTGTTTTCTGAATACCCTGAACATCTGGGAGCACACTTTCCTGTCCTGTCTGCTACTCCCTCTGGGGAGCTGGCAGGGAAGCAAGGATTCTCCGCTCTGGGAAAGGCCTGAGCCCCCCCCACAGCAGTGAATCATCTCAGTCTTTGGTGCAGGTCGCTGATTAAAGCTTGCCACACATGTTCTGGAGCTTGCCTTCATGAATTCACCCAGGGTGAATTCCTCTAATAGCTATTCCTCTAATAGCTCTCTTACATAAGATCACGCAAAATCTTTTCTTTTTTTTTTTTTTTTTTTGAGACGGAGTCTTGCTCTGTCGCCCCAACTGGAGTGCAGTGGCCGGATCTCAGCTCACTGCAAGCTCCGCCTCCCGGGTTTACGCCATTCTCCTGCCTCAGCCTCCGGAGTAGCTGGGACTACAGGCGCCTGCCACCTTGCCCGGCTAGTTTTTTGTATTTTTAGCAGAGACGGGGTTTCACCGTGTTAGCCAGGATGGTCTCGATCTCCTGACCTCGTGATCCGCCCGTCTCGGCCTCCCAAAGTGCTGGGATTACAGGCTTGTGCCACCGCGCCCGGCCATCTTTTCTTAATAAAAAGGTTGTCTTCTTTGATATTACGCATCTATGCTTTAAAAAAAACAAAGTTTTTCTTTCTAAATGTTCGTCTTCCCACCCAGGCCGTCACCGATGGGTTGTATATACTACTGAAATGAACGGCAAAAACACATTCTGGGATGTGGATGGAAGCATGGTGCCTCCTGAATGGTAAGCTAAGACAGCATTTTGTTATTTTATTTTATTTGTCTTTTTTTTTTTTTTTTTTTGAGACAGGGTCTCACTCTGTCATCCAGAGTAGAGTGCAGTGACAGGATCATGACTCACTTCAGCTTTGACCTTCCAGGCTCAAGTGATCCTCCCACATCAGCCTCCTTAGTAGCTGGGACTACAGGCCCGTGCCATCTCACTGGGATAATTTTTGTTTCATTTTTAAATTTGTTTGTTTGTTTCTTTTTTGAGACAGAGTCTCATTCTGTCGCCCAGGCCGAGTGCAGTGCCGCGATCTTGTTACACTGCAACCTCTGCCTCCTGGATTCAAGCGATTCTCCTGTCTTAGCCTCCTGAGTAGCTGGGACTACAGTTGTGAGCCACCATGGCCAGCTAATTGTATTTTTAGTAGAGACAGGGTTTCACTGTGTTGGCCAGGCTGGTCTCGAACTCCTGACCACAGGTGATCCACCCACCTCGGCCTCCCAAAGTGCTGGGATTACAGGTATGAGCCACTGTGCCTGGCCTGTTTTTGTTTGTTTGTTTGTTTGTTTGTTTGTTTTTTCTGAGACAGAGTCTTGCTCTGTTGCCCAGGCTGGAGTGCAGTGGCATGATCCTGGCTCACTGCAACCTCTGACTCCCAGATTCAAGCCATTCTCCTGCCTCAGGCTCCCGAGTAGCTGGAACTACAGGCTTATGCCACCACGCCTGGCTAATTTTTGTATTTTTAGTAGAGATGGGGTTTCGCCATGTTGGCCAGGCTGGTCTCGAACTCCTGACCTCAGGTGATCCACCTGCCTCAGCTTCTCAAAGTGCTGTGATTGCAGGCATGAGCCACTGTACCCGGCCTAATTTTTGTATTTTTTATAGAGATGTGGTTTCGCCACGTTGCCCAGGCTGGTCTCAAACTCCTGGGTTCAAGTGATCCACCCACCTTGGCATCCCAAAGTGCTGGGATTATAGGCGTGAGCCACCATGCCCAGCTTTTATTTATTTATTTTTTTAGTTGAGATGGAATCTTGCTATGTTGCCCAGGCTGGAACTCATGGGCTCAAGCAATCCTGTCACCTCAGCCTCCAAGTAGCTGAGATTATAAGCACGAGCCACCATGCCTGGTTCATTTTATTTAATTTAACTTGACAATATTTATTTCATTACAAAAATATTTATTGAATATCTCTCTATAAGGCAATCAGTGGTATTCTTCTGAAAGTATCCTAGTTACATTGAATGCGTAAGTTACCCTTAAACTTAGTGGCTTAAAACAACAATTATTTCTCTCTCCATAGTTTTTTTTTTCGGGTCAGGAGTTCAGACAAGATAAAACAAGGGTGGCTAGTCTCTGCTCCCAGATATCTGGAGTCTCAGCTGGAAGACTCCAAGGCTGGACACCGGAATCATCTGAAAACTTGATCAGGCTGGGTGCAGTGACTCATGCCTGTAATCCCAGCACTTTGGAAGGCTGAGGCGGGTGGATCACGAGGTCAAGAGATCGAGACCATGCTGGCTAACACAGTGAAACCCCATCTCTACTAAAAATACAAAAATTAGCCGGGCGCAGTGGCGCATGCCTGTAGTCCCAGCTACTTGGGAAGCTGAGGCAGGAGAATCACTTGAACCCGGGAGGCAGAGGTTGCAGTGAGCCGAGATCGTACCACTGCACTCCCACCTGGCAACAGAGCGAGACTCCTTCTCCACAAAAAAGAAAGGAAAAAGAAAACTTGTTCACTTAGTATCTGGCATTTATTGTTGGCTGTCAGCTGGGGTTATAGCTGGGCCTGTGGGTTGGAATACCTTCATGTTGTCTGGGCTGACACAGGCAAGTACTCTGAGAGAGTGAGCTAGGCAGGAGCCATATTGCCTTATCTAACTTAGTCTTGCAAATTGTCCAGTATCACTTTCATATTCCATTGATTGAGGCAATTAGAAAGCTCTGCCCAAGTTCTACTTGAGAAAACATGGACCTATCTCTTGATGGAGGCATGTCAACATCACGGTATATATTGGGATGTATAATGGTGTGGCTGTCTTAGAAAAACAATATGCCATAGTATCACCTGTCTTGGTGAAGTGAAAGGTGAAAAGAACTTTGGCTGTAATCTTGTCTGGCTGTTTGACTTTAAGCAAGTTCCTTGACCTCTCTAGGGCTTAGTTTCATCATCTGTAAAATGATAACCCTACAATTCCTTAGGTCTCTAAAACCTGTATGACTTTATAATATACATATTTTGAAATGAAATTCTAAATGCTCACTTGAATTACCAAATTTTGCATGAAGTGTTTCTAAGCAAAGTACTTATATCTGTTTCATAGATTGCTGAAATAATGGCATAGAGTTGATATACAGTTAAACTCTGGAGATCCTTTCCAGTGGTCTAGAAAATTTCACTCAAAAACTAGAAATAAGTATATCTGGTGGGCTGTGACATTTTATTTTAATTGGATTTGAACATCAGAGCTACTTTTGGGCTGTCTTCAGTAGAAAGTGGGATAATCTCAGTGTATCTGCCTCTGTTCTAAAGAGTCACTTGGAAACCCAGATATGTGACATAAGTGAGTGAAGTGCAGCTGTGAAACAATAGGAGGTAGTGGGAACTACAGTGAACTGAAAAGTACAGACTTGTCGAAGAGGGCAGCAGCCTTATTCAGCAATCTCCAGTTCCATCCGGTGAGAATTCTGCGAAGGGTTTTGGGAATTTTCAAAGGTGGACATCCGTATTTCTTTGTGAGACTTCTTGTTTTTTCTTGCTTTTTTTTTGTTGAGATAGAGTTTCACTCTGTCGCCCAGGCTGGAGTGCGGTGGCACCATCTTGGCTCACTGCAACCTCTGCCTCCCAGGTTCAAGCGATTCTCCTGCCTCAGCCTCTTGAGTAGCTGGGACTACAGGCACCTGCCACCATGCCTGGCTAATTTTTCTTTTACCACAGACAGGTTTCACCATGTTAGCCAGGGTGGTCTCAAACTCCTGGCCCCAAGTGATCCACCCACTTCAGCCTCTCAAAGTGTTGGGATTACAGGCATGAGCCACCACACTGGGCCAGTTCTTGTTTTTTCAATTAATTTTCAAAAATATTTGACATTTTCAATACAGCCTTATCTAGCAGAACCTTCCACGATGACGGAAGTGTTCTTTATCTGCCCTGTCCGATAGGGTAACTGCTTGCCACATGTGGCCCAGAGCATTATTATTATTATTATTATTAAGACAGGGTCTCTGTTGCCCAGGCTGGAGTGCAGTGGCACAATCAGGGTTCACTGCAGTCTCAACTTCCTGGGCTCAGATGATCCTCCTGCCTTAGCACCCTGAGTAGCTGGGACTACAGGCATGTGGCACCACGCCCAGCTAATTTTTTTGTATTTTTAGTGCAGATGAGGTTTCTCCATGTTGCCCAGGCTGGTCTCGAACTCCTGGACTCAAATGCTTCGCCCACCTCTACCTCCCAAGATACTGGGATTACAGGCATGAGCCACCATGCCTGGCCTTTCTAGAGCACTTTAAAATACCGATAATCCAACTGAGGACATTTTTAAATTTTTATTTATGATAAATAGGCTACTCGATTGGACAGAACACTTTTTTTTTTCCCCCAAATACTGTGTGAGCTAAGCAAAACATATTTGTACTGTACATTTTTTGCTGAGCTACAACCAGTTTTCAACCCATGTTCTACTACTTGGACTAATTGTGAGCACTGACTATGTCAGTGATGTAGTTTGAAGAACATGATAATGGATAATGTCTTTAAAAGCTCACTGGGGCTCGGTGTGGTGGCTCATACCTGTCGTTCCAGCACTTCGGAAGGCTGAGGCATGAGGATCGCTTGAGGACAGAAGTTTGAGACCAGGCTATGCAACATAACAAGGCCTCATCTCTATAAATAAAAAAGTTTTAGAAAATTTGTCAAGCATGGTGGTGTGTGCCTATAATTCCAGCTACTTGGGAGGCTGAGGTGGGAGGATCCCTTGAGCCCAGGGGTTCGAGGTTGCAAGGAGGTATCATTGCACCACTGTACTCCAGCCTGGGCGACAGAGTGAAACCCTGAATCTGAAAAAGGAAGTTCATTGGTTCTTAACATGAGAAAGCAGCACTGATTAGGGACTTTCTCATGCTGCATCATTAGGGGATTGCTGTTGCACTCTTTTTAGTGGGAAATAATAACCTGTTGTTCTGTTAAGGTCTGAGGAGCTGTGGGTTGTTTGGGGTTGTTTATTTTTATTTTTATTTTTTATTTTTTCCACATTCTGTGTCTCTTTATTTGTTTTTTTCTTCAACTTATTCTAAGTTCCAGGGTACATGTGCTGGATGTGCAGGTTTACATAGGTAAACGTGTGCCGTGGTGGTTTGCTGCACAGATCATCCTGTCATCTAGGTATTAAGCCCAGCATGCACTGAGCTTCGGTTTTAGGTTTAGAACCATCAACCTTCTCCAAAGGGGCATTCTATATGTTAGGAGGATTATTTGAGACCAAGGTGTCAACATGGAATTCAGGCTTTCGGAGCTGAGGTGTCCTGGTCTTTGTTTCATTGAGAGATTGTTTCTTGGGTGGAGTTGGTCCTGGGAGGCTGTGGAAGGTATGTGAGCTGTCTCATTCGGATTGACATCTATCTGCTTCAAAATGTTCGTCTAACATTGGTGCTCAGGGGCCACAGTTGGGGAGATGAGGGGTAGGCTGTGATTTCAATTGTGTGTGATTAAGTATGTTTAAAATTATAAAATAGTAAAAACCTGAAAAGATGAAAGTTCTATTCAGTAGAGCAAGTCCTTTTGTTTGATCTGAGATCACAGGAAAATGAAGGTAAGAGCCGTAGAAGATCTCTCCAGCAGGTGCCTGAGGGCAAGGGAGGATTCAAAGCTGCATTTCTTTGTGGAGAGGAGCTTCCTAAGGGCTGAGTACCTTTGATGACCCTTGTTTGTATGGGAAGCTTCACGGCTTGTGATGAATCTTTGTAGGGAGAAATAGTGTTGAACAAGCTTAGCTGTTTGTTTCTCAAAGCCCTGTTTGTTGACTGTGACACACTGTGGAATTCTAAATCTGCGGATTCTTACCCTTGATTCGTGAATACATTTGATGTTGGGTTGATTTATCTCTAATTAAAGAGCCACATATTATTACATGTAGAGAATAATCGTACAGATACAATTTATCATCCCTATTCAAATAACTATTTATTTAGTACCTACCAGGTGCCAAGAACCTGGGGATAAAGCAGTGAATAAAACAAGGTCCTCGTTTTCATGGGGGAAGGCAGAAAAACATACTTTATGTATTTGTGGTAATGATAAGTGCAAGGAAGATAATATGAAGCTGGGCCTCACAGGGGAATCAAGAGCAATAGAAGGGTCGGGTGGCTGTTTTATACAGGAGTTAGAGAAGGATTCTTTGAGGAAGTGACATTTGAGGAAAGACCTAGAAGAGGGGGAGAAAGCATTCCAGGCAGAGGGAACCACAGGTGCAAAGCCTGTATGTTTGAGATGTATTGCTTGGTCTGTTCAAAGAACAGCAGTATGGCCAGTTCGGCTGGAATGGAATGAGTGAGGGGAAGATGTTAAGAAACGAGGCAGGAGAAATAGCTAGGGCCCAAATCATGTAGATCTTGTAAGAGGAAAGGTTCTTGTATTGGTTTGAACCTGAGAGCGTGCCAGTAGACAACATAAGGTGATGTGGAGCAACATGCTGTTTTAATGAGCACCTGGGTGCAGGCGGGCTGAGGCCTAAGATGGCGTTAGCACCAAATGAGGCAGGGGTTTTATAGTCTCCTGTAAATGGGAAGTGTCTCAGTCTGATGTAACTGCTATCTAGTACCTGGACGGCCTGCCTCTTGATCTTCAAGGGGGTATGTGTCTTTCAGCCAGCTCTCTTCCTGCTTCTGCTGTCTCGCTGACACAGGCTGGTGGCCCAAGTAGCCTTGAGCCTTGGGACTGGGCCTGAGAAGGGAGGAGTTACTCATCCCTTCAAGCTTTCAGGCCTCAGGGAGAATCTTTCAGTAAGCCATGGTACATACTTCGGCTTTTTGTCTGAATTCACTGGAAGGTAAGATAGGGTGTGATCTGATTGACAGTTTTTTTAACATTTGGAATAATCCCGAACTTTCAGAATCGTTACAGATATTTCATTTATTTATTTATTTTATTATTATTAATTTTTGAGACAGAGTCTCACTCTGTTGCCAGGCTGGAGTACAGTGGCGCCATCTCAGCTCACTGCAACCTCCGTCTCCCGGGTTCAAGTGATTCTCCTGCCTCAGCCTCCCGAGTAGCTGGGACTACAGGCAGACACCACTACCCCCAGCTAATTTTTGTATTTTTAGTAAAGACGAGGTTTCACCATGTTGGCTAGGATGGGCTCAATCTGTTGACCTCATGATCTGCTTACCTTGGCCTCCCAAAGTGCTGGGATTACAGGCGTGAGCCACCACGCCCAGCTTACAAATATTTTGATAACTTAACAGTAAGTTGCCAGATTGATGTCCCATCACTCCTGAATACCTTAGCAGGTACTTCCTGCAAACAAGAACATTGTCCTACATATCCACAATATAACCATAAATATCAGGAAAGTAGCAATGATACACTATGTAAGGGAGGCAAAATTTTACCCTTATCCTCTTAGGGCTTTTTGGCTGGGCCTGAGAATTAAAGACATGTTAACAGGAGAAAAGCATACAAATTTATTTAACGTAAGAGTTCCATGACTTGGAGCCCTCGTAAGGAAATGAAGACCCGAAGATGCAGTTCATGTTGAACACTTAGATACTGAATTGGACAAAGAGTAGAACATTGTGAAAATGTGAGAAGACAAAGGGACTTGGGCTTCAATAGGTTAATTGTGTGGAGAAGTGACTAAGAAGATAAGAGTTAATTTAACAAAGTTTGTGCAGATTTCCCTTGACCTCAATTTCCTGTCCTTGATGTAGAAAGATATTTTCCTTCTGGTATAGGGAGGACATCTTTTATGTGGGAATTTTTTCTCCTTTCAGAAAGAAAAAGGTCATATTATTCTTGTGCCTGCTGTTTTTCTTTTCCTTGTTTTGTTTTGTTTGGAGACAAGGTCCTGCTTTGTCGCCCAGGCTAGAGTGCAGTACAATCTTGGCTCCCTGCAGCCTTGACCTCCGGGGCTCAAGTGATCCTCCTACCTCAGCCTCCCAAGTAACTGGGATTACAAGTGTGTGCCACCACACCTAATTCTGTATTTTTAGTAGAAATGGGGTTTCACTATGTTGGCCAGGCTGTTCTTAAACTCCTGGCCTCAAGTGATCCGCCTCCCTCGGCCTCCCAAAGTACTGAGATTATAGCCATGAGAGCCACCACACTCGGCTGTGCCTGCTGTTTTTCAAGTGCCTTTAACTCAGCATGGTCAATATGCCAGAGCTGCATATTTTGGAGCAGTGTGTTCTGAATTTCAGCCACTCAGGTTTCATCAGTTGTCCCAACAACGCCCTTTATAGAGAGATCCAATCACACATTTCATATGGATCTCAAGTTCTTTAGTCTCCTTCACACTGGATTGGCTCCTCAGCTTTTCCGTGATCTTTAGGACCTTGACGCTTTTGAAAATTACTCGACAGTTACATTGTTGAAGGTCCCTCAGTGGGTTTGTTGGATGTTTCCTCATGACTAGGTTCAGGCTGTGCGTCTCTGACATTCCTGTCACTGAAGCCATGTTTTTCTGGTTGCACTCTATTAAGTAGCAGCTGATTTGTGTTTGTTCTATCATTAATGAAAACCTCTGTCACGTGATTAAGGGGTCTGCCAGTGTTCTCCATTCTGAAGTTACTAATTTTCCCTTGGTAATTAGTTAACATTTTGTGGGGAGACTCTTTGAGATTATATAAGTATCCCCTTACTCATCAAAGTTTTAATTCATTATTTATATCTGTATCAACTCCTATTTTAATCAATGGGTTATAATCCATTGTTATAATTGGTTCTTTCATTGTTCAAATTGAGCTCTATTTGACTAGTTGGAACCCATTCAAGTTGCATTTGGAGTTCTTTGGAGGTTTTTAGAGGGGAGGGGTTCTCAGTTTTTAAAAATATTTTATTTGAGATAGGGTCTCACTGTCACCCAGGCTCAGTGCGGTGGTGCTTTCACAGCTCACTGCAGCCTCAACCTACTGGGCTTAAGCCATCCTCCTGCCTCAGCCTCCCAAGTAGCTGTGACTACAGGCGTGCATCACCACACCCTGCTGTTTTTTTTTTTTTTTTAAGAGATGAGATCTCACTATGTTGCCCAGGCTAAAATTTTATTTTTAATTGACAAATAATAATTATGTATATTTGTGGGGCACAATATGATGTTTTGATATGTGTTTACATTGTGGAATGATTAAATCAAGCCAATTAATAAATCCATTACCTCACATACTTATCTTTTTTTGTGGTAAAAACTTTTAAAATTATTTTAGCAATTTCCAAATATACAATGCATTATTATTTATTGCAGTCACCATTCTGTGGAGTAGAGCACTAAGGCTTATTCCTCCTAACTGAAATTTTGTACTCTTTTATCAACATCTCCTCTTTTTTATACTCTCCACTCCTCCTGCCCCTGGTAACCACCATTCTTCTCTGTTTTGTTTTGTTTTTTTTTTTTCCTTCTTTTAAAGACAAAGTCTTGTTCTGTCTCCCACGCTGGAGTTCAGTGGCACATTAATAGCCCACTACAGCTTCAATATGATGTGCTCAAGCGATCTTCCCACCTCAGCCTCCTGAGTAGCTGGGACTAGCTAATTTTATTTATTTATTTATTTATTTATTTATTTATTTATTTATTTATTTATTTATTTAAAGACAGAGTTTTGCTCTTGTCACCCAGGCTAGGGGGCAGTGGCGTGATCCCAGCTCACTGCAACCTCTGCCTCCCAGGTTTAAGCGATTCTCCTGCCTCAGCCTCCTGAGTAGCTCGGATTACAGGTGTACCCCGCCACGCCCACCTAACTTCCCAATTTTTAGTAGAGACAGGGTTTCGCCACGTTGGCCAGGCTGGTCTCGAATTCCTGACCTCAGGTGATCCACCCGCCTCAGCTTCCCAAAGTGCTGGGATTACAGGTGTGAGCCACCGTGCCTGGCCTATTTTTATTTTTAGTAGAGGCAAGGTCTTGCTATGTTGCACAGTCTGGTCTCAAATTCCTGAGCCCGAGCAATCCTCCTGTCTTGGCTTCCCAAAATGTTGGGATTACAGGTGTGAGCCACTGCACCCAGCGTGATGTTTTCTTTTGGAGATTTTTTTATCTGATCAATTTTAAATACACATTACAAGGAAGATGGAATGAATAAGAAAAAACTCATATTCTATTTCCCTATTAACACTAAGCCATATTTTTCAAAATAGGTTTCAAAATACTTAGCCAGATCACCAATCCCAGTCACTACCTTTGTTTAAATATTCACTAAAAGGCCGGACATGGTGGCTCAAGCCTGTAATCCCAGCACGTTGGGAGGCCAAGGCAGGCGGATCACCTGAGATCAGGAGTTTGAGACCAGCCTTGCCAACCAAGTGAAACCCCTTCTCTACTAAAAATACAAAAAATTAGCTGGGCATGGTGGTGGACACCTGTGATCCCAGCTACTTGGGAGGCTGAGGCAGGAGAATCACTTGAACCCAGGAGGCGGAGGTTGCAGTGAGCCCAGACCATGCCATTGCACCCCATCCCGGGCGACAGTGTGAGACTCCATCTCAAAAAAAAAAAAAAAAAAAATTCACCAATAAATTAGTCAAGTGGTAGAAACCCATTGAGAGACATGGTCTAGAGAGAACAGCTAAATGGCTACATATAACTTAGTAACAGTTTAGTCCCAATATTTAGCAAACTTGTTTAAAAATTACTGTTCCCATTGGTTTATAGTGACATTAATATAAATATGTAATTTGAAAGTCAAAATTCCCTTCACTGTGAACATAAAACTTTTTGTAAGATAGTTGTGGGTTGGGGTACAGTAATGATGGGGGCTGCTGACCATATTCAAAGCCTAAAAGACTGGCAGCTTGGAAAGGTATAAACCATATATATACACTCTCAGTATACTGCTATGTCCCACATTTTTGCTGTACATTCTTGTCTAATAATATGGTATAAATTATTCCCTTAAATTTGAAAAAACAGTGAAGATGAATACATTTTTGTCTTCATTTAAAAATAACCCTTTTAAATGGAAAAGCATTTCCTTGTGTTAGTTAAATTTCTTCAAAAGATGGATTTAAATACTTTCTTCACAACATGTACGGTTTTTTTCACCTTTAGTGCCTCATTATAATCAGTCTGGCAATAAGACCTTCAGTGCTTTATCAGAAATGAGACTATAAGATTGTTAAACCTGTACTTGAATCCTTCTTAAGACACTGAATTATACCAAAGTCCAAAAAACTTATGACCACTTATCAACACCCTCAGAACCTGTGAATTACTGCAGATAATCTCACGTGTGCATATAATTCAAACAGAAACTTTGTGGACAGGGTGTATAAAATAAATACTAAAATATTTCTTCAACTCTATTTAATGCTGCCTAGATGGTTAGATGAAAAGACTAATATTACTGACAGGAAGAGAAACTATTTTAAGGACTATTTTCTAAGTAGTTAGAAAAATTTTGCAAAACAAAGATAAGCAAGGGCCTATGCCAATACATTGTTCCTGTAGTGTAATGTAATAGCTAATATGGAATATAATCAGTAAGCAGTTAATACGAATATAAATAGGTATAATCCATCACTAAATCACAGTCTGGTGAAAAGCTTCTCAGCTAAAGTAGTTTGAGAAGAGGGTTAAGGGAAAGGAGAAGTGGCAGGCAGGGCAGGTTTCCAGTGTGAACATCATTTATGTGCCTTACCATTATCATCATCTTGTATGTAACAGTCCACTGTTGCAGAAAGGTAAACCCTTTCCAAGTATGCTAACCTAGAATGTACTTTATGTAGTACATAGTAAGATTATTTAAGTATTAATACTTCATTTGCATTTGTATTTAGATATACAAGTAATCACATACATATTAAAACTAAACAGAATCTTAACACTTTAATTTCATTTTGGGAAAGTTAACAGGTACGATGGAAGTGTATACTACAGAAGTTTCTAGAATATCTATACTTATGTAAAACCAAAGGTAAAACCAAAGGAAAACATCGCCACCTGTTTAGTATATGGCTTGTACAAAACCTCAAGCTCACTCATTTTTTTATAGGTGGATTTGTTTGATAAGGATTGTGATCCAGTGATTATTTAGAAGCAATTTTACAAACTGTAAATTCTTTTATTAACAGGCATTGTAAACAGATAATACTAATCTTATTTGTTTTTTATTTTTGTTTTTCTGAGACGGAGTCTCTCTCTGTTGCCCAGAGTGGAGTGCAGTGGTATGATCTCAGCTCACTGCAACCTCTGCCTCCCGGGTTCAAGTGATTCTCCTGTCTCAGCCTCCTAAGTAGCTGGGACTACAGGCCTGCACAACCATGCTTGGTTAATTTTTTATATTGTTCATAGAGACAGGGTTTCGTCATGTTTCTCAGGCTGGTCTCGAACTCCTGAGTGCAAAGGATTTACCCACCTTGGGCTCCCAAAGTGCTGGGATTATAGACATGAACCACCTCACCTGGCCCTAATCTTCTTGAAAACCCATGAGTACCAAACTGGGGAATATACAGCTTATGCATAACTTAAAAAGTAATTCCCATTTTATCAATAAAAGACAAACACAGCATACCAAAACCTATACTAAACAAAGAAACTGTAATATGGACACATGATTGATGTGTCTAAAATGATATATACAGCACATAATTAATGTCAATTATGTGATCAGTACATTTTTCTATATAATTCCCTTCATGCTTCACTTTCCCTAGAAACTGAATTCTGAGCTTCCTCTTCTAAAATTGGTACACTCAGGTTATCCTTGGACATCAAATTATACTTTAGCACAAAGTTAGTAAACCGATGACACAAAAATGTCACGTTTTCATATTCGTCAAAAAATTGCCAGTGATGAAAATAAGCATGTGAAAATATTATGTAAATCCTATGGCATGCTGATCCTAGTTTTGCTACTGATGATTCCTTTATACTAATCTTGCCGGGAAAATATTGCTACTCAGAAGACACAGCACCATCAAATGTGTGTCTATTGTAGTCTATAGCAGGACACTCTTGTTTTATGAGTTGCACAAAGACAAATCCATTGTTCTCTTGCTGTCATTTGAGTATAAGTATCTGGATGGCATTCACTCTGAAGTTTGACCTCAAGTCCATTTAGCTCAAGGCAGAATTGCTTTAAATGTTCCTACTTCCATACAGTTTCATCTTGGCCTTCAGGTGGTTCAAGAATTTTGTCAATATTGGAGCAACCTGCTCTTACGTTCTGTTGAATGTGCTGCTGAACCACGAGTGTACTGTCCCATTTTCTCAAGGATTCATCAGGCCAGTTATAGAAATCTTGTGCCTTGGTGTCCAGTCTGTTCTGCCTCAGCACTGCTATCCCCTCTACCATGACCATAGTACCCGTTCTGGGCAGCTGGAGTTGGTACCTGGATGTCTCTACTTCTGTGAGTTCAATTTTTTAAGATTCCACATGTAAGTGGGATCATGCAGTATTTATCTTGCTGTGCCTGGCTAATTTTGCTTAGCATAATGTCTTCCAGATTCAGCCATGATATCCGAATGACAGAATTTCCCTCTTTTTTAAGGCTGAATGGTATATATTGTGTACATATACCACAATTTTTTTTTTAATCCATTCATCCGATGATAGACACCTAGATTGCTTCTTTATCTTAGCTGTGTGAATAATGCTTCAGTGAACATGGGAGTGCAGGTATCTCTTCAGCATAATTCAAGAATCTTACTTCTGGGTATAATTCCTTTGGATATATACCCAGAAGTGGGATTGCTGAATCATATGGTAATTCTATTTTTAGTTTTCTGAGGAACCTCCATGCTGTTTTCCATAGTGCTATATTAATTTACATTCCCACCAACGATGTACAGGTTCCCTTTTTCCCTTTTCTTTTTTTTTTTATTTTGACACAGAGTCTCACTCTGTCGCCCAGGCTGGAGTGCAGTGGCACGATCTCGACTCAGTGCAACCTCCGCCTCCCAGCTTCAAGTGATTCTCCTGCCTCAGCCTCCTGAGTGGCTGGGATTACTGGTATGAGCTACTATTCCTGGATAATTTTTGTGTTTTTAGTAGAGATGGGGTTTTGCCATGTTGGCCAGGTTGGTCTCAAACTTCCAACTTCAGATGATCCACCCACCTCAGCCTCCCAAAGTGCTGGAATTACAGGCATGAGCCACTGCACCTGGCTGCAGGTTCCCTTTTCTTCATACCTTTGCCAACACTTGTTATCTTCTGTCTTTTTGATAAGTAATTTTAGCAGGTATGAGGTGATATCTCACTGTGGTGGTAATTTGCGTTTCCCTGATGATTAGTGACAATGAGCATTTTTTTCATATAGCTGTTGACCATTTGTATGTCTTCTGAGAAATGTCTAGGTACTTTGTTCCTGCCAACTGCTTTTTTTGAGACTTTTCTTTTTGAGGCTGAAGTGCAGTGGCGCGATCTCTGCTCACTGCAAGCTCTGCCTCCTGGGTTCACGCCATTCTCCTGCCTCAGCCTCCCTAGTAGCTGGGACTACAGGCGCCCGCCACCATGCCTACCTAATTTTTTTGTATTTTTAGTGGAGACGGGGTTTCGCCGTGTTAGCTAGGATGGTCTTGATCTCCTGACCTCGTGATCCACCCTCCCAGGCCTCCCAAAGTGCTGGGATTACAGGTGTGAGCCACCGCACCCGGCTAAAATTTTTTTTTATAAAAACACGGTTTCCCTTTGTTACCCAGGCAGGTCTGTAACTCCTGGCCTCAAGTGAGCCTCCCACCTTGGCCTATCAAAATGCTGGGATTACAGGCATGAGCCACCATGCCCAGCCACTTTTCCTTTATTTTATTTATTTATTTATTTATTTTGAGACAGAGTCTCGCTCTGTTGCTAGGCTGGAGTGCAGTGGTGCAATCTCCACTCACTGCAACCTCCGCTTCCCGGGTTCAAGCAATTCTCCTGCCTCAGCCACCTTAGTAGCTAGGATTACAGGTGCGCGCTACCACGCCCAGCTAATTTTTGTATTTTTAATAGAGATGGGGTTTCACCATGTTGGCCAGGATGGTGAATTTTTTGAATTCCATATATATATATATATATATATATTTTGGTCTATTAGCATGGGATGGAGGGTCCTTTGAAATGTCTTCATCATTCTTGGAGCACCTTCTTACTTTCTGACATGAGGTGTTCCAGGTTAATCTTAGAGGTTGTCTGTTCCAGCCTTGGAGAAAGCCATTTCTCTGAGGAACCCTGTGCTTGTTTTGCTTGGTTTTTGTTTTTTGAAACGGAGTTTTGCTCTTATTGCCAAGGCTGGAGCGCAATGGCACAATCTCAGCTCAACCGCAACCTCCGCCTCCAGGTTCAAGTGATTCTCCTGCCTCAGCCTCTTGAGTAGCTGGGATTACAGGTATGCGCCACCACCCCGGCTAATTTTGTATTTTTAGTACAGACGGGGTTTCTCCATGTTGGTCAGGCTGGTCTCGAACTCCCAACCTCAGGTGATTCATCCACCTCAGCCTCCCAAAGTGCTGGGATTACAGGTTTGAGCCACCACAGCCGACCGTTTGCTTGTTTTTTAGTGGAGAGTGGTATTAGAAATGAAGATACGAATGTCAGCTGTGCTCATCGTTATTGGAATGTCAGTGCTCCCAGGCCTTCTCAGTGGACAAGCTAGGGAACAACAGGTGTAATGATTGTGTGTCCCCACCAGTACCACTGACGGCAGTCCAACACTACAGGTTACACTCTTGTTTTTTCCCTCTCCACATGTATAGCTGGTTTTTTTCTTAATATAGTTATTTTTTCAATTCCACTGTGTGTGACTAAGTTCCTATTGCTGCCCTCTCATCCCCCTCCCCCACTGAACTTCCTCCTTACCCCAGTTTGCCTCCAGCCCCCAAACCAGCTTGCCACCCTCCCCTCTCCTTGTGTGGACAGGCTCTTTTCCCCCACAAAGCTCTGACACATCCTGCTGGGCTACCGCAGCATTCTCCTCACATACCAAGTGCAGATGTCTACATTCCTCGGGCCCACTTAATGACTTTTGCACTCTGATTTACATTTTTAAAGCATCTCTGTGGTTGCTACGAAGAATAAAGGAAGGGGGCAAGGCAAGTGTGGAAGCAGGCTAATCGCTTAAGAAGCTGTTGTAAGTCATGATCTAGACTGTTGATGGCGTTGGACTAGGGTGCCAGTGACGCAGGTTGGGAGGTTTGGGGTTGTATTAGTTGTCTATTACTGTGGAACAAGTTATCCCAAACTTAGCTTAAGACAGTAAATATTATCTCACAGCAATTTGAGTGTAGCTTAGCTGGGTGCCTCAGGCTCAGGGTCTCACAAGGTTACAATTGAGATCTTGTCTGAGGCTGCTGTGCTCTCAAGGTTTGGCTTGGGAAGGACCCACTGCCACACTTACTCACGTGGCTGTAGACAGACCTCAGAAGATTTGCTTCCCAGCTCACTCAGTAGACCTCTACACAGACCACCCACCTCATGACATGGCGCCCAGCTTCCCCAGACCAAGCTGGACGGCACAGTCTTTTTAAACCTCATCTAGCAAGTGACATCCCATACTTCAGCTGTCTGTTTTTTAGAAGCAAGTCATTCATTCCACCCACACTTAAGAAGAGGATATTAAACAAGGGTGTGAATACCAGGAGGCGGCAATCACTGGAGGCCCTCTTAGAGGGTGCCAAGTAAGATGGGGTCAGCAGGATTTGCTGATTGATTGGCTTTTGAAAGAAACACCAGTCAGGGATGACTCCAGGATTTTTCACCTGAACAACTAGAGGTACAGTTACTGGATAGGGAAGAGTGGAGTAGGGGGAGCAGGTTTAGAAGAGGTAGTCTGCGCTACGTATGAGAAGCTTGATAGACGACCACGTGAGAAGGTGAGTAGACAGTTGAAAGCTAGCCTGTTGGTTAGGATAGAGATTGGTGCTGGAGATAGGATTTTGGTTTGATTTTATCTAGTGTAGTATTCAACTTAACTTTATAAATTAAGGTTTAGGAGAATATGACCTTCAGTTAAATGCCTAGCTCTGTTATCCTGGAAACCAGATACAGTTGTATTAACAGTGTTGCAACATAAAATCGACCTCTGTTTGGGAAATTGCATCTGGATTGAGAGGAATTAGAAATGCCTGGTGAGTGCTGCTGCTCTTAGAACTGGCATGACCCTGTGGGAAAGGGAATCCTGAAGTATACCTTTGGAGTGATTAGAGACGTTGGCTTTGGTGGAGCATAAAGCTTTGAAGTTAAGGCAGCTCCTGCACCTGCCTCACGTTGCTCTCATCTCCCTCGAGCCTGTGCTGCATCATCTCGGGAGTTAAAGAAAATAGCTTCTGGGCCGGGCGCGGTGGCTCACACCTGTAATCCCAGCACTTTGGGAGGCCAAAGCAGGCGGATCACAAGGTCATGAGATTGAGACCATCCTGGCTAATACAGTGAAACCCGTCTCCACTAAAACTACAAAAAAAAAAAAAAAAAAATTAGCCGGGCATGGTGGTTGGCGCCTGTAGTCCCAGCTAACTCGGGAGGCTGAGGCAGGAGAATGGCGTGAACCTGGGAGGCGGAGTTTGCAGTGAGCCGAGATTGCGCCACTGCACTCCAGCTTGGGCGACAGAGCAGAGACTCCGTCTCAAAAAAATAGAAATAAAAATTAGAAAAGCTTCTGGACAGCTGGGTGAGCTGTCACTTGCATGAATAACAGCACAGACTCCAAGGGAGAGGAACCTCTGATGCTCCCCGGCTGGCAAACTGTGATTCCTGTCCTCTGTCCTGAGTTCTCAGGTACCAAATGTGATAGTCTTATGAGTCTGTTCAGTAGCTGCATCATCTCACCTAGGGAAAGATTTCCCTTAGAGACATTAGTGTTTTGGATAGAATTTTAGTCAGCTTCTCTGTTTCACTTAATGTTCTCTAATCTTATGGAAAACATTAGAAATCTTGTGGAAAAATGAGTTCATTTTATCTCTCTGGTCTAAAGGCCTTCACTTCTTTGAATCTGCCAGCCACCAGTAAAGACTGCTAAGTCCACCAGTACAAAAACAAAAGATGGTGGTGCAAACTTCTCAGATGGGCAGTTGAGCTACACGTGCCTTGAAAATAAGAAACGGGGATTGCCTAGAACCTAACACAGTCTGCTTGTAAACTTGATTCATTCAACAAATATATATTGAGCACCCCCCATATGTCAGGCCTTGATGGGTTTATATATTCACAGTGGTGAGTGAAATATGTATGGTCTTTGTTCTCTTGTAGTTTATAGGCATTTAATGAATACTAGTACTAATACTATGTTCTAATTTAGTGTCTGGTTTTTTGTTTTCTGGTTTTTTTTTTTTTTTTTTTTTACAGTACCTTCATTTTCCTATGTGTTTTATTCTCTTATGGGATCAGCAACAAGATTTAATTTCTTCTTCAGCAATTTATATTTAATTTAATTCAGTAGAATACTCTGAAAGTATTTAAGTTGATAACAAGTAACATTTTATTTTATTTTGAGGCAGGGTCTCACTCTGTCACCCAGGCTGGAGTTCAATGGTACGATTTTGGCTTACTGCAGCCTTGACCCCCCGGGCTCAAGCCATCCTCTTGCCTCAGCCCCTGGAGTAGCTGGGACTATAGACACAGGCCACCACGCCTGGCTACTTTTTGTATGTATGTATGTATGTATGTATGTGTGTATGTATGTATTTTGCAGAGACAGGGTTTTGCCATGTTGCCCAGGCTGGTCTCAAACTCCTGGGCTCGAGCTATCCACCTGCCTTGGCCTCCCAAAGTGTTGACATTACAGGCGTGAACCACTGTGCCCAGCCCAAATACTATTCTATACTACTTTTTCTTTCTTGTTCTTGTCTTTATTTTGTTCAGTAACACATTTATTGCCTTCAGTTTTATTCTGAAGTTATCTAATTGCCACCGTCTATACAGTAACACACAGAAGTCTTCATTTTCATTGTTATGGTAGTTAGCTTTTATATAGAATTAGTGTAGAAAAGTAGAAAGTTTGGGCTATTTCATGCACGGCTGTATAAAATTACTGTTTTCACTTGTATCAGAAGAAATGAAGATGTGCTTTTTTGTGGTTTGAAGTATTGGACCCTTGAAGTCCTTTGAACCAAGTTAAAAAAAAACCAAAACAAGACATGGCTTGGATAGATTTTTCTCTATTGCATGTATACCGTTTTCCCACTTGGTGGCACTTTCTGTTCATTTCTTAGTAACGTGTCTTTCTCTCTCAGCATAGTTACACTAGTCTCTCCTCATATATTGATTTTTCTTATTAAAATTAATTTACTGAAGTAATACATAAATACATCGTTTAAAAAATAGTAGTGTATAGTAAAGGATTTATTTTTTTTAACAGAAAATAATTTTATCCCTGAAAATTTTTCTGTGGCCAGGGAAAAATTAATAAATGGTTTTGTCCTTGAAAGGTTAATTTGTTTGAGATGCTTAACATCGTGATAGTCAGCTGTTTTTCATTTGGCACAATGTGTTCTAGAAGGCTTTGTAGAGAAATAGCATGGCAGGCGGGGGTCATTACATGGAGGTGATAGAGAAGAATCAAGGATGATTCATAGGTTTGGGGCCTGGGTGGTTGGTACCATAATGCTGGGACCATTCACTGAGATGGGAGGACTTGTAGTGGGGCAGGTTGGTAGGGGTGGAGAATTAGAATCAGAACCCTCTTTTTGGACATAGTAAGTGTGTAATACCTCTTGTGAAATCCACATGATTAGATATATATCAAGTAAACAGGTGGATATGCGAATTGAGCTTAGAACAATGGTCAAACCTGCCAAACCAACAGAGAACAATGATAAGTAGCTAGCAAGGTAGGAGGAAAGGGAAGAAAGAGGAGTATTTCAGCAAGGGAAGCCTCGTATTGATTGTTGCCAAGAGGTTGAGGAAGATGATGACAGAAAAATGTTCATGTGATTTGGCAATATGAAATTCATAGAATCTACATAGAATCTGTTCTTGAAAGAAATGAGGAGAGATCAGAAAAGTTTAAACATTCTAGCAAAGGAGAATGATCCACATAGCCCTAGTAGACACGCACTGTCAATATTGGACATTGTTCTATGAATCCTTTTTTTTTTTTTTTTTTTTTTTGGAGACAGGGTCTTGCTCTGTCACCCAGGCTGGAGTGCAGCGGCATGATCTCAGCTCACTGCACCCTCCGCCTCCCAGGTTCAAGCAATTCTTGTGCCTCTGCCACCTGGGTAGCTGGAATTACAGGTGCCCACCACCACACCTGGCTAATTTTTTTTTGTTTTGTTTTGTTTTGTTTTTTTTAATAGGAATGGGATTTCTCCATGTTAGCCAGGCTGGTCTCAAACTCCTGGCCTCATGTGATCCACCTGCCTCAGCCTTCCAAAGTACTGGGATTACAGGTGTAAGCCGCTGCGCCCGGCCCCTTTTAAAACTTTTCTGTGTAGTTGTGTTCATAACCATATTCCATCTTTCTTGCTTTTTTCCATCAATATTATAAGCAATTTTTCATGTTATTAAAACAGTTCTTATTGTCACCATTAAAATATTTTTTCTGATTATAAGAATATACAATTGCTATAGAAAATTTGGAAATCCAGAGAAATATTAATATGAGGTAGAAACAAAAATAAGCTCTGATTCTTTGGCAATACTGTTAACATTTTATTCACTGATTCAACAACTATTTGAGGGTCTGCTTTTGGGTAGAGAAAGAATGTTTTGGGAGTGTTTGTTTTAGAGGTGGGGTTTTGCCATGTTGCCAAGGATGGAGTGCAGGAGCTATTCACAGGTGCAATCATAGCATACTACAGCCTTGAACTCCTGGGCTCAAGCATCCCCCTGCCTCAGCCTCACGTGTAGCTGGGACTCCAGAGGAATGTTTTTTCAAGACCACAGTGTGTGAAAAACTGATTGTAGTTTATTGGTCACAACTTCTTTAGAAGAAAGCTTATTATTATAAAGAACAATATACATACACATTTCTCACATAATGTACGCAACATTTTTGGACTTACTTCTCCCCCCCTCACTTAATATGTCACAGACATTTTTCCTATGTCACTAAATACTGTGTCAATTTGAGTTTTTTAGTTTCTGTGGGGCTTTTGTATTTAGAAAGGATTGTTGGGCAATTTGGATTTAAAATTAATATACTATTTATTATAGTTGCAAATGTAAAAACCTAATTGTTTTTCATTCTTGAGGTTCAATTTATAAATAGGATAAAAATATTAGTAAATTGAATTATTTTTTGCCTGAAAATAAAGAACAGTCATTTTCTCTTGTTCTTTGATGAATGTTTGATAAACTCTAATGTAAAAGATTACATTGTCCTAAACAGTAATACCCATTTGCAAATTTAGTTAATACATCTCTTTAAGCATTTTAGGTCACATTTATAAATTGAACATATTTGATATTTGATATTTTTCAATTCTTCAAATCCCCAGTGTATAGGCAGATTAAGCTATCAAGCAAAATGTTCCTAAGCACTTAAATGGCTCTTGTTTACTCAAGCCCGAAAGTTCAGTGTCATCCCCCAGTCTTATTTCTCTAATGTGCAGTCTATTAGCAAATTCATCCTGCTTTGATTTCTGAGTATGTCCCACGTCTCATCACTGCCTCTGTGACTGTTACCCTAGTCCAAGGCACAATTTTCTCTTGCCTGGACATCTACAGTCACCTCCTAACTGGTTTGATAACATTCTTGCAGTACACTAGTGTTCCCAACATGCTAAGTGATGAGAGTGCCTATTTTTAAATGTAAATCAGTTCACATCAAGTCTCTGCTCAGAATGATCCAGTGACTTCCCATCACAGTGAGAGTAAAAACCCCAGCTCCTTCCATGATCTGCAAGGCCTTGTGTGATCGCAGTCTGCATGCACTGTCCTAGTCACTGCCCTGTTGACTCTGACTTGGCCACATTGGCCTTCTTGCTTTTCCTTGAACAGTGAGCATACTCCCAACTCAGTCTCTGCGCTAGCTTTTTCCCCAGATTTGGCATGGCTCACACACCTTCACTTTATTCAAGTGCCAATCCAGTGGCTCTTCAGGTGATCTAGTCTATAAGAGCCCTGTTCCCTCTCATACTCCATACTCTTCCCCTGCTCTAGTTTTTTCCTTGGTGGCGCTTACCTACCTCTGCTTAATGTGTTTTATATATTATTTAATTTATTGTATGTTTCCCCAAATACCATGTTAGAACATTGCCTGCCACATAGTATTTCTTCAAAAAATATTTGTTGAATGAATGAATGTACATATACTATTTTACTTGAAACAAACATTATTTTTTGGGTATGATAATCAGTTTTCTTCACTTTAGCTGATTCAAAAATGGCATCTTCTGCTACTCCTTTATAGCTTGTTAATGAATTTGAAACTAGATTTACCTCAGAATTACACTGCAATTTCAACCTGTCCTTTTTAGTACTTTGACCCACTGAATCATTTGTTACAGTTTTGTGGGATTTTTTGGGCGGGGGCGGAGGAGTTTTTTTTGTTTTGTTTTGTTTTTTTGAGACAAGGTCTTGCTTTGTCACCCAGGCCAAGTGTAGTGCCATGATCATAACTCACTGCAACCTCAAAATCCTGAGCTCAAGCCATCCTTCTGCCTCCACCTCCTGAGTAGCTGGGAGTATAGGTGCATGCCACCACACCCAGCTGATGTTTTTGTTTTTGAGAGAGAAGGTGTCAAACTCCTAGCCTCAAGTGATCCTCCAACTTTGGCCTCCCAAAGCACTGGGATTATATGTGACAGCCACTGTGCCTAGCCTGTTACAGTCTTTTAAAATATTATTTCTCTAAATAAATTGCTAGCTGTCAATGGCTGATAATATTTTCTTCAAAGTACGTCCTTCCTAATGTTTATTTTCTGCTCCAGAAAATCAGAATATTAGGAGACTGTGTTCTAAGAAACTACAAACTGCATAATTAGGTAGTTTCTCTTATGTTACAGAATGTTACTTTTCTTTATAACCGTTCTCTGTTAAAATGTGTTCATTATAAGCAGAAGACAAGATTGTTTCGATTTTTTAAACTCAGCTTTTATTTAACACATTTCACTGAGTATTCATTGCTTCATTTAATATTGATTCTAACATTTTACAAAGATGCCTTGTTGGAAAATTCCATATGTGGGATGTGGAAATAAACTGTGTGTTAGTTACTCTTGGTGAATGAAGAACAGCTCAGCATGTTCATTACAGAAAATTCAGAAAATAACAAAAGAAATAAGAATAACCTGTTATCCCACCACTTGTAGAAGCCACTGCTATTAACATTTTGATATACATTCAGCCTTCAGTATCTGTGGGTTCTGCATCCGTGGATTAAACCAACATCGGGTGGAAATTATATCAGAAAAAAGTTCACAAAGTTCCAAAAAGCCAGATTTGCTGAGTGCCAAGTATTATGTTGAATCCACATGAATGAAGTGATATGCAGACGTCGTATTAGGCTTTATGAGTAACCTGGAGATGATTTAAAGTATACAGGAGGTTGTGCCTAAATTATATGCAAATGCCACATTTGCATATCTACAAATGATCATTTGTGGATTTTGGCATCCACAGCGTGTCCTGGAATCAATCCCCCATAGATACTAGGGACAACTATTATTCTTACCTCCTCGTTTTCTATGCATATATATTCTTTTGTTTTGTTGTTAATGTAATTGAGCTTTTTCAAGAAGTAGCCTGGGTTGACAAGTTATTTTAACTCTTGGCACCCTAGTTTTCTCACTTATTAAATTTGGATAATACTATTTACCACTTGAGTTGTTATAAGGATCAAATAGGTTAATATTTGTAAAGTGTATAGATTAGTGCCCATGACTTACAAGTGCTATATATAAGTATTAAATAAATTAGGCAAATAACCTCCTTTTAAAACTTATATATGGTGAACATTTTCTCAAGTCATAAAATATTCTCTCTTTTTTTTTTCTTAAAAATGGGATCCCCCCTTTCCCACTCCCCTCCCCATCCAGGCACCATCATGGCTTTCTGCAGCCTTGAACTCCTGGGCTCATGTGATCTCTACCTCAGCCTCCCAAGTAGCTAGGACTACAGGTGCCTGTCACCATGCCTGGCTAATTTTTGCATTTTTTTTGTAGACATGGGATCTTATTATGTTGCTCAGGCTGGTCTTGAACTCATGGCTTCAAGCGATCCTCCCACCTTGGCCTCCAGAAGTGCTAGGATTACAGGTGTGAGGCACCATACCTGGCCAAAATATTCTCTATAGCATAATTTTTAATAATGCCTTAGTCTTCCCATCATATGGATATGCCATGAGCTATTCCCTTTATTTTTGGTTTGTTCTTTCCATTCTTTCATTGTTATAAATAAAGTTCTGATAAATATCCTTGTACTTGAGTATCCATATCCTCATTTCCTTAAATGGAAATGGATCCACCAGGAGTATACATGTTTTATAAGTTTTTGATACCTGCTGCCAAATTGCCCTCTAGAAGGGCTATACCAATTTATATTCTCAGGATAAATATATTCAATAGTATATGAGTATTGATTTCTCTTTAAGTTCGCTGATTCTGGGTTTTTAAAATCTTTGCCAATTTAGCAAGTAAAAAATTTTAGCTTGTTTTAATGAACATTGCCTTGATTAAACTTCATTGTTTGCTCCTATAATTTTTTTCTTTGTTGACATCTCTTAATATTTTTTATCAGTTTTCTATTGGATATTTGACTTTCTCTGATTTGTAATGATAGATGATCCTGTTTTCTGCCTATTACAAATATTTTCCCGTTTCTTTTAACCTTTGATCCTGTTTATAGTGTTTTAGCACATAGACATTTCAATTTTTTTTTTTTTTTTTTTGAGGCGGAGTCTTGCTCTGTTGTTGCCCAGGCTGGAGTGCAGTGGCACCATCTCAGCTCACTACAAGCTCCGCCTCCTGGGTTCACGCCATTCTCCTGCCTCAGCCTTCTGAGTAGCTGGGACTACAGGTGCCCACCACCATGCCCGACTAATTTTTTTGTATTTTTAGTAGAGATGTGGTTTCACCGTGTTAGCCAGGATGGTCTTGATCTCCTGACCTCATGATCTGCCCGCCTCAGCCTCCCAAAGTGCTGGGATTACAGGTGTGAGCCAAAAAGCTTAATTTTGGGGGTATGTAGTAGTTGTATATATTTATGGGGTGAGATGTTTTGATACAGGCATGCAATGTGTGATCATCACATCATGGAAAATGGGGTACCCATCCCTTCAAGCATTTGTCCTTTGTGTTACATACAATCCAATTATACTCTTTTAGTTGTTTTAAAATGTACAATTAAATTATTATAGACTATAGTCATCATGTGCTATCAAATACTAGGTCTTATTCATTCTTTCTGACTTTTTTTTTTTTTTTATGCCCATTAACTATCCCCACCTCCTCCTCATCCCTAACTCAACCCCACTACCCTTCCCAGCCTCTAGTAATCATTCTTCTACTCTCTATCTCCATGAGTTCAATTGTTTTGATTTTTAGGTATTACAGATAATGAGAACATGCAATGTTTGTCTTTCTGTACCTGGCTTATTTCACTTAACATAATGATCTCCGGTTCCATCCATGTTGTTACTAATGACAGGATGTTGTTCTTTTTTATGGCTGAATAGTACCCCATTGTATTAAATATCACATTTTCTCTAAAGATCCATCTGTTGATGGACACTTAGGTTGCTTCCAAATTTTGGCTATTGTGAACAATGCTGCAACAAACATGGAAGTGCAAAAGTCTCTTCACTATACTGATTTCCTTTCTGTTAGGTTATACCCAGCAGCAGGATTGCTGAATCATATGGTAGCTCAATTTTTAGTTTTTTGAGGAACTTCCAAACTGTTCTCCATAATGGTTGTACTAATTTACATTCCCACCAACGGTGTGTGAGGGTTCTTTTTTCGCCACATCTTCGCCAGCATTTATTATTGCCTGTCTTTTGTATAAAAGCCATTTTAACTGGGATGAGATAATATCTCATTGTAGGTTTTTTTTTTTTACTGCTCCTTGTGGACCAGATCTACCCCATTGGCAGTGTGCCCAGTGTAGCCTCATTTTAAGTTTGATTTGCATTTATCTGATGATCAGTGATGTTGAACACTTTTTCATATGTCTGTTTGCCATTCGTTTGTCTTCTTTTGAGAAATGTCTATTCAAATCTTTTCCCCATTTTTAAATCAGATTATTAGATTTTTTCCTGTAGAGTTGTTTGAGCTCCTTATATAATCTGGTTATTAATCCCTTGTTAGATGGGTAATTTGCAAATATTTTCTCTCATTCTGTGGGTTGTCTCTTCACTTTGATGATTGTTTCCTTTGCTGTGCAGAAGCTTTTTACTTGATGTGATCTCATTTGCCCATTTTTTTCTCTGGTTGTCTGTGCTTGCAGGTTATTACTCAAGAAATTTTTACCCAGACCAATTTCCTGGAGAGTTTCCCCAATGTTTTCTTGTAGTGGTTTCATAGTTTAAGGTCTTAGATTTAAGTCTTTAATCCATTTTGATTTGATTTTTGTAAAATACAGCAAAAGAGAGGAATCTAGTTTCGTTTTTCTGCATATGGATATCCAGTTTTCCCAGAAGAGACTACCTTTTCCCCAGTGTATGTTTTTGGCACCTTTGGTGAAAATGCTGTTTTGATTAACATAGCTCTGTCATTTTTTTTTTAAACTTTTTCTTTTTTTTGAGACGGAGTGTTGCTCTACTGTCCAGGCTGGAGTGCAGTGGCGCCATCTCAGCTCACTGCAATGTCCACCTCCTGGGTTCAAGCAATTCTCCTGCCTCAGCCTCCCGAGTAGCTGGGATTAGAGGCATGTGCCACCACACTCGCTGATTTTTGTATTTTTTAGTAGAGATGGGGTTTCACCATGTTGGCCAGGCTGATTTCAAACCCCTGACCTCAAGTGATCCACCCACCTCAGCCTCCTAAAGTGCTGGGATTAAGTCAGTGTAATGTGATTTCCCCAGTTTTGTTCTTTTTGCTTAGGACAGCTTTGGCTATTCTGGGTCTTTTGTGGTTCCATATATGTTTTAGGATTGGGTTTTTTTTTTTTTTTTTTTTTTCCATTTTTGTGAAGGAAGTGATTGGTATTTTGATAGGGATTGCACTGAATCTGTAGATCGCTTTGGGTAGTATGGACATTTTAACAATGTGGATTCTTCCAGTCCATTAACTTGGAATATATTTCCCTTTTTTGGTGTCCTCTTCAATGTCTTTCATCAATGTTGTATACTTTTTTCAATTTTTACATAGTAAGATCTGTCAGCTTTTTTCTTTTTATGTCTTTTTACCTTTGACATTAATTTTACAAGTGATCCTTCATATTCTATGAATATAAATATATTCTATGATTATAAATACTCGTTTTGTATCTGAGATTATTATTTTTATCTATGTATGTATTTATTTATTTAGAAACAGAGTCTTGCTCTGTTGTTCAGGCTGGAGTGCAGTGGCAGGACATGTCTCACTGCAGCCTCTATTTCCCGGGTTCACGCAATCCTCCCACCTCAGCTTCCTGAGTAGCTGGGACTACAGGTGGCACCATGCCTGGCTAAATTTTCAAAAATTATTTTGTCGAGATGGGGATCTCACTATGCTGCCCAGGCTGGTCTCAAACTCTTGACCTCAAGTGATCCTCCTGCTTTGGCCTCCCGTGGGATAACAGGTGTGAGTGACTGTGCCTGGTCCTGAGCATTATTAATCTATCTGGAATCATTGATGACTTGGGAAATCTAACTTTTTTTTTCTTTTGTTTTGTTTGTTTATCTTTTTTTACACTCCTCTCAACTTACACCTTATGGTGTTTTTTTGTTTCCCAGCAAAATCATCCTAGCATAATTTGTTGAGAGATTTTTACTTTCCTCAATGATTTGAAATGCCAGTTTCACCTTATATACATTTTAGTCTGTTTGGGGGTTTTTCTACTTTCTTATGGTACTTTTGTGTCAGTTGCCATAGCATTCTAATGTTTGAGACATTCATTTAATGTCTGATAATGCCAGTGCCAGCCTTTCTGATTGTTCTGAGTTTTCAAAATTTTCTTGGATAAGCTTTAACTGAAGCTTACAATCATATTGTGAAACTCTAAGAAGAACCCCATTGGGATTTTCATTCAGATTGCACTTAATTAAATAATAGTTAGTGTGCTAACAAGGTTTGAATTGCCATCTTATAATGAACCATGTTTGTTTTTTACATTTGTTAAATGTATCAATCCCATCCTGGGGTTACATGGATCTCAGGTTTTGTGGATACCATAATCCCAACCCAGTTTCATCTATTGATTGAAAGTTAAATTTCTAATCAAAATGTTCTTGACTGAACCATTAGGAGGCTGTGTTCAAGCCTCAGCTCTGTAACATACATCACGTGGGACCTTGGGAAAGTCATTGTAATCCTGTTTCCTAGACTTTAGCATAGTTTGATGAGTATTAAGTAAGTGAAAGAGCAATATGTGTGAGAATATCTCATAAACTAAAGTGAGATGGAGTAATAGTTTTAGTATGATGAATATTTTTACTTCAAAAAACATTCTGGAGTTTTTCCTTAGTCTTTCATATTTATTTTTTGAAAAATTGAAAAATCTTTGGCGTTTCGAGGCCAGGTGCAGTGGCTCACCTGTAATCCCAGCACTTTGGAAGGCTGAGGCAGGCAGATCCCTCAAGCCCAGGAGTTTGAGACCATCCTGGACAACATGGTGAAACCTCGTCTCTACTAAAAATACAAAAATTAGCCAGGTGTGGTGGCGTGCGCCTGTATTCGGGAGGCTGAATTGCTTTAACCCAGGAGGCAGAGGTTGCAGTGAGCCAAGATTGTACCATTGTAATCCAGCCTGGGCTACAGAACGAGACTCTGTCTAAAAAAAAAATAAATAGAAATAAAAAATCTTTGGCATTTCTAGTCTCGGTGATGCTAAGTGAAAATATCTGAAACATATACAATATGGTCAGAAGCCAGCCTATAATCCCAGCACCTTGGGAAGTTTAGAGAGGAGAATTGCTTGAGACCAGGAGTTTGAGACCAGCCTGCCTGGCAACGTAAAGACCCCATCTCTACAAAAAAATATTTTGAGACGGAGTGTTGCTCTGTCACACAGGCTAGAGGAGTGGCGCGATCTCAGCTCACTGCAAGCTCTGCCTCCCAGGTTCATGCCATTCTGCTGCCTCAGCCTCCCGAGTAGCTGGGACTACAGGTGCCCACCACCATGCCCGGCTATTTTTTTGTATTTTTAGTAGAGATGGGGTTCCACTGTGTTAGCCAGGATGGTCTCGATCTCCTGACCTCGTGATCTGTCCACCTCAGCCTCCCAAAGTGCTGGGATTACAGGCGTGAGCCACCGCACCCAGCCTACAAAAAAATTTAAAATTAGCCAAGTGTGGTGTTGTGTACCTGTAGTCCTAGCTGCTTGGGAGGCTGAGGCAGGAGGATCACTTGAGCCCAGGAGTTTGAGGCTACAATGAGCTGTGATAACACCACTGCAGTCTTTGATTCCTTAACTTGATCATGTATGTTATCCAGGAAGAAAGAGTCAAAGCAGTATTGTGTATTTCAAAGTAGCTAGAAGAGAGGACATGAATTGCTTCCAACACAGAAATAACAAATACAGTGATGGAGATACCTCAGAGACCTGACTTAATCAGCAAACATTCTGTGCATGTAACAAAATGTCAAATGTACTCCCACAAATACATAAAATGTTATGTATAAATTAAGGAAAAAACCTGTCTGCATTGTTGTTGGCTGTTATTTGATGACATTTTATTTCTGCCAGTTTTCTAAAAGAGAACCTTAAACTTGCTTATCTTTGTTATTAATGCAAAACACTCTTTAGGAGTGTTTTCATTTGCAGTGTTTTTTTAAAAATGTATTTTATATTGTCTGTATGTTTTTATTCGTTAAATTTCCTTTTAGGCTATTTTAGTTTTTCTTCACAAATAAATCCCTCTGTTTTCCACTTTGAGTGGCTCACATCCTCAAACTGAGGGGCTGTGTAAGTGAAGCAGCATGTTTTTAAAGAAGGAGAAAATCTCCCTCTTCTGTTCTTAGACACACTTTTTCTTCTTATACAACTCAAAGTAGGATTAACCATTTATGGGATTTGTTCCTGTTGGAGTTGTGTTGCAAGTTTAAGCTTCATTCCCAAAAGTTAAAATAATTTTTTTCGATAGGGGAGATTACAGTAATTATATCTTTGTTTAATATCTTTGTTTTCCATTTATTTTGATATAACTTCAATATATTTGAGTACTGAGTTTTCCCCCAATGTAATATTTTTTCACTGTAAATTGTCTTCTCTTTTGTATTTGTAATCTTTTTCCTTTCTCCTAGTCTCCTTATTTGCAGTCTCACTGACTTTATCAAGTAGATACAATTTTATATTTTGTCCTTTAATAACTGGGATATAAAATTAAAGTGAGTCTAATGCCAACTATAACACAGTTTTCTAAACAATGCAGTTAGTATATTGGCTTATTTGCTTATTTATTTATTTTGAGATAGAGTCTCACTCTGCGGCACAGGCCGGAGTACATTGGCAAGATCTCAGCTTACTGCAACCTCTGCCTCCCCAGCTCAAGCAATTCTCATGCCTCAGTCTCCCAAGTAGCTGGGATTACAGGTGCGTGCCACCACCCCTTGGCTGATTTTTGTATTTTTAGTAGAGATGGGGTTTCGCCCATGTTGGCCAGGCTGGTCTTGAACTTCTGGCCTCCAGTGATCCGCCCGCCTCAGCCTCCCAAAGTGCTGGGATTACAGGCGTGAGCCACTGCACCTGGCCAAATTTTTAAAAATAACTTAAAAGTCAGTATCTCTGGCCAGGCGCAGTGGCTCACGCCTTAATCTCAGCACTTTGGGAGGCCGAGGCGGGCGAATCACTGGAGGCCAGGAGTTGAAGACCAGCCTGAACAACATGGTGAAACCTCATCTCTACTAAAAATAAAAAAATTAGCTCAGCATGGTGGCATGCGCCTGTAATCCCAGCTACTCAGGAGGCTGAGGCAGGAGAATCACTTGAGCCCAGGAGGTGAAGGTTGCAGTAAGCCAAGATACCGCCACTGCACTCCAGCCTGCGCCACAGAGCAAGACTGTCTAAAAAAAAAAAGACCCAGCTAAGAGTCTGTTTTGCAAGTAAAACTCTCTGGTGTGGCAGTCTGAAAGATACGATTTATTTACCCCTTATTTAATAATAAAATAACAAGGGTTATATTTGCCTAGCAGACTACAAACATTTCCCTTTTTCTTATAATTCTTTATAAACTGCTATAATGGGTATAGTTAATTATTTATTAATTCCCTGATTCTTGCATGTAGCCTTGCCGGGATAAATATTTTCAGATTTTGTGTATTGTGATAAAAATTATTTTTTACTTTTTTGGAGCATTTTCCATTTCTCCATGAGCTCTTCAGTTCCTCACTTAAGTATAGGCATAAGCTTGGGACTATGGTTCCTTAAATATCATTTTAACCTTCAGGAGTCTTGACAGCAATTTTTTGAATAAAATTTTTCTTTAGTTAAGCTGACTCAACGAGGTAAAAGTTAAATATTTCTGCTATGCCATAAGCTCACATAAAGCCCCTTGATAAGTGACAGCCTTGACTTTAACAGCTAATCCCTCTGAGTGGTTAGTGGAGCCTGGCTCACCACCATCGTCTCACAAGGGCTTCAGCGCTCGTGTGCTCATATGAATAGTTACAGTGTATTGGCCCAGGTCACTTTCACTAATCCCCAGCTTCCTTTAAAGGATGTAAGACAGACACTGACCTAGCTTGTACAGCTTTCTGCATTCTTCATTGTATAAGCTGATCATGAAACAATTATCTTTCGATATAAATATAGCAACTGTAATCATATTTTATCTGTATTCAGACTGGTTTTGAGCCAATTACCTGTCTATATCTATCAATTACTGCTAGCAAATATTCTTAGGTTTACATAGCAACAAAAATGTTTCTCATTAGCTTTAGTTTTAGTTATTCCACTGAAACATCCTCCTCTTGTCCTTTTCTCTGCAGCTAGATAATCACCTTTTTCCCCCACCCCTGGGCTACAGTTCTGTGACTGGCCTCTCATTTTTTTTTTCCCCCCCAATAGGGTCGTCTCTGTCTTGTGAGCTCCAGGTCTTAGAGGCTGGGACAAATTCTCTCTTCCCTTCTTTCCCGTGTAAACCCCTCAGCTTAGCTTCCTGCTTGATCGAACTCTGTCCCACAAACTTTGATTCCTCCTTTCCCTGTCATTAGCAGCAGCATCACTGGTCTCCTCCATTTCAACTCCAGGTATCCAGCTTTTAGATCTGATTTCTGGAACATATCCTCTTAAATTGTTAAGCACTTACGACTGAAATATTTGTGAATTGGGGGTCGATTTAACTTTTTTTTAAGACAGGATCTCACTATGTTGCCCAGGCTGGTCCTGAACTTCTGGCCTCAAGTGATCCTCCCACCTCATCCTCCCAAAGTGCTGGGATTATAGACATGAGCCACTGTGCCTGACCCTGATTTAATCTTTTAATATAACAAATTGCATATTCTCTAGTGTTTACACTGACATGCTTGAATTTACAATGCATCAGAGACTCTTCTCAGCAGGAACCTCATGGGTTTTAAACTAGACCTTCATGAGCCAGAGTAACCTGAGCATACTGAAAATCCAGAATTGGCCTCTAGCACCTAATAGTAATACTGTATTTTTATCAATTCTAAAATATATTTGCACATCTAAACTTAGGATACATATTATAATCAGTAGTGTGCCATAATATATTTGGTAGCATCTTTCTTTCTTAGAGGTAGATAAAATAATGGCATGTCTGAAAATGGATAGTGTTAGATTTGATAAGATACAGTAATGGGCCGGGCATGGTGGCTCATACCTATAATCCCAGCACTTTGGGAGGCTGAAGCAGGAAGATCCCTTGAGCTCAGAAGTTTGAGATCAGCCTGGGCAGCATAGTGAGATCCTATCTCTACAAAAATGTTCTAAAAGTTAGCCAGGCATGGTGGCATGCTCTTATAGTGTCAGCTACGTAGGAGGCTGAGGTAGGAGGATCACATGAGCCCAGGAGTTCGAGGCTGCAATGAGCTATAATAGTGCTACTGCATTCTAGCATGGGTGACAGAGTGAGACCCTGCCTCCAAAAAAAGAAAGAAAGAAAATGAAGGAAAAAAAATACGGTAATGAGAACAGTAGCTGACATTTGTTGAGTATCTGCCACACACAATAATTTTTCTGTGTGCTTTGTGTATATTATCTCCTTTTGTCTTTATACCATCCCTGAGGAGTAGGGATGTTCAGATGGAAAAAAACTAAGGCATAGAAGAATTCAGCTAGTAAGTGTTGGAGCTGAGGCTTGAACCCAAGCAACAACAACAAAAAATACCTTTTTAACCCTCCTTCCACTGTGCTGTACTGCTTCTTCATAACTGTTTGGATTTTTTCCCCTCTTCAAGGCATCGTTGGCTTCACAGTATGACTGATGATCCTCCAACAACAAAACCACTTACTGCTCGTAAATTCATTTGGACAAACCATAAATTCAACGTGAGTGGCACGCCAGAACAATATGTACCTTATTCCACCACTAGAAAGAAGATTCAGGAGTGGATCCCACCTTCAACACCTTACAAGTAAAGACAATGAAGAACAGTTGAAACATGCAAAATATGGAGCTTTTCATGTAATTACTCTTTTACTATTTACCATTCACTAGATTAAAATTGTGTGACTATAAACAGTGTCTTTCGTGCCTTTTTGCCCTTCACTTTGTTGTTTTCCACCTTGTTTTCCACCTGCAAAATAGATGCTTCCAAACATAGTGATTGAAGTAGACTTGTATTGGGGTAGCTGCCTGGTTTACAGTTCCCTTTTCTGGAAACAGCCTCTGTGGTCCTGTTTGTGCTTTGGGACCCTACCTTACTACCATAGCTCATTATATGGGAAGACCTAAGCCAAGCCACATTTTCTCATGGGAACTTGGAACTTGAATGGAGAGACACAAAGGCTGAAAGTCATCAGAACTGGGTGACTTATATTGAAGTTCTCTAAGGAGGTTATCAGAGATACCCTATTTCCTGAGTCTGCTTCTTTAATGGTTCATTTTAAACTGTAAACTATCCTAGACTCTATTCCAGTATATTCTTAGTTCTTTAAGCTAACTAGGGTCACAGATTCTTTTTATTAAGCTTACCAATAAAAAAGTCTTTAATGTCCAGATTGGTACCAGAGGTAGGCAAAAGACCTTCAAGGAAACGCGGGATCTTTGGAATTGGTTGTTGTGTCTGGGTAGGGTGAAAGGCCCACATCTCTGTATTCCAGATGGAAAGCTCGCAGCTCCAGTGATCAAGGAGCCTTTAGTCACCAGGATCCACGAGCCCCCGGAGGATAAGGCCCTTGGAGACTGGTAGCAGCCACCATGGAACAATTTAATAGCGATGGAAAAAAATGCTAGGATTATGGAGTCAGGTGGTTGTTTCCAAGGGCATTGAATGACTTAAGAGAGAATAAACCTTGATTCTCAAATCTCAACTCAAGGCATCGAGTGTGTGAAAGGAAAATAAATCTTGGGACCCCAAAATCACTAAGCCAAGGGAAAAGTCAAGCTGGGAACTATGTCAGGCAAACCTGACCCCCATTTTATCCCTAAATAAGATATTAATAGCTACAAAGATAAAAAGCTACATATCTCCCTCCTTGAAATTCCTTGTGGACAAAGGACAGACAGAACTCAGTCATCTCTGAGGCTCACCGGAGATAAATGCATATCTGATTGCTTCCTCTGCCCTATTGTTTATGTAAAAATCCAGATTCACTGAGCCAGACTAAGCTGTGTATTCAGTGGAAGGCTGCTTAAGAACTCAAAAGAATGCAACCTTTTGTCTCTTGTCTACTTATGACCTGGAAGCCCCTACCTCAGGTTGTCCTGTCTCACCTGACGGAACCAGTGTGCATGTTACACCTACTGATTGGTGTCTCACGTCTCCCTAAAGTGTCTAAAAGCAAGCTGTACCGCAACCACTTGGGCACATGTCGTCAAGACCCCCTGAAGCTGTGTCATAGGCACAGCCTTAACCTCAGCAAAATAAACTTTCTAAATTGATTGAGACTTGTCTCCGATACCTTTTGGTTTATAAGTGAAATGCAGGGTAATTGTATGACTTCACTTACCTCCTTGGTTTCCTATATGAAAATGAAGGGATAGAGTGGGACCCTGGCTGTTGGTATAGGAACATCTAGAAGGAACTAGAACAATGGTCTTCGCCCTTGGCTGCATATTAGCTTTTTTATAATCCAGAAGCCCAGGCAATCAGACCGGCATCTCTGAGGGTAGGGTCCAGGCATCAGTAATTTTTAAAACTCCCCGCATCACCTTGTGGTTCAATTTGCAGCCAATGTTTTGAACAACTGTGCTAAAGAAACCAACACGCAAAAACCAGTTCTTCTGAAACTCTTCCTCTGTCATAAGAAACTAGTCTACTGCAGCCCTATCCCCTGAGTATCCCTTAGCTGGATCAGGTTGAATTCAGTGCCTTCAAGAGATACTGTATTCAGTGTGTTGTTTTGGCTTTTTTAGCCCTGGATTTTTGAGACAGCATATAACATACAGGTGTTTTGCACATATTTATTTGCCTGATGACCTGAAAAGCTGGCAGAGCAAAACTAGTCCCTGTAGGTGGCCCAGTCTGCAGTCCAAGCAGCTCTGCTGCTCAGCCCTCTCAAAGTGTCTGGCTGATTGGGAGACTTACCAAAGTCAGAGACAAATTTCTCCAGGAGAATCACAATGGAAGCCCACAGGACTTTGGAGCAAGGTCATACCCCCTTCTGGAAGATTACTATTTTCCTTTTGAGAAACGGTTCTAATTTGCTACTGGGGATGTTGGAGACTATGGGGACACCAGGTGCTATTTAATCCACCTACTCATAAAGTTGACCATTTCCAGCAGCACTCCATCACCTAGCAGGTGGGACCAGACAGGTCATGAAGACACATTTTCTTTGTATGAACAGATTTCTCCTGACTCTGTGCCTTTAACTACTCTATTCCCACACCTTGCCCCTACCAATCTGTCCCTTTACCTTTGTGCAGCGTTATTGTCCAGTTAACTGAGAATGAAAAAAGCCAAACCCGGTTTACAGATACCGTGAACAATAGGCACCATCAGCTAGAAATGTACTGTGTATATTTGGGGTGGTCTTGAAGGACAGTTGAGGGCAAATCTCAATTTGTAGGCAAAATTCCAAGCACTGCCTTTAATCGTGTACTTTGACTTCAGGGAAACATGATCTGAGGTGAGGATCTATAACCGTAACTAGTCACTGGCTAGATAGTCAGAGATTGAAAAAAGCAACATGGAAGATTTGTGCAAAAGTTTTGGGAAGAGCTTGGCAAATGAACCTTGAGGCTTGGATCTGTAACCCAAAAAGATTTAGAACAAAGTAGCCAGATAATTACTGAGATCACCTTCTGAGAACAAATCTTTGTCTCAGTACCTGCTTCTCGAAGATCCCAACAGAAAACACACATCTAAGCCCAGTAACGTCATTGCATCAAGTTCATTTCATTGGACTTCTTCCATATTGGAGGGAGAGATGCTTTGTTTTTGTGGGAATAGGCACTGATTCTGAATTTCGGTCTGTTTTCCCTGCCTATCATGCCTTGGCCAACATCAACATTCATGGGATTAGAATGTTTTCTGCCTTGTCATATGTAGGACAGTGTCCATGGCAGAGAAACTCACTTCACAGAAAAGAAGAGGCGCAGTGGCTCACGCCTATAATCCCAGCACTTTTTGCGGCCAAGGCAGGCGGATCACCTGAGGTCAGGAGCTCGAGACCAGCCTGACCAATATGATGAAACCCTGGCTCTACTAAAAATACAAAAATTAGTCAGGCGTGGTGGCATGTGCCTGTAATCCCAGCTACTTGGGAGGCTGAGACAGGAGAATCTCTTGAATCCGGGAGGCGGAGGTTGCAGTGAGCCAAGATTGTGCCATTGTACTCCAGCCTGGGCAACAAGAGTGAAACTCCCATCTCAAAAAAAAAAAAAAAAAAAAAAAAAGGCAATGGACCTGTCTGGGAGTCCCTGCTTGTGCTTATGATGTGCCTTATCGACCTACCTCTGATACCACCTCTCGTTTCTCCCTCCATCACCCACTATATGTCAGCCTCTGTCTAATCTTCAGAGACTGGATTCATTCTTGTCTTGGGTCTTTCCACTTGCTCTTCTTTCTGCCTAGAATATTAACATCTTTGTGTTGTTCCTTTTTTTGGTATCATTCATATCTTACTTTACAAGTATCACCTCCTCAACAGAATGTTCTGTGTCATCTAATCTACAGTAGCTTCCTCAGGAACTTCCTATTACTGTTTTTTTATATGAACTTCCTTGTTTTATTTTATTCATAGTACTTATTGTTACTTTTTGGGAAAAGGCCTGAACAAAATTATTCCAGTGAACAATCTGTGTATTGAGCTTTTACTGAACACCCACTGTCCACCTACAAAGGCACTCTACATGTAGACATAATGAAGCAAAACTGTATTGATTAGATTTAGGGCTGGGCACAGTGGCTAACACCTATAATCCCAGCACTTTGGGAGGCTGAGGCAGGCAGATCACCTGAGGTCAGGAGTTCGAGATCAGCCTGGCCAACATGGTGAAAAACCGTCTCTACTGAAAATACAAAAATTAGCCATGTGTGGCAGCACAGGCCTATAGTTCCAGCTACTGAGGAAGCTAAGGTAGGAGAATCGCCTCAATCTGGGAGGTGGAGGCTGCAGTGAGCTGAGATCACGCCACTGCACTCTAGCCTGGGCCACAGAGTGATACTCTGTCTCAAAAATAATAATAATAATTTTTGTTGGAGGTGAAATAGTGACTGAAATTAAACAGCAGCAGCCCAGAACAGTAAATTCTGAAGTTTTGGAAAGTAAGAGTTCTTGTGGAAAATAATACCTAAACGGGCAAATAGGAAATTTCTAAAGTTTCATTGACCAATTTTTACAGGAAAAAAAGTACACTAATTACCATGATGTCATGCTGTGTTTCCAGAAAATTGGTGATCATTTCAAGGGTTTGCAATCACTTGTGTGATCAGCTTGCAAAGACCCCTTGGTCTATATCCCTGCTTTAAGTCATCCTTCTATGAATGGAAAAGTCCTGTTCCTAACATTCTTCTCAAATACAAGTTAATTCATACCCTGGTGCCAAGTGCTCATAGTATGAAATGCGGTCACATCGTAAGAGCATAAGAGTAATGGAGCCATATTTATCAGCCCTGGCTCCAGGAAGGTAATGTCTGTGTATGTTTTTTGTTTTTTAGACCGAGTCTCACTCTGTTGCCCAGACTGGAGTGCAGTGGCGCAGTCTCGGCTCACTGCAACCTCCGTCTCCTGGGTTCAAGCGATTATCCTGCCTCAGCCTCCCTAGTTGCTGGGATGACAGATGCATGCCACCATGCCTGGCTCATTTTTGTATTTTTAGTAAAGGCGGGGTTTCACCATGTTGGCCAGGCTGGTCTCCAACTCCTGACCTCAAGTGATCACCCGCCCCAGCCTCCCCAAGTGCTGGGTTTACAGGCGTGAGCCACCGTGCCCGGCCAGAAAAGTTTTTTTCCAGGCCGATGTCTGGTGTTTAAGAACCTGGTTCTACCTGTGCCTGAGTACATTTCATTTCCACTCTTTAATTTCCCTATTTTCCCTATTTTCTTATAGCTTGACTTAGAAATTTCCCTATTTTCTTATAGCTTGACTTAGAATCTGTATTGACTTACGCTGCTTCCACTTGCAGCTGAATGTCCTCGCTGATACAGCATCCTTATGACTTTATTACTTCTCCTCTAGTAATAAAATGTGTTACTGCTGTGTACTATCCTCCTTTCTTTCTTCATTTTCCTTTCCTTTCCCTTTTCCCCTTTCCTTTCCTTTCTTTTTTTCCCCCTCCCCCGTCCTCCTTTCCTCTCCTCTCCGTTTTTTTTTTTTCCAGAGACAGGTTTTCACTCTGTTGCCAGGGCTGGAGTGCAGTGGTTCAATCACGATTCTCTGCAGCCTCGACCTCCTGGGCTCAAGTAGTTCTCCCACCTCAGCCTTCCAGGCATACACCACCATGCCCAGCTAGTTTTTTAATTTTTTTGTAGAGACAAGCTCTTGCTATGTTGCCCAAGTTTGCTTGCTTTGCCTCTCTCTCTCTCTCTCTCTCTCTCTCACTTTCTTTTTTTTTTTTTTCTTTTTGACAGAGTCTCATTCTGTCGCCCAGGCTGGAGGGCAGTGGTGTGGTCCCAGCTCATTGCAACCTCCACCTCCCGGTTCAAGTGATTCTCCTGCCTCAGCCTCCCGAGTAGCTGGGATTACAGACACTCGTCACCACGCCCAGCTAATTGTGTGTTTTTATAGAGACGGGGTTTTGTCATGTTGGCCAGGTGGGTCTTGAACTCCTGACTTCAGGTGATCCACCTACCTTGGCCTCCCAAAGTGCTAAGATTACAGGTGTGAGCCACTGCGCCTGGCCAGCCATCTTTCTTATTAGATGTAGGCCTGATTATGAATCTTCTGATTCATAACTCTAGGCGTATTATGAACCAGTAGTGTTTGCCAGGATTTATTACTATAAGCTAATAAATAGCTTTATTTAAAAACTTTGTGTTGAAATGGATGCATATATTCCACAAAACCTCTGCATGTGCATTGGAGGATATATCCCGGCCTTTAAAATTTCTGTAAGTGATGGCTCTACCTGATTCCAGTTACAAAGAAGTCAGATTTACAGATTTGCCTGCATGCAGCCTGGACTTGGAACTTTGAGCCACAATAAAATTGCTAAAAAAAAAAAAAAAAATTGGCAGTCATCTTTATGTCACTAAATAAGGGTAAGCATCAGCCTCACAATTTTAGGTGCTTTATGATATTCTTTTCAAAGCAATACAAAGGGGATGGAAAAATTACATGCACGAAAACCTGGATCCTAATTTGAAATTTAAATATTAACTTACATGAAAAACTATTTTCTCATTTTTGAAAAGCTATCTCTTTGCAGGTAGGATTAATAAATTTGTAATGTTAAGAATTTCATCAAAGGCAACGCAAATCACTAGAACCATTAATTCCAACTTGAACTAAGTGAAAAAACAGAAAAATTACTTGTGGAAGAAGTAGTCAGCCATATAAAAGGCTGTTGCATTTGGAGGCAGCTTGCCCTACAGGCTGACCTGAATGTCTCAGTTTGAGAATTGTGATAGCCATTAGTATTTGTCACACAGCTGTGCTTGTCCCATCTCCCTTACGGTCTTCACACACCCAGCCCCCACAACCCTAAATTAAAACCCTTGACTAATTTTCCACTGGTGAAGAACTAAGATTTCAGTCTCACATTTTCTCTTGTGGTCACTTAAAGCAAAGTTTCTCCCCTAAGTTTGACTGAGTAATGGCTGCCTTGCCCTCATTTCTTGTTTGTCTGTGTTTGCTATTGAGTTTGATGTTGAGATTTCTTTTAGGATCTTAGAACTGGCACTTACCGTACACACCGCAAGTGTGTCTACTCTATTTTTGGAGTACATTTAAAAATCTAATAAGTTAACTTGTTTGTCCAGCTGTATGGCACATTTATATAATTTATGATTCAATAATTATTTTAGACGAGATTGGGCACGTTCAGGGTGGTATGGCTGTGGACTCAATAATTATTTTAGAACACTCAGTTGTTAGAGTTCTATTTGATTAACAAACATCCTAAACAGATGTGTTCTTCGGCACTGTTGAGGCAGGGAAGCAGTGTGACAGATTGGAAAGAGATTCAACGCTAGAGCTGGACTGACCTAGGACCATCCCAGAGCTTAGCCACGTAGCGTTGGGCAACTGTCACCTCCTAAGAGGAACTCAGTTTCCTCATCTGTAACACAGGATGATTAAATCTTCCTTAGACTTGTTAGGTAAAGCATCTGACATATGGTAGACATTAGTATTATTATCATCATACCTTAATGATCTTGGTGGAACCATAAGCAAAGATCCAAAATTCTAACAATTTTATTTATTTTTCTGAGATGGGGTCTCACTCTGTCACCCGGGCTGGAGTCCAGAAGGGTGATCTCGGCTCACTGCAACCTCCGCCTCCCTGGCTCAAGTGATCCTCCCACCTCAGCCTTCTGAGTAGCTGGGACACAGGTGTGCGCCACCATGCCTGGCTAATTTTTGTATTTTTAGTAGAGATGGGTTTCACCATCTTGCCCAGGCTGATCTTGAACTCCTAAGCTCGAGCAATCCACCTGCCTCGGCCTCCCAAAGTGCTAGGATTACAGGTGTGAGCCACTGCACCTGGCGTTAAAAACAATATAAAATAATGATAATTTAGTTTATGGATTTACAGTTCCTGAAAGCATGATTAATTTTAGGCCTTTTTATTATTCTTTATATTAAGTAAATAAAATCATATAAATGCTAATTCAACTAAATTATACATGATACGTTAATATAGATGACTATATAAGAATGACTTAGAGACTTTTTTGAAGTTATTTTATGCAATATTCTTGTGAGTTTTACTAGAAACTCAATTTTAAATTATTTACTTAAACCACTTAGTGGTTATATTTGAAGACAAAATTAAATATATAGCTATAATATTAACTTTTATCTTTATAGTACCCTTCTTTTATTTACAGGAAAATGAAATTTGATATTTTCAGAGATGTACAGCTAACGTTCCACCTCCTATGACAGATAATTACAAATGATTTAGAAAGATCAAATCCACTGTACATTCCAGACAGCTCTGGATTCTGTAATGTTTTACCTTTGCCAAGACAACTTAGACAAGCTAATGATAGTGGCAGGTTATAAAATTCACTCTCATCACAGATTCAATAAATGTGCCGGGCATTTGATATTTGTCTGCTCAGCATCAGTTTCTTCCCTTTTGAAAACAGCACCCCCCTTCTTTGGAAAACTTCTCCTTCCCATTCTAGCCCTGCTAACTACAGCGCACTGCCTCCTGCCTTCTGACACCATCCTCCTGGCCCTAATAAGTAGCCCTGGAATAGACATATGTGCGGTCCACACCAGGCTAATCAAATTCTTCCCTAGGCTGGCTGGCTCTTTCTTTCTTCTTTTTTCTCTCTCTCTCTTTCTCTCTTTCTCTCTCCCTTTCTTTTTTTTTTTTTTTGACGGAATCTCCGTCCGTCACCCAGACTGAAGTGCAGTGGCGCAATCTCAGCTCACTGCAACCTCCGCCTCCCAGATTTAAGTCATTCTCCTGTCTCAGCCTCCCGAGTAGCTGGGATTACAGACGTGTGCCACCACACCCGGCTAATTTTTGTGTTTTTTAGTAGAGATGGAGTTTCACCGTGTTGCCCAGGCTGCTTTCACCAGCCTTTAGTAGAGATGGGTTTCACCGTGTTGCCCAGACTGGTTTTGAACTCCTGACCTCAGGTGATCTTCCAGCCTCAACCTCCTGAAGTGCTGAGGTTACAGGTGTGAGCCACTATGCCCAGCCTCCCTAGGAAGGAGAGAGAGAGAGAGACTTTGATTCTATGACTTACTCTCTCCCCTTGAATTTGCTCAATTCCAGCTGAATTTCTCTCATTGGCAGCAAAAACAACCCTGACAAATGCGGTAGGATATTAGTATTCTTCAGTTGGTACTTGGCTAAAAATCAATGCTTTCTAAATTTATGAGGAGGGTAATGGATGAGAGTCATTTCGATTCTTGTGAGATATGATTATTAATGTCTTATTTAATACCATGTGGCTTTATTGAGGTAAATGTCATTCATAATTAGATTAAAGGGATTTATTTGACAACCTTCTATGACCTTTGGTTATCTACAAATTAAGTGGTTTTCTCTGGCTAAGGCCATCGCTCCAAAGCTGGGCTTTGACTGAGCATTTTGACTTGGGGTCATTTTTATGAGGCTTCCTTCAACCCAGCTCACCCTTTTGCTCTTGCCTCATCTTTACAGCATCCTAACAGCAAGATTAGCTTACAATGGCCAGTTTGGGCCTGACAGTCAGTACCTAGGTCATGTGACTTCTCACCACGTTTCAGTGGATGTTTTGCTTCTTCTACTCATGGAACTTGTATCACTTGATGTTGATTTCTTTTCGGCTGTTGCTAGGATACACCATCAGCATCCATTCACCCTTTAGAATTACAGCCAACTCAAGCTCTTCCTGACTTCTCAGTATTGTACAAGCAGAAGCAGTGTCAGAAAATTCCCATTCAGTTTTGCCAAGAGTCTCTAGAAGTGGTTGGGGACAGAAGGAGGGTAGGCATTAACTATACAAATCAAATGTCACTTGGGGTCTTCTTGCTCCTTAGATCTAGATAAAATTGACTCAGAAAGCCCCTCTCCCCTTCACAGTTGAAGAAAGTCCAACAATCTATCCAAAGCTTATGTTCTTACAGATTAACTTTTGGTTCCTGATTCCCATTTCTTTCTTTTTTTTTTTTTTCTTTTTTTTGAGATGGAGTCTTACTCTGTCCCCCAGGCTGGAGTGCAGTGGTGGGATCTCTATTCACTGCAACCTCCGCCTCCCAGGTTCAAGCAGTTCTCCTGCCTCAGCCACCCAAGTAGATGGGATTATAGGCTCATGCCACCAGGCCCAGATAATTTTTGTATTTTAGTAGAGACGGGGGTTTCACCATGTTGGCCAGGCTGGTCTCAAACTCCTGACCTCAAGTGATTTTGCTTTGTTGTTATAGTTTATAATGACCCAGGTAATCAAAGAGTGGGGATGGGGTCACTTTATCTTACACTTTTGGGGCTGTGTTCCAGGCTCTGTGTTAACAACTTTTTGTGTATTATCTCATTTAATTCTTAACAGCCAACCTGTGAGGAGGGTGCTGTTATTGTTCATTTTACAAAAGAGCAAACAGAAGCATAGAAAGATAAATGGCTGTTCCCAGGGACATTTAGCTGGTTGATCTGGAATTGAAGCTCCGGTGCATTCTAGCAACTGCTAGAAAGAAACCCAAGCCATGTGGTTCAGACATGGGGAATCTCATGAGCCACATGCAGCCCTGGACTGCCCACCTCTGGACTTCTTTCAGGTGGGAGAGAAAGAAGTCTTTCCCTTAAGCCGTATTATGTCTCTGAAATAGAGTCAGCTGGGCCAGGCGCAGTGGCTCACAGCTGTAATCCCAACACTTTGGGTGACTAAGGTGGGCAGATAACTTGAGGTCAGGAGTTTGAGACCAGCCTGGCCAACGTGGCGAAAACCCATCTCTACTAAAAATACAAAAATTAGCCAGGCATGGTGGCGGACGCCTGTAATCCCAGCTACTCAGGAGGCTGAAGCAGAAGAATTGCTTGAACCTTGGAGGCAGAGATTGCAGTGAGCCAAGATCATGCCACCGCACTCTAGCCTGGGTAACAGAGCGAGACTCTGTCTCAAAAAAAAGAAGAAGCTGAATAGAATTTCTAACGGGTACAGATTTATATTGGGATTAAAAAATAGAATGAGGCCGGGTGCAGTTGCTCATGCCTGTAATCCCAGCACTTTGGGAGGCTGAGGCAGGTGCAGGAGTTCGAGACCAGCCTGGCCAACACGGTGAAACCCCCATCTCTACTAAAAATACAAACATTAGCTGAGTGTGGTGGCAGGCACCTGTAATCCCAGCTACTGGAGAGATCGCACCATGGCACTCCAGCACTCCAGCCCGGGCAACAGAGCAAGACTTTTGTCTAAAAAAAAAAAAAATGAGTTGCCAATGTTTAAAATCTGGGAGACTATACATAAGAATCTAAATTTCTACTTGTTCTTGAAAAATTTTAAAAAAAATAAAAACAACCAAACCTGTCAACCTGGGGCCCTTCGCAACCATCCACTACAGCTCAGCATCTAGTGGATAGCTCATGTAAGCTACTTGCAGGCTTTGAGTTTGTTTCACCTCTTTTTTTGTCACTTTCTGTCCCTCAGGCTAGCAGGCTGGTGAACAAGAAGAGGGAGGGATGCTGCTGAGGTGGAAGGTTGATGTGTCCATGCCTTCCTCCCTACCTGGGTAAAGCCCTGTGAATGGGACCTCTGCATTTCTAGACTCACGAGGCTGATGAGAAGGTGTTTCCTTGTCTCTTTGCTCAGGACTGAAGAGGAGGGGAGTGGTCTCTAACAGGGCCGCAGCATGGCGGCAGCGGTGATGGTGGCCACTAATGAGGGTTGTGTGGGGGTGGCAGTGCTGGAGAAGGTGGCTGAGACGGCGAAGGTCAAGGAGCCCCTGAGGTTCAGCAGGGATGGCATTCCTTCCGAGACAAGCTGTGCCCCACCTGGGGAGGCTGGAGAGATCTAGAGATCAATGAAAAGACAAATTCGTCAAGGGGTAGAGGCGGGAGGTGGCTAACCCCTTACAAGGGTCTGAGAATCATGACTCTTAAGATGCCCCTCCTGAGGGCAAGAAGACGCCATCTCCAGATCTGGAAGCACTAAAATGTCTCCTGTGGATGAGACTGTCCCTTCTAGTGACTGGAAAGAGGAGAGCCTGGAACGGGATCTCATTTAGATGTTACCTAGATGGAATGGAGGGAACCGGGGATTGGCCTCTGGATTCCCGAGTTTCCTTCATTGCTCTAATCGGTGCTGTGTTTATTCATTCACTGATTTTTCCATGCTACATCATGGAAAAATCACTCATTTACTCCCCTACATCAATCCACAGACAACTGTGGCTGCTGACAGAAAGAATGTCAATTTTTTTTTTTTTTTTTTTTTTTTTTTTTTAAGAGATGGTCTTATTCTGTCAACCAGGCTGGAGTGCAGTTGCACGATCACGCCCTGCGGTGTCCTGGGCTCAAGTGATCCTCCCACCTAAGCCTCCTGAGTAGCTGGAACTACAGGTGCGCACCACCGTACCCAGCTAATTTTTAAAGTTTTCAGTAGAGATGGAGGTCTCACTATGTTACCCAGGCTGGTCTTGAACTCTTGGCCTCAAATGATCCTCCCACCTCAGCCTCCCAAAGTGCTGGGATCACAGGCATGAGCCGCTGTCCAAAATTTTTGAAGAGGAAAAGTATAAGCACAATTAAAGACTTACAGATGCAGCAAGCATAATTTTAAAATAAAATCTCTCTGATGTGTTTTTCTTATTACAAAAGCAATACATGTACATCACAGAAAATTTAGAAAATATAAACAAGAAAAAAGATTCAAGAAGAATATTCATGATTACAGCACCAAAAAAAAACCACTGTTAACACCTCAAAGTATATCTTTTCATTTTTCTGTGTAAAATGTAAATATTTTAATATTTTAGTTAAGTATGATTATAACCTCTCCATGTTGTTTCCTAATCTGCTTTTCTCACTCAATAATAAATAGTGACTGGGCGCAGTGGCTCATGCCTGTAATCCCAGCACTTTGGGAGGCCAAGTAGGCAGATCACAAGGTCAGGAGTTCGAGACCAGCCTGACCAACATGATGAAACCCCCTCTCTACTAAAAATACAAACATTAGCCAGGCATGGTGGCACATGCCTGTAATCCCAGCTACTCAGGAGGCTGAGGCAGGAGAATTGCTTGAACCCAGCAGGCGGAGGTTGCAGTGAGCCGAGATCGCCTGTTGCACTCCAGCCTGGGCGACAGAGCAAGACTCCATTTCAAAAGAAAAAAGTAATAAATTGTAAACATTAGGCAAGGTTAATGCATTTTTATCTATAGCATTATGATTATGATTATGATTATTGTTATTATTATTATTATTATTATTATTAGAGATGGAGTCTTGCTCTGTTGCCCAGGCTGGAGTGCAATGGCATGATCTCGGCTCATAGCAACCTCTGACTCCCAAGTTCAAGTGATTCTCCTGCCTCAGCCTCCTGAGTAACTGGTATTACAGGCAGCTGCCACCACACCCGGCTAATTTTTTTTTGTATTTTTAGTAGAGATGGGGTTTCACTATGTTGGCCAGGCTGGTCTCGAACTCCTGACCTCAAGTGATATGCCCACCTCGGCCTCCCAAAGTGCTGGGATTACAGCCATGAGCCACCATGCCCAGCCTACAGCATCATTTTAAATGAATAAATAAAATTTCATTGTAGGGGTATATCATAATTCATTTAAACAATCACCTCATTATCAGACAAGACGTTGAAAGCTACTGTTACATCTGACATAGTGGTTAGAGAACTCTATTTCAGATAGATATGCTGGCTCTTTCAGCCCCATAGACCCCTGGCATGAATCAATGCCCATTAGGCCAGGAGTGGGGGAAAAAACCTGTTGAAAAATTTTCATGCTATCGAGTCTATTTTACTATTCTCTTTGAAGCAGAAAGGAATAACTGTTCTCATTATTCTCTGTCTTCTATGTTATATAACTTGTTAGAGTTTCTAGCTGGGCTACTCTAACATTATTAATTGTATCTCTTCTTTAACTTGGGAAATTCTTCAGTGAATGAATAGTGATCTATCTTCCTGGGACTTGCTTGAACCAAAGTGACATGCAGAATGTTAACACAGTGCTGGCTTTCAGGAGGAAACCATCCTTGTGAATAAATAAAGCACACAACATTAACTCACTCCTTGGGGTGTATCCTATGAGTCCTTCCAAGACTGTTAGGTAAAGTGCATGTATCAGATCCATCTTCAGAGATTATTCATGTGCATTGACTATCCCTGTGTCTCATCAGGCAGAGCAGCTGCTACCCAGCTGAGCATGGTCACAATCACATCATGGTAGCCTTCTCTTCCTGTCGCTTTTTTTTTTTTTTTTTTTTTTTAAGGAAAAAGTTACTTCCAGGGAGAAACTTCAGCTGTTAACTTTCCCATTGATTTAGAATATGTAGCACACACATTCCACCTTCCCCTGTACATCTGATGCTGGGAGACCTGTTGTTGGCTGTCCAGCCTCTATTTCTCTTCATTCATCATAACAATATCCTATTTTCTTAGGGAAACCAGCACTCATTCCCACCATTGTCAGCTCTGCAGGTTTTATGTGGCTGGCTCCACAGCCATCTCCTGGTTAGAACCTGATTTTCCTCCCCGTAGACACAGTGATTGACTCAAAGGCAGGCACAAGACGTAAGCTAGTCCAATCCGAGGTCCTTTGAGAAGAATTCTGAGACACAGACTCCTTTCTCTTCTCTTCAATATTAATGAGGACACATTCCCCCTTCTCCCAGCCCAAGGGGCGACTGGTCAGCATCTTGCTATAATGAGAGCCAACCCTAGGATGGAGAGGGTAGAGATGGGAAGACGTGGATGCCCTTGAGTTGCTGGATCAAACCCTGCCTAAAATTCATTTTCCATTTTTCTCTTTCGTAAGCCAGTAAGTTCTTCTGTCTACGCCAGTTTGGGGAAGGTTTTATAATGTTTAAAGCTAAAAGATTCACGACCCAATTTATGCTAGTTGTAAAGAAACACATTGCTCCTCTACATACCTTCCTTCTTTTCCATAGGTCCAAGGCTGGAGTTCAGTGGTGCTATCTTGGCTCACTGCAGCCTCTGCCTCCCGGGTTCAAGTGATTCGCCTGCCTCAGGCTCCCAAGTAGCTGGGATTACAGGTGCCTGCCACCATACCTGTCTAATTTTTGTATTTTTTAGTAGAGATGGGGTTTCACCATTTTGGCCAGGCTGGTCTCAAACTCCTGACCTCAAGTGATCTACTATCTCCCAAAATGCTGGGATTACAGGCATGGACTGCCGCGCCCAGCCCTGCATCCCTTTCTTTTCAACGTTGCCACCCCCCTCTTCATCCCTGGGAACTTTCCTATTTCTAGGAATGACAAAGAAATGGGGCACCACCCCCCCCCCCCCCCCCCGCCCCCACCAGTTTCCTTACTTTCTTTCCTAGAAGGCAAGCACTTTGGAGCTTTCTGACTTCAGCAATTTGTTGCTAATCTCTGTAAGGAAATATCCAGGGAAAAATTACAAACATGGGGTGTTTGCACAGGTTGCAGAAATCATTTGCTCTTAGGGTCTTTGTGGTCTGTTATGAATCTCGGTGCAGTAAGAAAGACCTGAGTGGCTCTAGGGTGTCTTTCTCATATGACATTGGAAGGCTGGCCTTAACCGCTTACTCCAGGAAAATTCACGCTGGCACATTTGCTAGTCCTGGGAGCTTTCTGAGTTATAACCTAAATTTGCTTCCTCATTTTTATGGCAGGTTTGGTGTCCCAGGCAGGTTTGTTTCGTTCCCAGAGAACGAAAGTGCTTCCCATTTGGTCTCCAAAAATTATTTCTTTGGGCTTCAGGCCACTCTGCACCTGCTTTGTAGATACCTGCCCTTCTGGGAGAGCTCTCTCACTCAAGTCCTTGGAAATCTTACCCTAGTGTGAATGCCACCTATTATTTATTCCTTGGCATTAAATCTCCTCTCCTCTTCTTCATGGTAATAGTACCCCAGTTTCCTTTGGGGAGCCACCTCACCCCCACTGTGAGTGATGTAGTTTAGGTGGAAATGACTTTAGTTCCACATCAGCCCACCTGATGCCACTTGTAAAGACACTGTAGCAGATTTCCAGCTTGCTTTCTTTTGATGGCTCCCTTCTTTTTTTTTTTTTGAGACGGAGTCTTGCTCTGTTGCCCAGGCTGGAGTGCAGTGGCCAGATCTCAGCTCACTGCAAGCTCTGCCTCCCGGGTTCATGCCATTCTCCTGCCTCAGCCTCCCAAGTAGCTGGGACTACAGGCGCCCGCCACCTCGCCCGGCTAGTTTTTTTTTTTTTTTTTTTTTTTGTATTTTTAGTAGAGACGGGGTTTCACCGGGTTAGCCAGGATGGTCTCGATCTCCTGACCTCGTGATCCGCCCATCTCGGCCTCCCAAAGTTCTGGGATTGCAGGCTTGAGCCACCGCGCCCGGCCGGCTCCCTTCTTACTTACTTACAAATTCTTCTTCCTCTGTAATGCATGGGTTTTCTGCCCATTGAGGTTACACAGCTGCTTCTCATCACTCCTTTACATGCCTTCCTTCTTTTCCACGGGTGGGCTCTGATTAACTTAAGCCGATCAACAAAGCCCTTGCATCTGACTACAGTGATCACTTCGGGATGAGCATGTGATTCCATTAAGGCCAAAGAGACATGAGGAAGTATTAAAGCTTATCTAAATTTCAGCGTGGCTAATGTCATCTTCTACAACTCCCTGGATGCCTCCTTGGCTTCAGCCCCTGGTAGTCCTCCCTTCTTTTCTTGTCCAGAGCTCTCGGTTCAATGCCATGTGCCTCCAGTGCATTCTCAAGACAGGCATTAATACAGATTTTATTCTAACTGAAGTTTGCCTCCTTTTCTATTTGTTCTGAACCAGGAATAACAAATAGATTTTATTTTGTGGGTCAACTCTGATCAATAGGTAGACTTGGGAGGCTGAGGCGGGAGGATCGCTTGAGCCCAGGAGGTTAAGGCTGCAGTGAGCCATGGTCATGCCACTGCACTCTATCCTGGGAGACAGAGTGAAACCCTGTCTCACAACAACAACAACAACAACAAAATAGGTAGTAGGAGATAGGAAGTGGGGATCTGTGCTAAGAGAGATTCTGAGGCTGTCTCTGGTCTCAGCAAGAAAGTATGCAGTGATCACTTAGTAATGTCTGCCATGGGCATGGAATGGAGCGTGTGCCTCATGTTTTTGATGTCACTGTTCTAAGTCAAGGTCTGAGCCTAGTACCTCTGACAGTCATATGGCCTCCCAATACCTGCCTGCAGCTCCTGGCTGATTGTATCTTTTCCTGGTTCATGACTCATGTGGGTGTACCCAATAAGCTTCTGCTCCTTGTCTAAGGAACACAGAGTCCTGTTGCAAACCTAAAATGATTGACATACCCTAAGACAAATGACTATCTTGGTGCCCTTCCTGGCTTATATTATTTGCTTCTCCCATCTGCTCAAGTCTCTGGTGGCTCATTCTGGAACAATAGGGTTCCTCTCTAATCCTCCAGCTATAAAAGTCATTTTAGAATTATAGATTTACAATATCAAAGTAGCTTAAAAATGAAAAGACATGATTTCCACCAAGAGAACAGGTGGGCTGTTGATCACACACCATCTCTCATCCATGACTCATAAAGTTTCATCCTTTTTATAGACATGGCTGAGCCAGACTTTATTCATGATTCTTTCCTTGAAACCACAGCAAAGTCTTTAACACTCTAGACATTCTGTTTCCTGAATGAAATCAAGTTAGATTGGTGTTTGAATTATACAAACATCTTGGTGTATTTACCCTGATTTTGATGGGCGAGTTTGCTGTTCTGTGATTATAAACTGTTGGTTATATGGGTATCCAGTGTTAGGTGTCATCAGTGCCATTTTCAGCTCTATCCCAACTTAGAGAGATATCCATCTGAGATCCCACTCACCTTTGTCCCCAGATTCTAACCAGTGATTACACTAGTGATACGGGCTCAGGGTAGTATTTGCAGAGGGCTTTCTAGTCTGTGAGCCCCTCCCCTCATGGTCTGGAAGTGGAAAGGGGTGCGGGATCCCCTGTGAGGATTGGAGAACCCATCCAGGCTCATCTCTCCATCTCAAGATCCTTCATTTAATCACATCCACAGAGTCTCTTTGACCATGTAAAGTAACAGGTTCCAGAGACTGAGACACAGATATCTTTTGGGGACCATTACTCAGATTATCATGGACCCATAATTATAGGGGTACCTGCTGCTGCAGAAAAGAATCTGCTCAAAGGAATGAGCTTAACCTTATGGCATTACCTTGTCCCATTTTGTAATTATAGGAAACCAGATAAAATTGTACCATCCACAAAATTAACTATGGCAGACCTTTGGTGTTTTTGTCACCCAGGAACCATTTTCCCCAGACTGTCTGGGTTCATTTCCTGGCTCTGCTACTTACTAGCAGTGTGACCTTTGGGAATTTACTTTCTCTGTGTCTCAGTCTCGTGAAATGTAAAATTAAGTGATGTTTGCCCCTCCAGCACACAGTTGTGTAAGAATTAACTGAGTTAGTGTATATAAAGTGTTTTAAACACTGTTTGGTACAGGTTTACATATAAACTGTTATTGAAATGGGAGAGTTCCCTGACCCCCCTTGCAGGACGTGCAATAGGAGTGTGGCTCAAATGTTCAACCACCATGCACTCAAACCCCTTACAGGACGGGGAGCACACAGGTGGGCAGATGGAGGAGCTGGGGTGAGCACTTTTGGGCTGTGGCCCCATGGTGGCGTCTAAGGGTGTGTTACAATTAATGCCCTTTTAGTAGCTGCCATCCGTGGACCGCTAATTGCTAAACCAGCTCAGTAGAGAGTCAGGGTGACAGCCTTTTACACCCTGTCCTTCTGGTGCCCAGGTCCTTGTCCAGCATCCAGGAAGAATCAGATCACACACCGACTTGAAGGCTGGTGAATGCAAGGGTTTTACTGAGTGCTGGAGGTGGCTCTCAGCAGAATGGATGGGGAGCTGGAAAGGGGATGGAGTGGAAAGATGATCTTCCCCTGGAGTTTGGCCGTCCTGTAGCTGATCTCCCAACCAACTGTTCCCAGCCGAACTCCTCTTGACGTTCAGACGCTCCTTCTCTTCTCTCCTTCTCTGCCGCACCACTCTGCTGCTCTTCTGTTTGTCTCGTCTGCTTGTGGAACCTGGGGCTTGGGGTTTACATGGGTACAAGATAGGGGGTGTGGCAGGCCAAAAGGCAACATTTGGGCACAAAAACAAGAATGCTTGTTCCTGTGGGTTTCCAGGCTTAAGAGTGGGGCCCTTGCCAGAGAACCGCCCTTTTCTACCCAGTATTTCCTTGCTTCCTGTCCACATTATTATTATTGTTATCCCACTTTCCCTCGTTTCCTCTGGGGAAACCACTCTACTCTTCTCCAGTCTGTGTTTTCAGATAGAGCTGACTCCACCTTTACCTCTGTTTGCAGTGTGACATCTCACCCAAGTCCTCCTGAGTCAGGGATTTGTGGGCTCACCCCCTCCAGAAAGAGAATTTCTTGGCCAGGGATTGGAGAGCAGACAGAATAACAATGAACTTGCTCCTGATTAGCTCCTCCTATTTAGTAAAGGAACGCTCTTTGTTTTATAATAATAAGTGATCCATCTTATAAAAGAAAATAATCTCATAACATATACATTGAAAATTACTTTGTGAAAGCTGTTCTGTTCTGGCCTAATGTGCCAGGGGTAGGGTGGGTATTTCTGATCCATTTTTCTCTGCCCTGCAAGTCCCACTTCTCAGAACTCCGGCTTCCAGAATTCTGTTGAATCTCTAGTCTGGTGTCGTCTTCCTCTCATTCTCTTTTTCTGTGTGGATTTATACCTACTTTATGCCGATTTTGTTATTTTACAGTCATGTTATTGAGATTTTAGAAGAGAGAAGAGATAAAGCCTGCATTCAACTCACTTTATTTAATGGTAAAATCTTTCAGAAATCAAAGCAGCTTTGCTGGGAAATGGACAGGCAGCATTGCCCCGGGTAGCCTGTCTTGGACACATCCCTGAACCACACCAACTAAGACTGAAATTAAATCCGCAAATTTCAGTGACTATTTTTGAGAAAACGTGAGCACTCAGAAACCTAATAAGCTTCAGGGCGAAATGTCTTTACTATAAAAGACATAATAAATTTCATCCTGCAAATTACTTTGTTCCATGAAAAGAATAGTCCTGGCTCTGTGGCCTGTAGCCTCACGGAGGAAACCAAATGAATTTGGCTCCTACCTGCGCTGGGGCCCACACCCCAGCTTGGTCTGCTTCTGGGATCTGTCCCAGTTGGAAACCAGCTCTTTGTCAGGATTGGTGGTGTGTTCTGGGGGGGCCTCTGGGTGGGATTTTTTTTTTTTTTTTTTTTTTTTTAACCATTGTCTTTCTTTGCTCTCTATGGTGTGGGAGACTATGAGGTGACAGCTAAAGTCATCTATCCTTGGTCCCATTGTCTCGCCTCTTATCAGCCGCCACCATGACTACACAACAAAAACAAGGAGAAATGAGGAGAGAATTCAGTCATCTGAAAAGGTATCTGAGAAGTGCCAGTTGCTGATATGTTTACCTCAAAATAATACATCTCGACATCTTATGGGTCAGCATAAGCTGCCCTTTCAGATAATTTTCTATAAATTTCCCCAGACATAGCCCCCAAGCACCTCTCACTTCACCTCTCCACACCCAAACAATTCACATAATAAATGATGATGCCAGGAAAGATCCAGGTTTTGTGGAAACTAAGGCTTATACAATTTGTGGGGAGGTGAGCTCTTTCCCTAGGAAAAAGAATGCAAATTTATAAATATAAAATTAAATATGAAATTGAATACTTAAAATGGGAAAAGAAATTATAGCATGTTACAAAGTTTTAAAAGCTGACAAATAGTACAAAAATCCAGAAAAATAGTGTCTTTATTATTGGACTACTCGACACTCTCTTTATACTTTACTGTTTTGGTAATTGCGTACCTCCATGCACTTCTTCACATGACAATGAGTTCTTAATATCATTTTCTAGGGAAAGATAATTCAGTCTTCCCTATAGCATGGTTGAATACCCCTCCTTTAAAGTATTTATATATTAGAAAAGGTTTTCAGCCTCAGAACTGGCTATTGGTAAGTCATGTAAATTTTTTAAATTGTTGCCAATTTGGGAAACTCTACAGCAAATTTATTTCATATATGAACTGTAAGATTTCATGTACATTTCAAGTTTTCTGACAGAGGGACTGATCTTAAGTATTCTGAATTGATGACCCTCATTAGCCAGTTTGTCATTGGTAACCCCATTGAACTGGTGGATTACGGTGTTGGTATTTCATGATAGATTAAAAAAAATAGATAATCAAACAATATAAAAGCCTATTTTTTTGTTTGAAAGTCCTTCTTCCTCTAAAGGAGATAGTTACTATACTTTGGGTATAATTTGAAAAAAAATTATTTTGGCTTACAGTTTGCTTCTCATTGTCAGAATAATTTCTTTCCTTTCTTTCTTTTTTTCCTTTTTCTGAGACAGGGTCTTGCCCTGTTGCCCAGGCTGGAGTGCAGTGGCACAATCATGGCTCTCTGTAGCCTTGACCTCCTGGACTCAGGTCTTCCTCCCACCTCAACGTTGCTCCAGAGCAACTTGAACTACAGGTACACTCCACCACATTTGGCTAATTTTTACATTTTTTGTAGAGATGGTATCTCCCTGTGTTGCCTAGGCTGGTCTTGAACTCCTGGGTTCAAGTGATCTTCCCACCTTGGCCTCTCAAATTGCTAGGATTGCAGGTGCAAGCCATAGTGCTTGACCTAGAATAATTTCTATTGATTTTATCGCTTATTTCTGAACCCCCGATTATCTTCCTACTCCCTTCTCCATTCCATACCATGAGCAGCCTCTCACACATGTATGTGGATACCCTAGTCTACAATGTCCAAGCTTTATCCACAACCTCCAGCAAAGAGCAGTGCCTTGGCTACTCTTGGGTCTAAGGGTGTGCACTCTGACAGCGTGGTCCACTCTTGGAAGGCGGGACTCAGGAGAGAGGATCCTGTACATCCTGGAGGCAGACTCAGGGCCTTTGAGCAGAGAATCCTGGGGTCTTAGGTACTGAAAGTATGGGCAAGAACTGGGGATGAGGGGCATGTACATTTTGGGTGGCAAATCTCCTGGATTCTGTGGACTTTTCATCCTGAAGGGAGGGGTACAGCAGGAGGAGAACCAGGGTGAGGCCCTCCTAAGTGTGGGACTCAGGGCAGGAACCGCTGCTGCCCAGGTCCAAGGGCAGTGTGATCCCCAACTCAACCTTCCTTTAAACAGATGCCCACACCCACTCCGGTTCCACTCAACAGGAGAGGAAGTGTGATGCCGATTTTACTAAATGTGAGGCCGTGAGGAAAATATTACTGGAGCCCTCCAAGGACCTTGAGTCTGCCCAAGTAAGGGGCTTGACGTTTAGGCGCCTTCAGTTTCACAGTAGGTCTGCCCCGGGTGAAGCGGCCGTCTTCCGGGGGCCCCTGTGTGAAGCAGCCATTGTCTGGGGATCTGGCAAATTGAAGGAGCACCGGTCTGAGTTGGACCTCAGATCTAAATTGTTCTTATTCAGAAGCAAAGTGCTGCCCCTGGCCTGTGTTCTCGGAACCACTCCTCTCTTTTCACTTGCTCTGCTCTGTATGGCAGGAAGCCAACAGCCGCCTGCAGGAGAATGTGGGGACAAGGGAGAAGCCAGGGCGTTTGTCCCTTCCCCTCTCTGCCTGAGGCCTCCCCTTCTCTACTGGACAGAGGTCTCTCACTGGACAGACCTCTCTGCTTCGTGGTTCCAGCTCTTCTTGCTTGGGTGACCCTGGCCCTGGGTTCTGGTCACTACTTCTCCTTTTGTTCTTCTAGCTCAGTGGCTCTCAGCTGGGAGCATGTCTGTCTACTACCTACCCCCCGCCACTGCACACAAATACACCCAAGGGACGTTTAGCAATGTCTGGAGCCATTTTTGGTTGTTACAACTTGGGGAGGGGCATGCTTCCAGCATTTAGTGGATAATGGTCAGAGATGAAGGCTAAACATGTAATGAAACACAGGACAACTGTCCACAACAAACAATTTTCCCACCAGAAATGTCAAGAGTGCCCAGGTTGAGAAAGTGCTCTAGCCTGAAGCTAGCAGTGGTTCCTTCAGCTGTAATCTCAGGTTTGCCTCCTTATCCCTTTGGGTGTGTAGCTTTTCTATTATGTGTAACCAATCCCTGAATTAAATTCCCTCTGTTAAGACACTTAAAGTGGTGTTTGTTTTCTGGTTAGACTGACCAATGCCTCCACAACGTATTAGCTTCTTTTCTTTTTTCACTCTGCCAAAACCACTTAGTGACACTTTTTCTGTCGCCTCCCTGTGGATTCTGGAAATTTTCACCACTTACCTCCATCCTGTTGCTTTCTGTCCAGAATTCTACAGTTTTCATAGAGTACATTTTAATTAATAGACTATTTTATTTTATAATGAGGCTCATCCAGAGTTATGAAATGAGCAGAAGATGCATAACTTTCTTTTACTAAATAAAAATAGGGCACTCAAATGAACATAATCCAATTTCCACCCTTCAGAATGCATTATTATTATAAAAATGCATTTGGTTGATTTAATGTCATTATAAATGTAAAATGTAGATTAATTTAAACCCAATTAAAGTGAGATATTTTGGGATTCTTCTTAATTCTCTGTTAGGCAAAATCGCACAGAGTGCTATTTGGGTTTTCTTGGATTTTTTTCAGCATAAAAATAATTTTTCAGCAAAAAAAGAAAAGAATTAAATTTTCGGAGTTCCAAAGGGATAAAGCAAAGAAAATAGATTTTGACTTCTGTCATGTTGTGAGGTCTGTTAGTTTCCTAGGGCTGCAAGAACAAAACCTGAGCGGCTTAAAACAACAGAAATTCATTGTCTCAGCTCTGGAGGCCACAGGTCCAAAATTAAGGGGAGGACAGGGCCGTCTTCCCTCTAAAGGAGCTAGGGAAGGAAATATTCCATGCTTCTGTCCTCGCTTCTGGTAGCTCCAGGCACTCTTTAGCTTATAGATGCATTGATTCAATCCCTGTCTTCACAACCCCAGGTCTTCACAGCATCTTCCTCTGACCATGTCTGTCTCCATGTCTGAATTTTCCCTTTTTGTAAGAACACCAGCCACATTGAACTAGAACCCACTCTACTGACGTCATTTTAACTTGATTACATCTGTAAAGAACCTATTTCCAAATAAGATCACATTTTGAGGTACTGGGATTAGGACTTTAATATTTTGGGGAGGTGAGAGAGACACAGTTCAACCCATAATAGGGGTATTAATGTTTCTAACCATTAAGATGATTTTTTGGGTGATGAGAACTTGTGTGTATACTCAAGTTCAAAAGATACATTTAAACTTTGCTTTTCATTTATAATGGTTAGAATGTCTATTTCAAAGAGTGGTCTTTTGGGAATTTATTCAACAAATACCTATTTAGTATCTACCTTGGATTAGGTATTGGACTGGGCACTAAAGATGAACAAAACACAGTCCCCACTGTGCAGGTGCTCACAGTCCAATGGGTGACATGAATATGACAATGATTCAAATGCTACCTGAGACCGGGCATGGTGGCTCACGCTTGTAATTCCAGCACTTTGGGAGGGCAAGGCGGGCAGATCCCGAGGTCAGGCATTCAACACAGTGAAACCCCATCTGTATTAAAAATACAAAAATTAGCTGGGTATGGTGGTAGGCACCTGTAATCCCAGCTACTTGGGAGGCTGCGGCAGGAGAATTGCCTGAACCCCGGAGGCAGAGGTTGCAATGAGCTGAGATGCACCCCTGTACTCCAGCCTGGGCAACAGAGCGAGACTCCGTCTAAAAAAAAAGGAACCTGAGAAGTACCATACTATGTCAGAGATCCACGGGGGAGGTTTGTGAGTCCCTAGAGAATGCCTCAAACAACACTGTCTGGAGGTAGAATCAGGGAAGTTTTCACCTACGGAGTTGCAGCTCAGCTGGGTCAGGGGTGCACATCCACCAGGGCAAGAGAAGGGCCAAGCAGACTGAGATCCAGTGTGAGCACAGACACAGAGAGGGTGCCGAGCGAGGCAGGAGGAATCTGGTCACTGCTCATAGGAAGAGCTGGCAGAGTAGGGCATGGAATGAGAGCAGATGGAGGCCAAATTGTTAATGAAGCTGTTAAGAAGTTGTGATGCCCATCCTGGCTAACACGGTGAAACCCCATCTCTACTAAAAATACAAAATATTAACCGGGCGTGGTGGTGGGTTCCTGTAGTTCCAGCTACTCAGGAAGCTGAGGCAGGACAATGGCGTGAAACCAGGAGGCAGAGCTTGCAGTGAGCCAAGATCGCGCCACTGCACTCCAGTCTGCACGATAGTGTGAGACTTGGTCTCAAATAAATAAATAAATAAAATAAAAAAAGTTGTGATGAGCCACTGAATTTTTAAAAAATTTTAAGAGATAGGGTCTCACTGTGTTGCTCAGGCTGGTCTTGAACTCCTGGGCTCCAGCAATCCTCCTGCCTCAGCCTCCCGAGTAGTGGGGACTACAGGCTCGAGCCACTGTGCCAGGCTTGAATATTTTAATCAAGGGAGTAACATGATCAGATTTGTTCTAGAAGGATCAGTTTGGGGGCACCACTGTAAAGGGTAGATCTTTTTTTCTTCTAAATTTAAAGTTGGTTTTCTTGTCTTCATTTCACTAATCTTTCAACATCTTATACCAGAGTTGAATGCTTCCTTTTTTTTTTTTTTTTGAAATATTTACCTCTCTTGGTCTCTATCACTCCAGCTCTCCTGATTTCCCTCCTAGACCTTTTCTTTTGCTGGCTTCTTTTCTTTTGCTGGCTTTTCTATGGGTCTCAAGGTTCAGATAGGAGAGCCTAAAGGCTGGCACCTCTTCCCTTCTCATCTAGTCTCTTGAGCTCTCATCCATGCCCATGCCTTCAAATTTGTACCCCAGCCCTGACCTCTCCCTTGAGACCCAAACTTGCCCATCTGATGTGTTAATTCCTACTACTATCTAAGACCCTATAGGCATCTCAGACTCAATATCTTAAATCTCTTTCACCCCAAATCTTCCCCATTTCAATAAATGGTCCCGTATTCTCCCAGGTAGTTGTTTATACCCCAGTGTCAAGATTTATCTTTAATTCTGCCCTTTCACTCCTTTCCCATGTACAAATCCATCTCTGAGTCTTCCTGGTCCAACAACCAAAATACATCTTTTTTTTTTTTTTTTTTTTTTTGAGGCAGAGTCTCAGTCTGTTGCCCAGGCTGGAGTGCAGTGGCGCAATCTAGGCTCACTGCAACCTCCATCTTCTGGGTTCAAGTGATTCTCCTGCCTCAGCCTCCCGAGTAGCTGGGATTACAGGTGCACACCACACACCCTGCTAATTTTTGTATTTTTAATAGAAATGGGGTTTCACCATGTTGGCCAGACTGGCCTTGAACTCCTGGCCTCAAGTGATCAGCCTGCACCCCACCCACCAAAAACATCTTTATTCATTTCTCCCCACCTCCAGTACCATCACCTTAGGCTGGGCCCCAGTTGTCTATACTGGAGACAATTGCAATGGTCTCCTAACAAGTCTCCACTCCACATATGCCCTTATCTACCCATTTTTCTACCCAACAACCTTAATTATCTTAGTAGAATTTTATAATATATATAATGCAATGTAAAACCCAAATTACTTATTTTTTTTCTTTAATTTTTTTTGAGATAGGTTCTCACTCTGTCACCCAGGCTGGAGTGCAGTGGTGCAATCAGGGCTCACTGCAGCCTTGACCTCTGGGCTCAAGCAATCCTCTGCCTCAGCCTCCCAAAGTGCTGGAATTACAGGCATGAGCCCTGGTACCTGGTCCCAAACTTCTTACTGTGTATTAGAAGGCTTTCTATTATCTGTTTCCTACCCACCTCTTTAATCTCACCATTCAAACTATTGGCGTTCCTTCTGTTTCTTCAACACACCCACCCATTTCCTGCCTCGTGGCCTTCACACCTGCTGTTATCTCTGTCAAGAACCCTCTACCTGTGTTCTTTTCTTTCTCATCTTTCAGGATTCAATTCACAGGTCATCTTCTCATGGATGCTTTTCTGGTCTCGCCTGTCTAAGGAGCCCTCCACCCTTATTACTCTGTATCATCTTGTCGCATTGTTTATTTCCATCAGAGCACTTATCAGAACATGGAAGTGCTTATTTATTTATTTGTTTATATTTCGTTTCTTTCTCTTATCTGTAAGCATCACTCACTCATCCCACTGCACAGTTCTGGAGACTATTTACAATGCTTGTTACAGAACATGATACTCCAGGGAGATTTCTAAATACCCACCATCCAGTACGTACCTCCAGTGCTCCCGGCAATGGGGTACTTCTTTAAATTCTAATTCTTTTTTTTTTTTTTTTTGAGATGGAGTCTTGCTCTGTCATGAGGCTGGAGTGCAGTGGTGCAATCTCGGGTCATTGCAACCTTTGCCTCCTGGATTCAAGCAATTCTCCTGCCTCAGCCTCCTGAGTAGCTGGGACTACAGGTGTGCACCACCACACCCAGCTGATTTTTGTATTTTTAGTAGAGCCAAGGTTTCACCATATTGGCCAGGATGGTCTTGATCTCTTGACCTCGTGATCTGCCTGCCTTGGTCTCCCAAGGTGCTGGGATTACAGGTGTAAGCCACCACTCCTGGCCTACTTCTTTAAATTATATCACTTGACCAGCCTGGCCAACATGGTGAAACCCATCTCTACTAAAAATATAAAAATTAGCTGGGCTTCGTGACAGGCGCCTATAATCCCAGCTACTCAGGGGGCTGAGGCAGGAGAATTGCTTGAATCTGGGGGCGGAGGTTGCAGTGAGCCAAGATTGCACCACTTCACTCAAGCCTGGGTGACAGAGCAAAACTCTGTCTCAAAAAAAAAAAAAATATATATATATATATATATATATATATATATATCCTGTCACTTCATCTTCCCATATGGAGCTTCTGTCACCGTGATACCAGCAAGGAACTGTCTCAGAGAGGGTTAGATGACTTATGCAAGGCCACATAGCCACTAAGAAGTGATGGGGCAGGATTTCGGCCCACATCTGCCTGGTCCTGAAGGCCTTTCTCTTTCTACTACGTTGCACGCCTCAAGATGAGGTGGAAGAAACACTGAAAAAACAAACAAACACAATTTACAGTGCTACCTCTTTTCTTCTTTGATTTGACCAGCTTTAAACATCAACTCTCTAACACTAGTGGACAAACATTCATTAGCCTACCATCCTTTCATTTGGGAATCCACTCTCTCCTGTGCCATCGGAATCCTGCTCTGCCATAAGGTGCCAGGGGCACCAACCAGGGGCACCAACACCACCCCTCCCTCTTCCCACCTTGAGAGTGTGCATGCAACCTGGGCTGGCCAAATTATTTCTTCCTCAGTTCTCCATGATGGGTCCAGGAACGGGCAAGTGATCTGAATCAGGCCAGTCAGCATCCTCCTTGAAACTTTGCTAGTACTCTGGGGACAGTCATTCCTCTGGGGTCATCATTCTTTAGCACCACAGTCATCAGGAGCTGCGAGCGGCCACCTTAGTCATGTAGAATCTTATGGAAAGTGAAGCCAAATAGAAGACAGTGGAGCTATAAGGGATGGATGAAGAGAAAGACTGAAACAGAGGCCAAATAGCATAATTTCAACAGTGGAACCCAGCGACCCAGCCATTTATTTGTTGCGTTATTTGTTTAACATCTATCCCTTCACTAAGCTAGCTCCACAAGGGTAAGAATGATATCTTCTTTGTTCACCGCTGTCTCCCCCAGTGCTCCAGACAGTGGCTGTCGTGAAGTAGGTGCTCCCTACAGATATGGATGAGAGTATGGTTTCTACCAGCAGTGTCTGAGCTCACAGCATAATGATAATATTCCAGAGAAATCATTTCTATCTCCAGCTTTTGGAATGAGCTTGCTGGGTACATGGGGCTTGATTAAAATTGGAGGAGACAAAGTTAATCTTAGAGTCAACCTTATGACATAACCCACGTCCTTTTATAAAAATTAGGTTTCAATGGGTATGGATTGGAACTGGGCAGGGATAATGTGTTCCGGCTCTGTTCTTTAAAAATGCATATGATGTCTGAGGCCCTGTCATTTAATTTGATTCTAATATGTCTTTAAACATCCTGTCAGATTATAACCTGATTTATCACTCACTCAAGAGGCTAAAAATAGGAGGTGATACAAGAGGTTAACATCACTTAGCAATGGGTGTTTTCTCAAAGGGAGAGACATAGATCAGAGGAAGCACATCATTCATTCCCTTCCACAGGCTGGGCACGCCTGGTGCTTGGCAATTGTTTCAGAATGAAATGACTCTTGAGCTGAAAGTGTCGTCATTTGGGAGGGGCAGTTTGAGAGGGTTGCAGAAGATGCGATGACTGAAAATCTTCCTCCTGCCAGCCCCTGCTCAGCAGTCCCTGTGAGCCTGAAGTGGTCCCTGATTGCTGGCTGCTCTCGGCTGGTTTCCAGGACAGCCATTAACACAGTGGAATGAACCATGGGAATGGAAGAAAATTTGAAATTTCTGTCTTTTTTTTTTTTTGGAAAAGCAGCTGATCTTGCATCGTGTTCCAGCTTCCCTCTTGGTAAAATAGAAATTGTTTATATTTCCCCCTTGGAGGCTGCTAAGCCCTTAGAGAGCCTCAGAGGAGGGGCAGTGTGAAAATAAAGGCTACAAATCCTTACAGTGCTGGCTAAAAAGAAAGCACTGACCTCTGACATCTCAAATTCAGGGAGCAGAATGAATGAAATAGCAACATGCTCACTCCAGGGTAGGCAGAGCACAGGACTGGAATTAGGGATGGGAGAAGGACATGAACATCTGTGGAACATGTAACTGTGTGCTGGACATGGCATTAAGTATTACCTGCTGTTGTAGGCAGTGGGCTACCCTAACAGGGTATCACAGGCTGGGTGGCTTATAAACAGCAGAAATTTATGTCTCAAAGTTCTGGAGACTGGAAGTCCAAGATCAGGTTGCCAGCATGGCTGGCTTCTGATGCAGGTTCTCTTATTTTTTGTGTGTTTTTTGAGGTGGAGTCTCACTCTGTCGCCCAGGCTGGCGTACAGTGCCGTGATCTCGGCTCGCTGCAACCTCTGCCTCCCATGTTCAAGCGATTATACTGCCTCAGACTCCCATATAGCTGGGACTACAGGCATGCGCCACCAGTTAATTTTGTATTTTTAGTAGAGATGGGGTTTCACCATGTTGGCCAGGCTGGTCTCGAACTCCTGACCCCAACTGATCCACCTGCCTTGGCCTCCCAAAGTTCTGGGATTACAGGCGTGAGCCACTGCACCCGGCCTGATTGCAAGCTCTCTTCTGAATTGCAGACTGCCAACTTCTTGTATCATTACATGGCAGAATGGGGGCTAGAGCTTTCTGGGGCCTCTTTTATAAGGCACCAACCCCATTCATGAGGGCTCTGCTCTCATGACCTAATCACCTCCCAAAGGTGATTCTAATACCATCACATTGGGATTTAAATTTCAACATATGAATTCCAGGCGGGGTGGGGTGGGGGTCACAAATATTCAATCCATAGCACCTACTTACCCAATAGGAATTACTGTGGTATATGGTGTTACCTTAAGTTGATATTAACCCATTCTATGAATGAATAAGCTGATTCTCAGGGAAGTTAAGTAATTCCTAAGCCAGTAAGTGGAAGAAGCAGGATGCATCCCAAAGACTGGCTCCAAAGTCCCAATGTCTTTCCTCTTATTGTCATGTCATGCTACCTGTACACATCAATGAGGCCTAAAAATGAGAACAAGCTTGCCTGAGTGTAACTGTGGTTCCAGGGCCCCTGCTTTAGCTAGGGAAGGGCACTTGCTGAGAGGCTCTCGCTACTCTCTGGAGGTTAGATGGCTCCATTTCATGGACATTAACGTTTGGAAAGAAGCCAGACCTTCTCTTTTGTGCCCTGTGAGCTTCCTTTGGGTATTTCAGGGCCTCCCCTCCTGCAGCCTCCAGCCCTCTTGGGCTTCCCTCTGGCTATCCACTTAGGCTCTATCCTTTGCTTCTTCCTAAATACTATCCCTATCTCCTACAAAACTTATCCACCTGGGGCCAGGCACAGAGGCTCAGGCCTGTAATCCCAGCACTTCGGGAGGACGAGGCGAGCCGATCACCTGAGACTAGGAGTTTGAGACCAGCCTGGCCAACGAGGTGAAACCTTGTCTCTACTAAAAATACGAAAATTAGCTGGGCATGGTGGTGGGCGCCTGTAATCCCAGCTACTCAAGAGGCTGAGGCAGGAGAATTGCTTGCACTCGGGGAGCGGAGGTTCCAGTGAGCAGAGGTTGCGTCACTGCACTCCCCAGCCTGGGTGACAGAGCGAGACTCTGACCCTGTCTCAAAAAAAAAAAAAAAAAACCAAAAAACAAAAACTTATTCACCCCGATCTTCTTTCTTTGGGCTTGGGAAGTCATTAACTTGCTTATCTCCTTAGCAAGCTAATTCATGCCCAAGTATTAATGATAAAAATGTGTAACACATTTCTTGGAGCTATGGGCAGTGTTCAATAGTCGCAGGCACTTGTTGTTTGGACAACATTGTGTCGCATGCAGTGGGCCCTGGCATGAGCCTTCAGTCCCTTCTTACCAGAGGATTGGTGGATACCACAGGTAGTTGAAAGACATGTTTCTGTCCCCATCCTGTGGAAACGTTCACACCAGGATTCTGTCTTGTGAATCTTCTGTTTCCCACGGTGTCTGAGGTTCACTCACCACTTGTTCTGCAATGGAGCACTCACTTCCTTGCGCCCAGGACTTTATCATAATGACCAGCATGAGCTGGGCTCTGCCTACTGTGGCTCAGAGTTTAATTCTATGAAAAAACAGTATCGTCTGTATTGCCAGACTCACTGCCATCATTCAGCCCCCTTGGGCTCTGCAGACACCAGCACCCTTGTCCTGAGGACAGCTGTTCTCTCAAAACCGTAATTCCCTAGAGGGCCTGCTGCTTGGTGGCTCTCTCTGACCTGAGTGATGTGCTGGTGGAAACAGTTTTACGTTTCCCATTTCAAAAAAATTTTTGGTAGAATATACATAACAATATTTATCATTTTAACATTTTTTTTTTTTTTTTTTTGAGACAGAGTGTCACTCTGTCACCCAGGCTGGAGTGCAGTGGTGTGACCTCGGCTCACTGCAACCTCTGCTTCCTGGCCTCAAGTGATCCTCCCACTTTAGCTTCCTGAGTGGCCAGGACTACAGGCGTGCATACCTGGCTAATTTTTGTATTTTTTTTGTAGAGACGGGGTTTCACCATGTTGCCTGGGCTGGTCTTGAACTCCTGGGCTCAAGTGATCCACCCATCTCTGCTTCCCAAAGTGCTGAGATTACAGGTGTGAACCATCACACCTGGCCCATTTTAACCTTTTTTTTTTTTAGGCGGAGTCTCGCTCTGTCCCCTGGCTGGAGTGCAGTGGCACAATCTCGGCTCACTGCAACTTCTGCCTCCTGGGTTTAAGCAATTCTCCTGCCTCAGCCTCCCAAGTAACTGGGATTATAGGCACCCACCACCACACCTGGTTAATTTTTGTATTTTTAGTAGAGACGGGGTTTCGCCATGTTGGTCAGGCTGGTCTCGAACTCTTGACCTCAGGTGATCCACCCGCCTCAGCCTCCCAAAATTCTGGGATTACAGGCATGAGCCACCATGCCTGGCCCATTTTAAACATTTTTAAGTGTACAATTCAGTAGCCTTAAGTGTACTTACAGTGTTATAGTGTCGTGCAGCCATCACCACTGTTCATTTCCAGGATTTTTCATCATCCCAAACTGAAACACTGTGCCCATGAAATAACTCCTCATCTCCCCTGCTCCTAACCTCTCTACTCTATGCTCTGTCTCTATGAATTTGCCTATTCTAAGAACCTCATGTAAGTGGAATCATATAATATTTGTCTGTGTCTGGCTTATTTCACTTCACACAATGTTTTCAAGGTTTATCCATGTGGTAGCATGTATCAGAATTTCCTTTCTATAATAACATTCTATCATAAGATATAACAGATTTTGTATATTTATTCGTTGGCAGACAGCTAGATTGTTTCTATCTTTTGGCTGTTGCAAGTAATGCCACTATGAATAACGCCAGTTATTCATGGAATGGCCATTGACAAATGCACAGTGGCCAGGCTTCAGCTCCTGATGCTTTTGACCATAGAAACCTATGCCTTGAGATGCAGAACTCATGTGGCCTCTTCTTCTAGCCAGCCTCTAGTCTCCCATCAAAATTTCAACCCATGCCCTTCCTTTTCCTGGGCAGAATGCTGTGGCATGAGAATAGAGGCTTTGAAACTAAACATGTCTGGCGGAGTTATTTATCAGTTGATTGGGTTATCTTGGACAAATTACTTAACCCCTCTAAACTTCAATTTTTCCCTCTGTGAGGCACCTTAGGAGTTTTTGTGATGATGTATTTAAAGCTCCTAACTCAGCATCTGGACCATGGCAGCAGAGCAATCAATCGTAACTTTCTCTAGAAATGTCTTAAATAAAATTGATATGAGGCCGGGTGTGGTGTCTCATGCCTGTAGTCCCAGCACTTTGGGAGGCCAAGGTGGGTGGATCACTTGAGGTCAGGAGTTTGAGACCAGCCTGGCCAACATGATGAAACCCCATCTCTACTAAAAATATAAAAATTAGCCGGGCGTGGTGGTGCACTTCTGTAGTCCCAGCTACTCAGGAGGCTGAGGCAGGAGAATCGCTGGAACCCAGGAGGTGGAGCTGCAGTGAGCTGACATCATACCACTGCACTCCAGCCTGGGATACAGAGTGAGACCCTATCTCAAAAAACATTGATCTGAGTGTTCACAGTATTTTCCTGTTAAAGCATGCTTATCTGTTTTAGAAAGCATTACATTGGCCAAGTATAAAGTTAATTGATTAAATATGATGGCTATAATTTTTATATAAGTTAAACCTTAGACCCTTGGTCAGAAGTGTCAACCTATTATAATGTAGCTTTCTCAAGAAAATCAGGTGCAACATACCGTAAGGCTGTCATTAGAACACAAATCATTACTGCTATGTTTATATTTTAATAAGACCCTCCTACATATAGGCCAAACAAATGATTTGTCTAACTGTGGAAATTCTAGGGGTCCTTGTAGGCCAGGGGTTAGCAAACGATGGCCTGCAGGCCAAAGATAGCCTACATTCTGTCCTTGTAAATCATGACTTGTTGGAACAGAGCCATACCCCCTCATTTCAGTATGATCTATGGTGGCTTCTGTGCTAACAAAGTGGCAGAGTTGAGTAGTTTTATTTTTATTTATTTTAAATTTTTTTTAATTTTAGAGAACAGGGTTTTCCCATGTTGGCCAGGCTGGTCTTGAACTCCTGGACTCAAGTGATGCACCTGCCTCAGCCTCCCAAAGTGCTGGGATTACAGGCATGAGCCACCGCACCCTGGCAGAGTTGAGTAGTTGTAAAACTAAATGCCCCACAAAGCCATGTACAACATCTAGAAAAAGTTTGCCAACCCCTACTGTAGGCCAAGAGGGCAAAGGGAAGCACTTTTGGCAGTAGCCTTTATTTATTTATTTATTTTTGATATGGAGTCTCACTCTGTCACCCAGGCTAGAGTGCAATGGCACGATCTCAGCTCACTGCAACCTCTGCCTCCCAGGTTCAAGCAATTCTCCTGCCTCAGCCTCCTGAGTAGCTGGCATTACAGGCACACGCCACCATGCCTGGCTAATTTTTATATTTTTCAGTAGAAACGGGTTTTCACCATGTTGGTCAGGCTGGTCTCGAATTCCTGACCTTGTGATCTGCCTGCCTTGGCCTCCCAAAGTGCTGGAATTACAGGTGTGGGCCACGGCACCCAGCCTAGCAGTAGCCTTTAAATTGTATGTGTAGCCTTCAGCACGAATATGCTGTCTCCTGCTGTTTGTTGGTAGGGTAACTTCTAGAATGCTTTGGATGTTTCTGTAGGAAAGGATCTTAGTGCCATTTATCAATGGGCTTAGCTCAACATTGCTGTATTAGGGCAGACCAAATTGTTGTAACAAGACCTGTGAATTTAGTGCTGTAAAGAATAATGAAGTTTATTTCTTGCTCACAAAACTGCCAGTGTGGGTGTTCCAGGTTGGTTGGCAGCTCTGCTCCACAGAGTAATTCTGGGACCCAAGCTCTTTCCGTCTAGTGGCTCTGCCCTGTCTTCAGGCCGCTTACCATCTGCATGGTCCAGGTTGAATCATTAGGTCCAGTCTCCAGCTGTTGGAAAGCAGGGAACACAATGCATGTCAGCCCAGCAATGGCACCCACCACTTCCACTCATATTCCATAGACTAGAACTTAGTCTTACGACCACACCCACTACAAGAAGCCCAGGAAGATGAAGAAGAAACTAATTTTGTTTCTGTCATAGTAGATAAGGGGGAGTGTTAAGGGTCCCCTGACAACTCCCTGACCTAAGTTCTAAGTCTTTACCTCCCCCAAGGGTAGCTTCATGCCAGAGCATTGTAGAACCTGGCTGGCTATACTTCCTTGAACTCTGTCAACCCTGTCTCTGTGTGTTCCTCCCTAGTACTTGTCCTGTGTCACCCACCATAGCTCCCCTTTCTCTTTCTAACCCTTGATTTCCTCTTTCTGTAAGTATAGACAATTAGGCTGAGCATGGTGGCTCATGCCTGTAATCTCAGCACTTTGGGAGGCCAAGTTGGGAGGCTCGCCTGAATCCAGGAGTTCTAGACCAGCTTAGGCAATATAGTGAGATCCTGTCTCTACAAAAAGAAAAAAAAGAAGAAAAAAAAATTAGGCAAGCATGATGGCGTGTGCCTATAGTCCCAGCTACTCAGGAGGCTGAGGCAAGAGGAGCACTTGAACCCAGGAGTTCAAAGCTGCAGTGAGCCATGATCATGCCACTGCACTCTAGTCTAGGTGACTGAGTGAGACCCTGTTTCTAAAATAAATAAATAAGGACAATTAATTCCTAGTAGGACCCGTGGCTCTTGCAGCCCTAATGATAAAAAAGAGGCAGGTACTATTATTGTCCCCATATTTTAAAGAAACTGAGATATAGAGCAGTTAAGTAACTTCCTCAAGGTCACAGCTAGTCATTGATAGCGCTCAAAAAGGAACATTTCTTTTGTTGGGTGGGGATTTTACTCCTGAATCTGGCCAAGGAGCATGCTGTGAAAACGCTACCTGGACCACACTAGCAACTTGGATTTGACAAGGAATTCTTGGTTTTAAATTTGCAGAACTATTCTTTACTAACTATTGTTTACCTTTTAATTTTGTCTATGCACTGTTGTTTTTTCTCCTTTTCCCTGGTGGATAGAAGTTTTCCTTTTTTCTTTTTTTGAGACAGAGTCTCTCTCTGTCACCCAGGCTGGGGTGCAGTGGTGCAATCTCGGCTCACTGCAACCTCCTCCTCCCCAGTTCAAAAGATTCTCCTGCCTCAGCCTCCTGAGTAGCTGGAACTACAGGTGTCTGCCACCGTGCCCAGCTCATTTTTGTGTTTTTAGTAGAGATGGGATTTCGCTATGTTGGCCAGGCTGGTCTTGAATTCCTGACCTGAAGTAATCCGCCTGCCTCGGCCTCCCAAATTGCTGGGATTACTGGCATGGGCCATGGCGCCTGGCCAGAAGTTTTATATTTTTATACGACAAAACCTTCATGATTTTTTCCTCCTTACTTCCAGATTTGAAAAATCATCTACCTTTGAGAATGACAATAAATATTCAATTGAACTTTTTTCCAGTCTTCTAATGTTTATTTTTTAAAACATTATTTACTTTTATCCATCTTTAATTGGTTTTGCCTGTGGCTGTGGAAAAATAACAATCCCCATTGTATTTAGATTTGAACCTGCCAGAGAAAGTATTTATTTCCAACAGGCTTCAATGGGGAAAGCGAACACTAGTGACAGACCACTAGTAGAAATATAGAAGAGAAGAATCTCTCTTCTATATTTATAGTAGTGAGATTCCTTGACACAGGCTGGTGAGGTTGTAGATAGTGGCTTACTTGTCACAGGCAGCTGAGCTCCTGTTGCAGCTGTAGTGAGTGCACGGGGTACTGTTGGTGTGCTGACCCGGTGTCTTTATTTTTATTTTTTTTCAAGACGGAGTTTCACTCTTATCACCCAGGCTGGAGTGCAATGGCGCAATCTCTGCTCACTGCAACCTCCGCCTCCTGGGTTCAAGCAATTCGCCTGCCTCAGCCTCCCAAGTAGCTGGGATTACAGGCACACGCCACCACGCCCAGCTAATTTTTGTATTTTTAGTAGAGACAGGGTTTCACCATGTTGGCCAGGCTGGTCTCGAACTCCTGACCTCAGGTGATCCACACCCTCAGCCCCCCCAAAGTGCTGTGATTGCAGGCGTGAGCCATCGTGCCTGGCCTTTTTTTATTTTTGAGACAGAGTCGCGCTCTGTCTCCCAGGCTGGAGTGCAGTGGCACAATCTTGGCTCACTGCAACCTCCGCCTTCTGGGTTCAAGTGATTCTCATGCTTCAGCCTCTGAAGTAGCTGGGAATACAGGTGCACACCACCACACCTGGCTAATTTTTGTATTTTTAGTAGAGATGGGGGTTTCACCATGTTGGCCTGGCTGGTCTCGAACTCCTGACTTCAAGTGGTTCCCATCCTCGGCCTCCTAAACTGCTGGGATTACAGGAGTGAGCCACCACACCCAGCCCCCAGGTGCCTTCTACCTGGCTGGCGCACCTACCCTCAGGTGCTGTGAGTTTTGGCTGCTGAGCACTCACAGCTTTCCCCTTCTTTTGAGAATTGCCTCACCCCAAATAAAGAAATTACACTACCTCCCTAGTCATAAGCAGTGGGCAATGATTGAGGCTCTGAGGCTGGCCCCCTTGCCTCAATGTGGGTCAATTCTTCAATTCCTTTTTTTTTTTTTTTTTTTTTTTTGAGACAGGGTCTCTGTTACCCAGCCTGGAGTGCAGTGGTGCAATCATGGCTCACTGCCGCTTCGACATTTGGGGCTCAAGCGGTCTTTCCACCTCAGCCTCCCAAGAAGTTAGTACTACAGGCATGCACCATCATGCCCAGCTAATTTTAGTAGAGACAGGGTTTCACCATGTTGCCGAGGCTGGTCTCAAACTCCTGAGCTTAAACAATCCTCCTGCCTCAGCCTCCCAAAGTGTTGGGATTACAGGCATCAGCCATGCCCGGCCTCAACGTGGGAACTATTCTGAGTTGTAATCTAAGCTCCAGAGCTGGCCGCAGGATCAGGCTGAAGCTCCTCTCCAGGCGTGAGACCCCAGCCTTGCTGAGCCCCTTCTCCCGCCTTCTCCTTCCCTCACTCCCTTTCTCCCGATTGCATTCCTTCAAATCATGCGCACTCCAATCCCTGCCTCAGGCTCTGCTTCTAGGCAATGTGATCCAAGACAGTGAGGAAATCTAATATCCTACAAATAACACTCTTTTTTTTTTTTTTTTTATTATACTTTAAGTTCTAGGGTACATGTGCATAACGTGCAGGTTTGTTACATATGTATACTTGTGCCATGTTGGTGTGCTGCACCCATCAACTTGTCAGTACCCATCAATTCGTCATTTATATCAGGTATAGCTCCCAATGCAATCCCTCCCCCCTCCCCCCTCCCCCCTCCCTATGATAGGCCCCGATGTGTGATGTTCCCCTTCCCGAGTCCAAGTGATGTCATTGTTCAGTTCCCACCTATGAGTGAGAACATGCGGTGTTCAGTTTTCTGTTCTTGTGATAGTTTGCTAAGAATGATGGTTTCCAGCTGCATCCATGTCCCTACAAAGGATGCAAACTCATCCATTTTTATGGCTGCATAATATTCCATGGTGTATATGTGCCACATTTTCTTAATCCAGTCTGTCACAGATGGACATTTGGGTTGATTCCAAGTCTTTGCTATTGTGAATAGTGCCGCAATAAACATACGTGTGCATGTGTCTTTATAGCAGCATGATTTATAATCCTCTGGGTATATACCCAGTAGTGGGATGGCTGGGTCATATGGTACATCTAGATCTAGATCCTTGAGGAATCACCATACTATTTTCCATAATGGTTGAACTAGTTTACAATCCCACCAACAGTGTAAAAGTGTTCCTATTTCTCTACATCCTCTCCAGCACCTGTTGTTTCCTGACTTTTTAATGATTGCCATTCTAACTGGTGTGAGATGGTATCTTATTGTGGTTTTGATTTGCATTTCTCTGATGACCAGTGATGATGAGCATTTTTTTCACGTGTCTGTTGGCTGTATGAATGTCTTCTTTTGAGAAATGTCTGTTCATATCCTTTGCCCACTTTTTGATGGGGTTGTTTGTTTTTTTCTTGTAAATTTGTTTGAGTTCTTTGTAGATTCTGGATATTAGCCCTTTGTCAGATGAGTAGATTGCAAAAATTTTCTCCCATTCTGTAGGTTGCCTGTTCACTCTGATGGTAGTTTCTTTTGCTGTGCAGAAGCTCTTTAGTTTAATCATATTCCGTTTGTCAATTTTGGCTTTTGCAGCCGTTGCTTTTGGTGTTTTAGACATGAAGTCCTTGCCCATGCCTATGTCCTGAATGGTACTACCTAGGTTTTCTTGTAGGGTTTTTATGGTATTAAGTCTAACATTTAAGTCTCTAATCCATCTTGAATTAATTTTCGTATAAGGAGTAAGGAAAGGATCCAGTTTCAGCTTTCTACTTATGGCTAGCCAATTTTCCCAGCACCATTTATTAAATAGGGAGTCCTTTCCCCATTTCTTGTTTCTCTCAGGTTTGTCAAAGATCAGATGGCTGTAGATGTGTGGTATTATTTCTGAGGACTCTGTTCTGTTCCATTGGTCTATATCTCTGTTTTGGTACCAGTACCATGCTGTTTTGGTTACTGTAGCCTTGTAGTATAGTTTGAAGTCAGGTAGCGTGATGCCTCCGGCTTTGTTCTTTTGACTTAGGATTGTCTTGGCAATGCGGGCTCTTTTTTGGTTCCATATGAACTTTAAAGCCGTTTTTTCCAATTCTGTGAAGAAACTCATTGGTAGCTTGATGGGGGTGGCATTGAATCTATAAATAACCTTGGGCAGTATGGCCATTTTCACAATATTGATTCTTCCTATCCATGAGCATGGTATGTTCTTCCATTTGTTAGTGTCCTCTTTTATTTCACTGAGCAGTGGTTTGTAGTTCTCCTTGAAGAGGGCCTTTACATCCCTTGGAAGTTGGATTCCTAGGTATTTTATTCTCTTTGAAGCAATTGTGAATGGAAGTTCATTCATGATTTGGCTCTCTGTTTGTCTGTTACTGGTGTATAAGAATGCTTGTGATTTTTGCACATTAATTTTGTATCCTGAGACTTTGCTGAAGTTGCTTATCAGCTTAAGGAGATTTTGGGCTGAGATGATGGGGTTTTCTAAATATACAATCATGTCATCTGCAAACAGGGACAATTTGACTTCCTCTTTTCCTAACTGGATACCCTTTATTTCTTTCTCTTGCCTGATTGCCCTAGCCTGAACTTCCAACACTATGTTGACTAGGAATGGTGAGAGAGGGCATCCCTGTCTTGTGCCAGTTTTCAAAGGGAATTTTTCCAGTTTTTGCCCATTCAGTATGATATTGGCTGTGGGTTTGTCATAAATAGCTCTTATTATTTTGAGGTACATTCCATCAATACCAAATTTATTGAGCATTTTCAGCATGAAGGGCTGTTGAATTTTGTCAAAAGCCTTTTCTGCATCTATTGAGATAATCATGTGGTTCTTGTCTTTGGTTCTGTTTATATGCTGGATTACGTTGATTGATTTGCGAATGTTGAACCAGCCTTGCATCCCAGGGATGAAGCCCACTTGATCATGGTGGATAAGCTTTTTGATGTGCTGCTGAATCCGGTTTGTCAGTATTTTATTGAGGATTTTTACATCGATGTTCATCAGGGATATTGGTCTAAAATTCTCTTTTTTTGTTGTGTCTCTGCCAGGCTTTGGTATCAGGATGATGTTGACCTCATAAAATGAGTTAGGGAGGATTCCCTCTTTTTCAATTGATTGGAATAGTTTCAGAAGGAATGGTACCAGCTCCTCTTTATACCTCTGGTAGAATTCAGCTGTGAATCCATCTGGTCCTGGACTTTTTTTGGTTGGTAGGCTATTAATTATTGCCTCAATTTCAGAGCCTGCTATTGGTCTATTCAGGGATTCAACTTCTTCCTGGTTTAGTCTTGGAAGAGTGTAAGTGTCCAGGAAATTATCCATTTCTTCTAGATTTTCTAGTTTATTTGCGTAGAGGTGTTTATAGTATTCTCTGATGGTAGTTTGTATTTCTGTGGGGTCCATGGTGATATCCCCTTTATCATTTTTTATTGCATCTATTTGATTCTTCTCCCTTTTCTTCTTTATTAGTCTTGCTAGCAGTCTGTCAATTTTGTTGATTTTTTCAAAAAACCAACTCCTGGATTCATTGATTTTTTGGAGGGTTTTTTGTGTCTCTATCTCCTTCAGTTCTGCTCTGATCTTAGTTATTTCTTGCCTTCTGCTAGCTTTTGAACGTGTTTGCTCTTGCTTCTCCAGTTCTTTTAATTGTGATGTTAGAGTGTCAATTTTAGATCTTTCCAGCTTTCTCTTGTGGGCATTTAGTGCTATAAATTTCCCTCTACACACTGCTTTAAATGTGTCCCAGAGATTCTGGTATGTTGTATCTTTGTTCTCATTGGTTTCAAAGAACATCTTTATTTCTGCCTTCATTTCGTTATGTACCCAGTAGTCATTCAGGAGCAGGTTGTTCAGTTTCCATGTAGTTGAGCGGTTTTGATTGAGTTTCTTAGTCCTGAGTTCTAGTTTGATTGCACTGTGGTCTGAGAGACAGTTTGTTATAATTTCTGTTCTTTTACATTTGCTAAGGAGTGCTTTACTTCCAATTATGTGGTCAATTTTGGAATAAGTGCGATGTGGTGCTGAGAAGAATGTATATTCTGTTGATTTGGGGTGGAGAGTTCTATAGATGTCTATTAGGTCCGCTTGGTGCAGAGATGCGTTCAATTCCTGGATATCCTTGTTAACTTTCTGTCTCGTTGATCTGTCTAATGTTGACAGTGGAGTGTTGAAGTCTCCCATTATTATTGTATGGGAGTCTAAGTCTCTTTGTAAGTCTCTAAGGTCTTGCTTTATGAATCTGGGTGCTCCTGTATTGGGTGCATATATATTTAGGATAGTTAGCTCTTCCTGTTGAATTGATCCCTTTACCATTATGTAATGGCCTTCTTTGTCTCTTTTGATCTTTGATGGTTTAAAGTCTATTTTATCAGAGACTAGGATTGCAACCCCTGCTTTTTTTTGTTCTCCATTTGCTTGGTATATCTTCCTCCATCCTTTTATTTTGTATGTCTCTGCATGTGAGATGGGTCTCCTGAATACAGCAGACTGATGGGTCCTAACTCTTTATCCAGTTTGCCAATCTGTGTCTTTTAATTGGAGCATTTAGTCCATTTACATTTAAGGTTAATATTGTTATGTGTGAACTTGATCCTGCCATTATGATATTAGCTGGTTATTTTGCTCGTTAGTTGATGCAGTTTCTTCCTAGCCTCGATGGTCTTTACATTTTGGCATGTTTTTGCAATGGCTGGTACCGGTTGTTCCTTTCCATATTTAGGGCTTCCTTCAGGGTCTCTTGTAAGGCAGGCCTGGTGGTGACAAAATCTCTAAGCATTTGCTTATCTGTAAAGGATTTTATTTCTCCTTCACTTATGAAACTTAGTTTGGCTGGATATGAAATTCTGGGTTTAAAATTCTTTTCTTTAAGAACGTTGAATATTGGCCCCCACTCTCTTCTGGCTTGTAGAGTTTCTGCCGAGAGATCTGCTGTCAGTCTGATGGGCTTCCCTTTGTGGGTAACCCGACCTTTCTCTCTGGCTGCCCTTAAGATTTTTTCCTTCATTTCAACTTTGGTGAATCTGGCAATTATGTGTCTTGGAGTTGCTCTTCTGGAGGAGTATCTTTGTGGCATTCTCTGTATTTCCTGAATTTGAATGTTGGCCTGCCCTGCTAGGTTGGGGAAGTTCTCCTGGATGATATCCTGTAGAGTGTTTTCCAATTTGGTTCCATTTTCCCCCTCACTTTCAGGCACCCCAATCAGACGTAGATTTGGTCTTTTGACATAATCCCATACTTCTTGCAGGCTTTGTTCATTTCTTTTTCTTCTTTTTTCTTTTGGTTTCTCTTCTTGCTTCATTTCATTCATTTGATCCTCCATCGCTGATACTCTTTCTTCCAGTTGATCGAGTTGGTTACTGAAGCTTGTGCATTTGTCACGTATTTCTCGTGTCATGGTTTTCATCTCTGTCATTTCGTTTATGACCTTCTCTGCATTAATTAGTCTAGCTGTCAATTCTTCCACTCTTTTTTCAAGATTTTTAGTTTCTTTGCGCTGGGTACGTAATTCCTCCTTTAGCTCTGAGAGGTTTGATGGACTGAAGCCTTCTTCTCTCATCTCATCAAAATCATTCTCTGACCAGCTTTGATCCGTTGCTGGCGATGGGCTGTGCTCCTTTGCAGGAGGAGATGCGCTCTTATTTTTTGAATTTCCAGCTTTTCTGCCCTGCTTTTTCCCCATCTTTGTGGTTTTATCTGTCTCTGGTCTTTGATGATGGTGACGTACTGATGGGGTTTTGGTATAGGTGACCTTCCTGTTTGATAGTTTTCCTTCTGACAGTCAGGACCCTCAGCTATAGGTCTGTTGGAGATTGCTTGAGGTCCACTCCAGACCCTGTTTGCCTGGGTATCAGCAGCAGAGGTTGCAGAAGACAGAATATTGCTGAACAGCGAGTGCACCTGTCTGATTCTTGCTTTGGAAGCTTCCTCTCAGGGGTGTACTCCACCCTGTGAGGTGTGGGGTGTCAGACTGCCCCTAGTGGGGGATGTCTCCCAGTTAGGCTACTCAGGGGTCAGGGACCCACTTGAGCAGGCAGTCTGTCCGTTCTCAGATCTCAACCTCCGTGTTGGGAGATCCACTGCTCTCTTCAAAGCTGTCAGACAGAGTCGTTCGCGTCTGCACAGGCTTTTGCTCCTTTAGCTGAGCCCTGTCCCCAGAGGCGGAGTCTACAGAGACAGGCAGGTTTCCTTGAGCTGCTGTGAGCTCCACCCAGTTCGAGCTTCCCAGCAGCTTTATTTACCTACTTAAGCCTCAGCGATGGCGGGTGCCCCTCCCCCAGCCTCGCTGCTGCCTTGCCGTTAGATTGCCGCAGACTGCTGTGTTAGCAAGGAGGGAGGCTCCGTGGGCGTGGGACCCTCCCGGCCAGGTGTGGGTATAATCCCCTGGTGTGCCCGTTTGCTTAAAGCGCAGTATTAGGGGGGGGAATTACCCGATTTTCCAGGTGTTGTGTGTCTCAGTTTGCCTGGCTAGGAAAAGGGATTCCCTTCCCCCTTGCGCTTCCCAGGTGAGGCAATGCCTCGCCCTGCTTCAACTCTCACTGGTTGGGCTGCAGCAGCTGACCAGCACCGATTGTCCGGCACTCCCCAGTGAGATGACCCCAGTACCTCAGTTGAAAATGGAGAAATCACCGGTCTTCTGTGTCGCTCGTGCCGGGAATTGGAGACTGGAGCTGTTCCTATTCGGCCATCTTGCTCCGCCGCCCCCACAAATAACACTCTTAATACTTATAACAGGAACATGGTTTACAAGCTTTGTGGATATCATAGACTCAAGGTTAAAGGTTATATATTAGAGAATTTAAACACATACGTAATAAACTGTTATATTGGAGAGATTTTTTACCCTTAAATATTGAAATGGTAGTGATCAGAGTTATGAGTGATAATAAGAGTATTTTTGAACTTAAGCTCTATGACCCATCTAGATAATATTTATTGTTCCTTGTTTTTCTGGGGTCCCTGGAAGTATAAACATTCTCCAATTCCCTTTTCTCATCTTACTGAGAAGAGAAATACCATCCCATGATTTTGAATTCTCCATGTGCTTTTGTTAAGGAGATTATCCTCTCTCAAGCCTTACAATTAAATACCATGTGTTACGTTACCTATTGTTTCTTTTCATCTCCATCAAAGTGGAATCGAAATTTCTACAGTGACATAAATTTATTATATGCTTCGGATTGTATCCAGCATCAACTATGGAATCATGCTTATTTCCTTCCTTACTTATTACTTTCCAAAGACAATACTACTTCAATACTACTTGGATACCACCATTTTTCTTTTCCCCAAGCTTGGCCTCTAAGATTTGTTATTCTCTACATCTGAAGAAGCAGAGATGCCGTGACTTGCTTGAATTGGGAATGCGAGATTTCATGCTCCGAACCCCGAGTTCCAAAGAGCCTTTCTTGCCCCAAGCAGCAGCTCTGTCTCCTGTGTTTGCCCCTCTGTGGCCTCCACTATTTATGTTTGTGTCACTGATCTGTCATGCAGTAACCCTTTCCTTGGTCCCTCTGAATTCTGTTGTGCTCTGTTGACTTATTAAGAATGATCGCTGTTTGCTCTGTGTTTTGAAAATGAACTTTAACCCTCCTGAGTCTTGCTTTGGGTTTTTCTCTCTCTGTTCAAACAAAACAGTTGGAAGGTGGTTCAATATTTGTATATTTGCTTTTTTGATTTAGATTGTTTCTCCTTTCCTGAGAGCTTAAGGGTACTGTTGAAAGACCTTAAACAGCACCCTGGAGGAACTTAAGAGGTGGGTTTGGGAGCAGGGGAGAGCTAAGGAATGAAAGGCTTAGTTGAAGAAGAGGAAAGAGAGGGAGAGAATATCATTTGGTTTCTGTTTTAGGTGAATTCAGGTTAGGCAGAACTTTTTCCAAAACCAGTTAGACTTGGATGGGGAAATTTTCCAAAACTTGCAGATACCCCCTGAGCTTCCCTAATTACTTGGGCATCCTGGTTTATGATGCTATGGCTTAGTATTTTAGAGATTAAAATGGGACATCTGGTCATCTTATCCCAACCACAGGTCACTCTGTCTAAGGCACCTGCCATAACACTGACCTCACAGGGTTGTTGCTAGAGTCAAATGGTGTAGTTAGCGCTATGGATACTGTTATTATCGGTATCCCCATGTTATATATGTGTTAAATGAGACACAGGAAAGTTAAATAACTTGCCCAAGATCACACAGCTAGTAACCGACATAGCTAGGATTTGAATCAAAGCACCACTCACAAGAGACAAAAATTCATAGTAAACAGTAAAATTAGGAGACTATGTTATTTTTAAAATTACTATTTACTTATTTTATTATTATTATTATTATTTTTGAGACAGAGTCTCGCTCTGTTGCCCAGGCTGGAGTGCAGTGGCGCAATCTCCACTCACTGCAAACTCCACCTCCCGGGTTCACACCATTCTCCTGCCTCAGCCTCCCGACTAGCTGGGACTACAGGCACCTGCCACCATGCCCAGCTAATTTTTTTTTTTTTTTCGTATTTTTAGTAGAGATGGGGTTTCACTGTGTTAGCCAGGATGGTCTCCATCTCCTCACCTCATGATCTGCCCACATCGGCCTCTGAAAGTGCTGGGATTACAGGTGTGAGCCACTGCGCCCGGCCAAATTACTTTTAAGGTTCAATTATTTAGGCTGTTTTGCATCTAGGTAATTTTCTTAGAATGAAAAAAATACATATTTTGCTGAAATTTTTTCATAATATTCCCCCAAACATGATATGATAGCAGGATTCATAATCTTCCACACTCAAATTTCCCAACATGATTCAAACGAAAATCATTTGTGCAAAATTATTTGAGCATTTCATGAGTTTCCTCAAAAGCCTCTCCAAAGCCTCTGATATTCAAATAATTTTCTTTTGAAGAACCTGAGCAATTGGTTTGATTGAATTTACATTGTAGACTCATATAATTAGCATGCAGCTGCTCTGGAAAAATGGGATGTACAAGGACATAACTAGCATTAAGAGGAGAAATGTCTGCTAGAGTGGGGACTAATTTGATAATATTAGTGATATTTTCATCTTAAGATGACCTTTGCTTCCCTGTGCAACCTGGCAACGCTAGGACTTTGATAATGAGGGCTGAGCTAATGAGGACTCACTGCCATTTCAGACATTAACTATCCTGCCTTCCTTAGGGGACAACCCCAGCTTAGCTGATCTGATGACAGTATTTGGTGAATTTTGAGGCACACCCTAGGACGGCACCCAGTGATCCCTGCCAACTGGTGTGTGGTGCGCTCTTGTGTAATTCTCTCCCCTTGGGTGTAGGTGGGACTTGTCACTTGCCTTTAATCGAAAGATAATGAGATGTATGTGATTACATGCACATTAGTATGTTACAGAAGGTTGTAATATCCTTCTTGCTAACACATTCTTCTGTCCTGGTTTTGATGAATCAAGATGCCCTGCTGTGAGCTGCTCTATGGAGTGGTCTGTGTGGCAGCAACTGAAGATAAGCTTCAACTGCCAGCCAGCAAAAATCAGAGGTCTTCAGTCCAGCATCCCACAAGGAACTGAATTCTGCCAACAACCATGTGAGATGAGACTGCAGTCCTGGTCAGAAATGCAATTGCAGCTTTCAGAAGAGACTCTGGAATAGAGGACCCAACAAACGGATGCCTGGACTCCTGACCCAAACCCACAGTAATGGTGAGATAATACAAGTGTGTTGTTCTAAGCTGCTAAATTTGTAGTCATCTGTTATTCAGCAATAGGTAACTAATACAATCATCATACTCAAAATAAATGGGTCATTTATTCTAATATTTATTGAGAGATCCCATGGGCAGCACACTGCAGTAGCTCTGGGTATACAATAGAAAACAAGAGAGAAAAGACCCTGACCTTCATGGAGCTTACAGTTAATGAAATAGATGACATTAAATAATTATTCTATGAGCTATATAGTCTGATGTTATTATCAACATTAGCATCAGTAACCAGTATCATAACTAATTGGATAACTATAGGTGAATATCAGTGAACATTCACTGTAGTCATAAGTTTTAAAAGCAAAGCATCCATAGCAAGTCTACCTTTAAGGCTAGGTGTGCTGGATCATGCTAGTAATCCCAGCACTTTAGGAGGCCGAGGCAGGTGGAACATTTGAGGTCAGGAGTTCGAGACCAGCTTGGCCAACATGGCGAAACCCTGTCTCTACTAAAAATACACACAAAAAATCAGCCGGTCATGGTGGTGCCGGCCTGTAGTCCCAGCAACTTAGGAGGCTGAGGCAGGAGAATCACTTGAACCTGGGAGGCAGAGGTTGCAATGAGCCAAGATTGCGCCAGTGCACTCCAGCCTGGGTAACAAAGAGAGACTTCCTTTCAAAAAAAAAAAAAAAAAAGAAAAAGAAAAAGAAAATCTACCTTTAAGCCGTATAACCTTCTAAAATTTGAGATGTTACTATCCCTTGTAAAAATGAGAACATATTCACTCTCTTCCCTAAAGGAGAGACCTGAAGTCATAGTAGCTTCTGAATCTGTCTCCAAGTCCAGGACTTCTGAGTGATGGTTGTTCCTTCTCAAGTTTAATAATCAGCCCTCTTCACGGTGATGTGCACCTGTAGTCCCAGCTACTTGGGAGGCTGAGGCAGGAGGATTGCTTCAGCCCAGGAGTTTGAGACTGCTGTGAGCTATGATGCCACTGCACTCCAGCCTAGGTGACAGAGCAAGACTCTGTCTCAATAATAATAATAATAATAGTAACACTAAGCCCATCTTGTTATTCTGTAACCCCTGAACTAAGTTGTAAAGTTGGCCATCGTTAACATAGACTATACAAAATAGTAGGAGAAAAGCTATAAGGAATAAAATAGGCCAGGTGCAGCGGTTCACGCATGTAATCCCGCACTTTGGGAGGCCAAGGCGGACGGATCACCTGAGGTCAGGAGTTAGATACCAGGCTGGCCAACATGGTGAAACCCGGTCTCTACAAAAATACAAAAATTAGCCTGGCATGATGGCAGGTCCCTGTAGTTCCAGCTACTCGGGAGGCTGAGGCAGGAGAATCACTTGAACCCAGGAGGCAGAGGTTGCAGTGAACCGAGATGGTGCCATTGCACTGCAACCTGGGTGACAGAGTGAGACTCTGTCTCAAAAAAAAGGATATAAAATAGAAAATCAGTTAACTGCATCAAAATATACTCGATACAGTAAGGAAGATAATAATAGCAAACACTGTCTTCCAGGCACTTTACATAAATGTTAATTAATTTAATCCTTATAATAAGCCTACTAAATAAGAACTATCAGTATTCCCTTCTCCCCACTTTTTTAACTTCTGGGGAAATTGAGCCAAAGAGAAGTTAAGAAAGTTTTCAACATCCTCAGCATTAAATCTGGAATCTGAACCCATTCAGTCTGACTTCAAATTCTATTCCTGGACCTCTTAACTATACTCCTTCTCAGCATGAACAGCTACTTCATTCCTTGTTTCTACAGTATTCACAAGGGCACAATTGGTGTTTATAACATCTTCCCTCCACCACTCCTTTCATGTCCCTTCTGCCTATAGAAAGCATCTCAGCTGACTGAGGACTTTTTTTTTTTAATTTTTAAAATTATTATTATACTTTAAGTTCTAGGGTACATGTGCACAACATGCAGGTTTGTTACATATGTATACATGTGCCATGTTGGTGTGCTGCACCCATTAGCTCATCATTTACATGAGGTATATCTCCTAATGCTAACCCTCCCCCCCTCCCCCCACCCCACGACAGGCCCTGTTGTGTGATGTTCCCCACCCTGTGTCCAAGTGTTCTCATTGTTCAATTCCCACCTATGAGTGAGAACATGCGGTGTTTGGTTTTCTGTCCTTGTGACAGTTTGCTGAGAATGATGGTTTCCAGCTTCATCCATGTCCCTACAAAGGACATGAACTCATCCTTTTTTATGGCTGCAGAGTATTCCATGGTGTATATGTGCCACATTTTCTGAATCCAGTCTGTCATTGATGGACATTTGGGTTGGTTCCAAGTCTTTGCTATCGTGAATAGTGCCACAATAAACATACATGTGCATGTGTCTTTATAGCAGCATGATTTATAATCCTTTGGGTATATACCCAGTAATGGGGTGGCTGGGTCAAATGGTATTTCTAGTTATAGATCCTTGAGAAATCACCACACTGTCTTCCACAATGGTTGAACTAGTTTACAGTCCAATGAACAGTGTAAAAGTGTTCCTATTTCTCCACATCCTCTCCAGCACCTGTAGTTTCCTGACTTTTTAATGATCACCATTCTAACTGGTGTAAGGTGGTATCTCATTGTGGTTTTGATTTGCATTTCTCTGATGGCCAGTGATGATGAACATTTTTTCATGTGTCTGTTGGCTGCATAAATGTCTTCTTTTGAGAAGTGTCTGGTCATATCCTTCACCCACTTTTTAATGAGGTTGTTTGATTTTTTCTTGTAAATTTGTTTGAGTTCTTTGTAGACTCTGGATATTAGCCCTTTGTCAGATGGGTAGATTGCAAAAATTTTCTCCCATTCTGTAGGTTGCCTGTTCACTCTGATGGTAGTTTCTTTTGCTGTGCAGAAGCTCTTTAGTTTAATCATATCCCATTTGTCAATTTTGGCTTTTGCTGCCGTTGCTTTTGGTGTTTTAGACATGAAGTCCTTGCCCATGCCTATGTCCTGAATGGTATTGCCTAGGTTTTCTTCTAGGGCTTTTATGGTTTTACATCTGACATTTAAGTCTTTAATTTATCTCAAATTAATTTTTGACTGAGGACTTTTTTTTTTCTGAGACAATGCCTCCCTCTGTCACCCAGGCTGGAGTGGAGTAAGTGTAACTTACTACAGCCTTGAGCTCCTGGGTTCAGGTGATCCTCCTGCCTCAGCCTTCTGAGTAGCTGGGACTATGGGCGTGCACCACCATGCCCAGCTAATTTTTTTTTTTTTTTTTTTCTTTTCAGACAGGGTCTCACCGTGTTGCCCCTAGTGGTCTTGAACTCCCGGGCTCAAATGGTCCTCCTACTTTGGCCTACCAAAGTGCTAGGATCACAGGCGTGAGCCACTGTGCCCAACCTGACTGAGGATTTTTGCTTGGTGTGCGGACTGTAAAATTTGACTGGGTTTGAATTCACTCTTACTAGCCATGTAAACGTGGGCAAATTACTTAACTTCTCTGTGCCTCAGTTTTCTCATCTGTAAATGGGGACGATCATATTTCCTACATCGTAGGGTTGTTGTGAAAATTCAATGAATTAATAGACACAAAGCATTTGGTTTATTATTTCAGCAGGGAGGGACAGTTCCAGAGCCTTCCTCTTCACACTTCCAACTGTGATAACATTCACATTACAGGTCAGGGAGCCAGTGTGACTTTTCTGCCAGTACTTTGATTACAACTAAGCACTCAAGAACAAGGAAATAACTATGAGTTCAAGGACCCACTGGGGTCGCTGGGAACAGTCGCCCTGTGAGTAAACCCCACTATCAGCTATTACCATAAAATTCCATGTACACCTACCAGAGAATCGCAGATGGCATTTGGGGCCTGCAGGATTAGCATTAGTTAGAAGATAGTCATCCCAAAAGGTCTATGAGTTCCTTTTCCTAGGGTCCAGCTGCCCTGGTAAATTGTCGCAAGTACCTTCCTTAAAGGATAAGAGGAAGACTTCAGTACGACCGTGCTGGCATTGCTGGGTTGTTCCTCAAGAGCATCTGGTCTCCCTACTATTCAAAGGGCTCTGGGTTTGGAAAGTGACTCAGGCCTGGCACTGGGTGAAGGACTGGATTCGCCATCATCCTGACTAGTCAGTCCTCTGTTCTCCAGACTTAGATTTTGTTCTTACACAAATTAGGTCAGACTTTAGCATCCATGTATTTCAGCCCCAAAGGCCCTAGGATCTATTAAGCACCCTCAAATATCCCTTAGAGTCAAATCCTTTTGGTAATCACATCTAAGTCTTCTGCTTTCTTTCAGGAATCGGGACGTGCTTGCCCCTGAAGGTTAAAGCTGATGTTTGGCCCTCCAGGAAACCTCTTTCCATCAAAGCATCTCTCACCATCATCCCTGGCCTACGGAGGTTATCTGCTTTTCAAGAATGCCAACTCCTCTCTCACCAATGTGTGTTTTTTCTGGAAGTGGGTGAGTAGATCAGCTATTATAAATCCACTCCAACTGAGGGTTTGGCTCTGTGTCCCCATTCAAATCTCATCTCAAATTGTAATCCCCACTTGTGGAAGAAGGGACCTGGTGGGAGGTGATTGGATCACGTGGGCAGTTTCCCTCATGCTGTTCTTGTGATAGTGAGTGAGTTCTCAGGAGATCTGGTGGTTTAAAAGTGGCAGTTTTGCTGGGTGCGGTGGCTCATACCTGTAATCCCAGTACTTTGGGAGTCCAAGGCGGGCGGATCACGAGGTCAGGAGATGGAGACCATCCTGGCCAACATGGTGAAACCCCATCTCTACTAAAATACAAACAATTAGCTGGGCGTGGTGGCCGATGCCTGTAATCCCAGCTACTTGGGAAGCTGAGGCAGGAGAATCGCTTGAACTTGGGAGGCGGAGGTTGCAGTGAGCCGAGATCATGCCACTGCACTCCAGCCTGGCAACAAAGCGAGACTCCGTCCCCCCCCAAAAAAGAAAAAAGTGGCAGTTTCCCCTGGGCTCGCTCTCTCTTGCTGCTTTGTGAAGAAAGTGCCTGTTTACTCTTTGCTTTCCACCACGATTATATGTTTCCTGAGGCCTCTTCAGCCACGTGGAACTGTGAGTCAATTAAACCTGTTTTGTTTATAAATTACCCAGTTTTCAGGTAGTATCTTTATAGTAGCGTGAAAATGGACTAATACACCAACATTCATATCTCCCTAAGGCTTTGGGTTCCTTTTTCCGTAGCACATCAAGGATCGTGTGGCATCTGACTTCTGCACCGGCCACTATTGAGACTCACATTTAGACGGCCAAGCAAGAAGTGTAAACCTCTTCATAATCTTGCTATTCTTTTGGTATGTAAGTCTTCTCTTCCCAGGTTTGGTTTTGATTTCAGGACATTCTAGAACCTGACTCTGGTTGTGGATCTGGAGATCATGAGCAGAGTAAGGGGTGGGCCATGAGGACATCCCCTTGCAAGGTGAACATTCAGTGAGTTCCGTACAGGGTCTCTGAATAAAACAGGACCAGCCTCGTGGGAGGAAGCGCCGTTCTCATTTGATTGGCCTCCAAGGCTCTGTGGTCCTGGGGTTTCAGATTCTTGGGGTTGTCTAACACCTCCAGAATATTTCCACTTCAGTACTCAGGGGAAGAACCACCTTTTCCCCATCAATGCCTGAAAGTCATAGCGGGACTGAATTCAGTCGATTTTGATATTCATCAATCTTCAGGCTCTGCCTCTGCCTCTAATTTTCAGCTTCATTAGCCTTGAACCTGCATGACATAAAAGAGTACTTGAGGGAAGTCACAGAAACTTTCTCACTCACTGACCATGCTTCGAAGTGAGAATTTAAATCCCTGAAAATGTCATTTCTTCTCCTTAAACTTCATTGTGCAGTTAGATGGAACTGCTCACCTCGTGGCCTTTATAATCCCTGCTCTGCAGCCCCCAGGGCCTTGCTTTCAATAGGCACTTCATTCTGTGTCATTAGAGGTGATAATTTTGGTGTTCTGCCACTGGGTGACGTGGACATCTATGAACACAACTCATGATATAATCAAAATGCTATTTTATATTTGTTTCTCACCAACTCTTTAAACTTTATTCAGGGGTTAGAGAAAGAGAACATGGCCTTCCTCTAGCACTGAAGGAAACTTCTGACGGCTTCTATGGCTTCTCTTCCCTGCTTACCCTCACCTCTACCCACTAACTGTCATTTTCTTTCTCTTCCAGGGTTGAAGGTAGGCTAGAGATGAGAGGAAAAAGGGGTAAGTGAGTCACTACTTGATCTGGTAGCTTTGTGCTCTCGGGGGCTCCAGATGATTAAAGCTGGTAACCCCCAGGGGGCCTGGACGATGGCTCAAGCTGATTCTTTCTCTTCTGCCCCTTGAATAGGAATGTTGCAGAGGCTCCCTGCAGGCCCCCTCTCCTGCAGTTCTCTTGACTCAAGTGGATGTATCTCTATTCCAACTCATCTCTTTCAACTCCTTCCTCAGCCTCTGGGTATCCAGTTGAACATGCTCAGCTGCTTACTGCAGAGGTCCGTCTCAGAGGACCTGGTAGACAGGACCCAAACTTTGTCTTGTGTTACCCCCATATGGTCTTAGGAAGTCTCCTTCATCCTTTGCCTCAGTAGACTCCAGGAGTGCCTGCCGATCCCAGTACAGAAGCCCTGCTTGTTCGTCCATCTTCAAAGCATGTAGCCAGCTCTGTAATGGAGGAAAACATTCTGAATTTTCTTGGTGGAGTTGGACTTCAGTTCGCAGCGCACTCTCAGTTTCTTGCTCTTTAGTCAGGCCAACCCAGTCTTCTGTGTCTTCCAACTGCAAGGCACACGTTTCCGAGCTCTCCCAGTAGACAACTAAAAACCTTTTCACTAGGCTTAGAGTTGGGAGATAGAGCCTCTGCCTCTCATCCTAAGGGGAGAGGGCTCACAGCAGAGCAAAAGCCTCTTCAAAACAATCTCCTCAACCATCTTCTACTAAATCTTCCCACTGACCCCTTTTGTATCTTTGATTTCATCGAGAGCCCTGGGAGATGTGGACAAGGGTCTCCTTCACTCCTGTTCTAAATCCTGCAGAGCAAGGGCGAGGTAGGTGGCGGGGAAGGGGTGTGGTGGTTGTTCTCAATCTAATTTTGGCATCCTGAGATTTAATCTGTTGATACCTCAATCTAATCTGAGGCAGCGGCCGGTCGCAGTGGCTCTTGCCTGTAATCCCAGCACTTTGGGAGACTGAGGCGAGCAGATCACCTGAGGTCAGGAGTTTGAGACCACCCTGTCCAACGTGGTGAAACCCATCTCTACTAAAAATACAAAAATTAGCCGGGCGTGGTGGCACACTCCTGTAATCCCAGCTACTTGGGAGGCTGAGGCACGAGAATTGCTTGAACCCAGGAGGTGGGGGTTGCAATGAGCCTAGATCACACCACTGCACTTCAGCCTGGGTGACAGAGCAAGACTCAGTCTTAAAAAAATAAAAAATAAAAACAAACGGAGGCAGGAATAGTGTCATGCTAACTTCTCTAACAATAGTTTTAGTGACTTCCTGGCCACCAGATGTCATGTTTTTCCTGTATTCTATCCTTACTACTTTCAAATCCAACCAAGTCACCTAGTCAATTCCAGATTCCCAATACCTTAGGATCTCTTTCAGGAAAACAATCCAGTACAGTTAGTTTCAGCAGAATTTATTACATGGTATTACTTAGAATTTCTAGGAGAGCTGAGAAACAAAACCTGGATATTACACAGCCAGAAGTGAAGCAGCCAGGAGGAATGTCCAAGCATCCCACACATGTACACATGTCCCAAATATCCTAAGACTCTTGTAGCAGAAATCCTGCTGTTGCTGCCAGATGATGCTTAACATCTATAAAACCGGGACTGACTACCAGCACCCTCATTACAGTTTGTGCAGAAAGTCAGGCACCGTTGTGTCCAGACTTACTAGAATTGGGCGTCTGCAGCCTGTCACCTATATTTCAAGTCTTGCTCAGGTTTGGATTTGTTGGAAGATAGTCAAATGTCTATATCCTAGCAGCAAAGGGTCTTAAGAAATGTGTTGTGTTTATTTGTTCCTTTTTTTCTTTTTCTTTTTTTTTTTTTGGAGAGTCTCACTCTGTCCCCCAGGCTGAAGTGCAGTGGCACGATCTTGGCTCACTGCAACCTCCGCCTCCCAGGTTCAAGTGATTCTCCTGCCTCAGTCTCCCGAGTAGCTGGGACTACAGGCACATGTCACCAGGCCCAGCTAATTTTTGTATTTTTAGTAGAGACAGGGTTTTGCCTTCTTGGCCAGGCTGGTCTCGAACTCCTGACCTCAAGTGATCCACCCGCTTTGGCCTCTCAGAGTGCTGGGATTACAGGTGTGAGCCACCATGCCCGGCGTGTTTGTTTTTTTCTTCCTATGGAAAAGAGAATTCACAACATAGATGAACTACCAAAAAAAGATTTGAAGCAGACACAAATGACAAATGTTCATTATAAAACTTTTACGAAAAGAAAAGCTTATGGTCCCAATCAATAAATTATTTTGACAGTATCAAACAAGCAAATAACAACAAAAAAAAACCCTTATATAGCTTTTGAATTTTGTACCATTGTTGTTATATATATATATATAAATATATATAAATATATATATATAAATGTGTGTGTGTGTGTGTGTATATATATATATATATATTTTTTTTTTTTTTTTTTTTGAGACAAAATCTCACTCTGTCCCCCAGGCTGGAGTGCAGTGGCGCAATCTCGGCTCACTGCAAGCTCCTCCTCCTGGGTTCACACCATTCTCAGGCCTCAGCCTCCCAAGTAGCTGGGATTACAGGTGCCCGCCACCACGCCTGGCTAATTTTTTGTATTTTTAGTACAGATAGGGTTTCACTGTGTTAGCCAGGATGGTCTCGATCTCCTGACCTCGTGATCCACCCACCTCGGCCTCCCAAAGTGCTGAGATTACAGACGTGAGCCACCGCGCCCAGACCCATTGTTGTAATATTTATTCAAAATATAAACTAAGAAAAAAAATTAAGTCTACTTTTTCAAGGCTCTTCCTTAGTGCCATTTTTCTTATCCTCATTCCTCTTGTGCTGCTGGGGCCTTCTAATGTCTTTCATCACCTTTGTTCTTTAACCCTAGAAATGGTTTTGATTGACCTTTTGGTCTCCTTTAGCCCTTGTGTTGTTATAAAGATAAATGAGGTAATGCATTTAAAACACTTCGCATAGTGTTTGGTACCTACTAGGTAATCAACACTGGTTAGTTTTCCTGCCACTGTCCTCCTGCTGTATTATTGCCTGTGGTGGTTGTTCCAGTCTTGAGTGCAGAGAATTCAACAAGATGTGGTGGGTGCATTTAAGGGACTCTCCAGCCCATGTCCTCACCATTTAAATGTGGACCATAATCCAAGCTAAACCAGTCAGACTTTCTTTTTTTAAAAAAAATAAAGACGGGATCTTGCTATGTTACCCAGGTTCATTTTGAACACCTAGGCTCGAGCAATCCTCCTGCCTTGGCCTCCCAAAATGCTGGCATTACAGGCGTGAGCCACTGCACCTGGCTGCAAGTTAGACTTTCTTAGGGGCTAGGTAAGACAAGATCACGTATAGATGGAGTCAGAGTTGGTAACAAAACAGCCCAAAGACACACATGCTAGCTAAAGAAAGGCGGTAGGAGAAGCTGGGAGGTTGCAGAGTGTCCTGATCAGTACATGTGGGCTCTGTAGTCAGGTCGCCTTAAATCCCTGCCCTAACACTCACAAGTTGTGGGATCTTTGGCAAGTCAGTTACATAAGCTCGTCAAGCTTCTGTTTCTTCGTCTATGACCTAGGGATAACAGCAGTATCTTTCTCATAAGGTTTTGTGAATTGCTGTGGACAATTCTTATCATATAACAAGTTTGATTCCTGGACTTCATTTACTTGAAAGTTTATGTTTGAAAAACATAATTCCCCAAGCTTTTAATCTTCCAGTGAACTAATGGTCCTGCATTTCATGTCTCTAGGCTGCTATAAGAATAAACATAGTTGGCCAGTCACTGTGGCTCATGCCTGTAATCCCAGCACTTTGGGAGGCCAAGGCAGGTGGATCATCTGAGGTCAGAAGTTCAAGACCAGCCTGACTAACATGGAGAAACTCATCTCTACTAAAAAATGCAAAATTAGCCGGGCATGGTGGTGCGCTCCTGTAATCCCAGCTACTCGGGAAACTGAGGCAGAGAATCATTTGAACCCAGGAGGCAGAGGTTGCGGTGAGCCGAGATTGCATCATTGCACTCCAACCTGGGCAACAAGAGTGAAACGCCATCCTAAAAAGAAAACAAACAAACAAACAAAAAAACAAATAAAAAAATAAACATAGTTAAGACGTTTTAAAAGAAGATTTTTATAATGAATCAGCTCAAATTAAAAACTCATTGTCTCATTACTAATAAGAATTAAAACGCACTTGAAGAGCATGAAGGATATGTAAGTGTCAAGTTGAATTTAGTTCAAAGTTTTCTGTAGAGATAAAGTTTCTCTTTAAGGCTCTGTTGACATCCATTCCATGGGTGAATTGATTTACTATATGTTCAGTTGGGTTAATCCCAACCAGGCTGTGCAAAATGTGTCATTTCACAATTGGGTCAAGCAATATAATGTAAAATGTGGAACGAAAAGTAAGCTTACAAAAATGCCTGTCTACTGCTTTCCAAAATGAGGAAAGGAAAATGTGCAAGAGCTCTCTGATTAACCAGAGACCCCATGATTTTTTTTTTTTTTTTTTTTTTTCTTTTTTTTTGAGTTAGGTTCCTGCTCTGCTGCCTAGTCTGGAGTACAGTGATACGATCATTGCTCATTGTAACCTTGAACTCCTGAGCTCAAGTGATCCTCCTACCTCAGCCTCCTGAGTGGCTGGGACTTAGGAGCACAGGCCCGTGCCACCACGTCTGGCTGGTTTTTAAAAATTTTCTGTAGAGATGAGAGCTCACTATGTTGCCTAGGCCGGCCTAGAACTCCTAGCCTCAAGCGATCCTCCTGCCTCAATGTCTCAATGAATTGGGATTACAGGTATGAGCCACTGCACCTGGCTGACTTTATAATTTTGTAATTTTATGACTTTTGGACCTGTGGTCCTGGAATATAAGTTTGTCCCATTCTACTTTGCTGAATTAAAAGAAAAATCTTAAGCTAAATTATAAACTACTTCTTTTAGCAGATGATATTTCATAAATATCTTGAGAGCTGTAGAGAAGACTTTGAAGGAAGAATAAAAGCCCCACGTGTAATTCCATTTATAGTTTAGTAGGTTATTTTATTCTTTCTCTTTTTCATTTTTTAAAGTGAGCCTAATGCCATGAACCTGATTTCCTCAGGTTCCCTGGCCTGTGGGTTGAAAGCGGGGCACATTGATGGTGATAACCCATATTTTGCTGAATTTATCTAATATCTTTAGGTTTGGGAGTCTCAAATACCCCACTCAAGTCTCACTCAGTTATTTCTGGAAGTTCTTAGAGGGTATATTGCAAACAAGTATATCCTCTACAGTTACTGGGTAATGTGATGCCTTCTTCCTGTGCTCTGAACCACAGATATCCTTTGCCCGGCTAGCCATGAGGATGTGCATTTCCACCACCCAAACTGCTGGTGCCCCCTGGGATAACCCTAGGACTGTCCCAAGAATGCCAATTTCCAGTGATCCCTGGGCAGCCAGCCCAGGAGAAGCCAGAGCAGTTTCATCTTACTGGGAATCCTAAATGTGCCAAAGCTGCACTGCATCAAGAAGGCCCTGCTCTGTGTGGCACTTTGTCCCTTGGGCACACAAACTGTGTGCTTCAAGAGGGAGCCTTTGTAAAACAGAGGCTTTGTCTTCTGCTTACAGCTTCTCTTGCCACAGTGCTCAGATGCGAATCCTGGGGGCTGCTGTGACCATCCTCCCCAGTCCCATCTCCCTCTTCCTGGGAAGTGGCTCCTTCCTTCCTCTCATGCAAATCACTTCATGTAAATAGACACCTTTTCTTTCGGTTCATCAGTGCATTTGTTGGAACTCTTTTGGTTGCAAATACAGACTTCAATGAGAGCCCGCAGAAGCAAATGACGAGTCTGAATTATAAAGCTCTTGGAGTGTCTGGTGAAATAAAATGGCAGGACTGCAGCTGGGCCTCAAGAAGACACTAAAATAGGGGGCTGAAAGGCTCTAATGATGTCCATCCCTCTCCTCCCGAGTTAACTGGTTTTCCCTGATCACTGTTTCATAAGGAGGAAAACATGGCTCTGTATGGGTTTTGCTGGGGAAATGCTGTGAACTGGCTATTTCTGAAGCATAGGGTGATGGTAAAGGTCAGGGGAGGGAGGCTTGATGCCAGATTTGGAGACGTAGGCAGGGACTGCATCAAGGTTGATTTTTAACAGGCTGGAACTTTGTCCTGAGGGCAATGAATGGCAGAGCCGCTGGGGAGGCTAGAGTAGACCAAGCAGATTTCTACTGCAGTTAGGTCATGCTGAGGTATTCGGGAAACACATATGAGGGAGCAAGACCAGAGACAGGTAGAGAAGTTAGGACGCTACTGTCAGAGACGTTGGAACCAGAGCAACTCCATTTTGAGTGAGGGATAGGAAAATGAGGCTGAGGCTGGCTAGGCTGCATTCCCAGAAGTGAGGCATTCCTGGCCTCTAGAGGTTTATGGTTAGGATAACAAATTAATAATGTTTACTAAACAGACCCAGACTTGGGAGTGTACAGATATCCCGTTGTCTGAAGCACAAAGCCATTCCTAATTTTGCTTTAAAGATAATAATATCAATTCTTGCAAAATATAGTAATGAAGAAAATTAATTCTTTATCACAAATCCTTGTAGCAGAGCACATGTCCCCATATATATAAGCATTGTACCTAGGGTGGATGCATTCCTCCTCTTACCTTCGGGAGCATCCTACTCTGTCTATGGAGTAGCTGCCTTTTCACCATTTTACTTTCTCAATAAACATGCTTTTGCTTTGCACTGCAGACTCGCCCTGAATTCTTTCCTGCATGAGATCCAAGAACTCTCTCTTGAGGTCTGGATCAGGATCCCTTTCCTGTAACACAGCTGTAATATATGATCTTGGAAACATATTCAATAGTCCCGCTGGGAGCAGGAATAGAGAGGAAGAGACGGATTGGAGAACTACTTAAGACCTAGAATCCACGGAACTTAGTCACAGGTGGGCAATGAGAAGAGGGAGGAAAACTCCAAAATGCCTGCCAGGCTCTTGGCCTTGGAGGCTGGATAAATGGTGGTGATATTGGCTGAGGTGGGGGATAGGGGAGAAGCAGCAGATCTTGTTTGGGGGAAGATGAAATGGCATGCTTTTCACAGCCTGGCTGGGATTAACCTGACTGTACATACAGCAAATTAAGTTAATTTGTGTTTGTTGAGTTTGGGATGCCCAAAGGATCCTCAAAAGGTGGTATGAGGCCAGCCACTGTGGCTCACGCCTATAATCCCAGCACTTTGGGAGGCCAAGGTGGGTGGATTGTTTGAGGCCAAGAGTTTGAGACCAGCCTGGCCAACATGGTGAAACCCTGTCTCTATTAAAAATACAAAAATTTACTGGGCATGGTGGTGTGTGCCAGTGATCTCAGCTACTCGGTTGACTGAGGCAGGAGAGTTGCTTAAGCCTGGGAGGTGGAGGCTGCAGTGAGCTGAGATCATGCCACTGCTCTCCAGCCTGGGCGACAGAGCGAGGCCCTATCTCAAAAAAAAAGGTGGTATCAGGAAGCCATGAACATTTAATTCTCTCACTCTGGGAGAGTCGATGCTAGAGATTTATGGTTGAGCAGGGACTTATCAGTATACAGTATGGTTCAATCATGATGCTGAATAATATCACCCAAGACAGCATGTAGTAAAAAGGGCAGCTGACACAGGATGGAGATGTGGGGAACGCTAACATTTAAGGAAGGGGGCAAGGGGTTTCAGGAAGAGAAGCCCATGAGAGAAATGGAGAAATTGATGATCCAGCAGTGTTAAATGCAACACAGTGTCAGTGAAATGACTACAAGGTGTCCATTCACTTAGCCACAACATTTTTATTTATTTTTTAGAGACGGAGTCTCACTACGTTGCCCAGGCTGCCCTTGAACTCCTAGCCTTAAGCGATCTTCCCACCTCAGCCTCCCAAAGTGCTGGGATTACAGGTGTGAGCCACCACACCCAGCCTCACAAAATATTTATTGAACATCTACTATGTTCAGCATGCTATAGCAGTTAAGAGTGTAGACTCTGGAGTCAGACTACCTAGGTTTGAATCCATGATTTACTTGCTGTCTGGCCTGAGAAAAATTATTACCCTGTCTCAGCTTCTATTTTCTCTTCTGCAAAATGGCAAAGATAACAGTAATTATTTCATAAAGAGTAGCATGAGGATTAAACAACATGTGGCAGATGGTAATTATATAATCAATGCTATTACTGTCATGTATCATACACTTTTCTGGGCTCCAGGGATACAGCTGTGAACAAGACAGACCAAGTCCCTGTTCTTATGAAATTTATATTCTATTTGGGAAGAGGGGAGCTTGGATCATAAATGACAAAAAGCAAGAAAATGGCAGCGAAGTCCTAAAAAGAAAATTTAAAAGGTGAGATGGTGGGAGGTGGGGGTGAAGTGGGATGCTGTAGATGGGCCAGTCAGGGAAGGCAGCCTCTCTGAGGAGGTAACATTTGCACTGGAACTTGAAGACCCATGAGAAGATACTGGGGCAGAGTGTTTCAGGCGAAAGGTGAACAAACGCAGTAACCCTAAGATAGGAACAAATTTGATGTGTTCAAGGAAAAGAAAGAACCACCTGTATCTGATTTCATGGTCCATATTCTTTTCACTGTACCTCACAGTCTTTCTGGCACAAATCTTATTAATAAAGCCACAGGAAAAGAGCCCTAAAATTATTGTGGCAGATACTGTAAGATGACTCATTCAATACGTATTTGAATCACTTTCGATCAGGAAAGCAAAAAACTACATTCTTAGATTCCCTTGCAGCTAGATTGATATTCACAACATAGTTTCTGCCAACATGTGAGGCACAGCAGCAAGGTGGTGGCTGAGCCCAGGGAGAGAACAGATTCTCTGCTGAGCTTAGTGGTGGAAGCACTTGGTTCTGCTGGGGTGTGCATGGAAACAGTTGCATGCCATCAGAGGACTTTTGTTCTGGCTGCATTGTTTCTGGCTGAGTAGTGTTTAAGCCTGGTTCTCTGGTCCTCCCAAAGATTCTGTAAGCTCTTTAGTTCTTTCCAGGTATTTCTTTTTTTTAAAGTTTTCGTTTTTATGGGTACAGAGTAGGTGTATGTACTCATGGGGTACATAAGATATTTTGATACAGGCATATAATATATAATAATCACATCTGAGTAAATGAAGTTTTTCATGTATTTCTTTCTGCTTAAACTAGCCACAGTGAATTCTATTGTCTGCAACTAAGGACCTTGATCTATGTACTGCCCTACTAATTCCGTACTTCCACCAGCTTTCCAACCACTTCCTGTCCCTTCCTCCCCCAGGTCTAACCCGAGGGCAGGGGAGCTTGGGTGATTCAGCCCTAGAGATCAGTCGTTTGGGGGCCCCTAGACAGGAGGTCAAAGGATGGTGGCAGGCATAGGGGGCAAATGGAAACTAGTACAGTCCCCTCTGCAAGTGCCATCAAGCCCTGTGTCTTTCTACATGCCAGGGCAAAGTGTCTGGCCCTTACGGTGACAAGATTTGCAGTAGCTTAAGGAAAATGGAGAGACCGAAACTTTCAGCAGGGGTACAGGAGGGAAGAGCAGCCCAGCTGTGGTTTGGGGATGACTGAGGAACACTCTGTCAGCCCAAGATGATGCAGAAACAACGCCACAGCATGCCCCCTCTTTGGTAAAAGAAGGCAGAGAAAATCACCTGCTTATTCTTCTTCACTCTATTTTGCAATTTCTGAATGAGTTACAAACAGAGTGCAAGAAACCGAGTGGGTGGGTGACTGGAACGCCAGTGCCTCTGTGCACCTTCTAAATATCCATATGCAGGCAGGAAAGAGAGGGCAAAGCCAGAGCAGAACTGGGGAACAGGGGAGAGTCATCGTTTTACACTTTTGCTTCCTCTTCCTGATTCAATATAAAATGTGAATTTTGTATTGTCTGCTGTTGCTTCAAGCAATTGCTTTCTCATTCAAACAAGCAGGGCTTAGTCTCATGATGGTTAATTTTATATATCAAGTTGACTGGGCTAAAGCATGCCCAGAGAGCTGGTAAAAGATTTCTGAGTGTGCCTATCAGGGTGTTTCCAGAAGAGATCAGCATTTGAATGGGTAGACTGAGTAGAGAAGGTTGCCCTCACCAATACAAGTGGGCATCATCCAATCCATTCAAGGGCTGAATACAACAAAACGATGGAGGAAGGGTGAATTTGCTGTCTGCTGGAGTTAGGTCATCCATCTTCTCCTGCCCTTAGACATCAGCTCCCCAGTTCTCAGGGCTTTCAGATGCAGACTGGGACTTACACCATTGGTCTCCCCAGTTCTCGGGGCTTTGGGTTTGAACTGGGACTACATCACCAGCTTTCCTGGTTCTCCAGATTGTAGATGGCAGATTGTGGGGCTTCTCAGCCTCCACAGTTGCATGAGCCAATGCCTCAAAACACATCTCTTTCAGTATACCTGTATGTATATCCTACTGGTTCTTTTCTCTGGAGAACCCTGGTTAGTACAAGTTTCCAGTGCATGAATATTATTAGCTTTTGCTAGCAGAATGGATGCTAGGTGCCTAAAGCTTTTTTCCCCCCATGAAGTTTTGTTGTTGTTGTTGTTGTTTTTTGAGGCATGAAGTTTTTTGTTGTTGTTTGTGTTTTCTGTCACCCAGGCTGGATTGCAGTGGCATGATTTTGACTCACTGCAACCTTCACCGGCCAGGTTCAATTGATTCTCCTGCCTCAGCCTCCTGAGAAGCTGGGATTACAGGTGTGCACCACCATGCTCAGCTAATTTTTGTTTTTTTGTTTTTTGTGTTTTGGTGTTTTTTTTTTTTTTAGTAGAGATGGGGTTTCACTTTGTTGGGCAGATTGGTCTCGAACTCCTGACCTCAAGTGATCCACCTGCCTCGGCCTCCCAAAGTGCTGGAATTACAAGTATGAGCCACTGTGCCTGGCCCCCATGAAGTTTTTGAAATAGAAAAGAACAATTCCTTCTGCTTGACTCAGATTGGGTGTGTAGATGTCTGGGGTCACCGGCTGGAAATAAAAGTTTTGAGTTTGGGCCTACTGTAACCCCACAGCATGCTCAAATATGTGACTGCTTCCACAGAGGGTGTCTCTTTGTAGTTTTATACTTCTCTTGTCTCTCCTGGTAAGAAGTCTATCCCCTCTGCTGAATTATGCCATTCTAATTCCATCCTGTAAATGGTCTAAGCCTCTTGTATTTACTCTTTAGCAATCGACTGCATTTTGGAACCTTAAAATGCTTGTTATCAATGCATAAATTTGGAAAACTGTTAATGCTCTTCTCCCTGAGTTTGATGTGCCAGGTTCTGTTTGGTAACATTCGATGTTCCCTCTAGTTCTGTCAGCTACCAGCATGAGATGAAAGATGGGGGTAAGCGAATAAAAAACACAGATATCGTGAATGTGATTTCATCTTGTCCTGCTGAATGTTGATCTTTAACAATAGCTTTATGTTTAGGAATAATTTTTTCCCTGACCAGATTTATTCAGAGGACAGTCTGTAAATTGAAGTTTTACTAGAAAATATATAAAATGATTTCTTTAAAAAAATGCAAGTCTCCTACTTTATCTCTGTCTTTCAAAGCACCTAGCAATGGAGCATATAGTGAACGTAACTGCTGTTAGAAAGACCTGGGTTCAAGACCCTACTTGGAAAGACCACATATGGTTTTGATTCCATTTATAGGCCATTTCCAGAATAGGCAACTCTATGTAGACAGAAAGTAGACTAGTGGTTTCTAGGGGCTGGGAAAATAGGGAATGGGGTGTGACTGCTAAAGGAGATGGGGTTTCCTTTTGGGGGGATGAAAAGGTTCTAAAATGGATTGTCGTGCTGGTTGCCCCACTCCTTGAATACACCAAAAACTACTGAATTGTACTCTTAAAAGGATGAGCTATGAAGTATGTGAAGTATATCTCAATAAATCTGTCACACAGAAAAAAACATTTCTTGGCATCCACTGGCAGCATCTGCATCTATAAAATGGGCATAGCAATATCTACCTCACAGAGCCACGTCAAGGATTAAATGAAATACTGTATGCACAGCAATTACCTTAGTGCCTTGCACATAGTAAATGCTCTCAAAAAGTTCACTCTGTTTTTATAATATTCTCATTAAATATTTGCCTGCTGCTGCCAACACTTGTAAAATCAAAGAGGAATTAGTATAAAGGCGAATATTAAAGCAGAAGGAATTAGTATAAAGGTGAATATTAAAGCAGAAAGGGTCCTTAGAATTCAGCCAAGGCCAGGCATGGTGGCATGTGCCTGTAATCCCAACACTTTAGGAGGTTGAAGCGGGAGGATGGCTGGAGCCCAGGAGATTGAGACCAGCCTGGGCAACATAGAGAGACCTTGCCTCTACAAAAAAATAGAAAAGAAAGACATTTAACTTAAAAAAGAAATCAATCTAGTTCTACTCTCTGATTTTGCAAATAAGAAACTAGTGATATATCTAGAAAATGACCACTGGCAAGAGAGGTCTGGGGAGGCTCTGCAAGAGGGAGTGAACTCTGGAGGGAATGCGAGATCTTAGAATGAAAGCCATTTTGCCACGTTACTGAATCGTGTGCTTTGCTGAGGCAGCAGCACTGAACCTGGCTTAGCCCTTTCAAGAAGAGCAAGCAGGAAGAGCAATTAGATAATTCATTTCCACATTACAGAAATCTGTGTGTGTTCACTAGAGTCTGAAATAGAAACAGCCTCATGCAGTTGATAATTTTTTAAATTCTATTAAACTCCTCTAGGTAGGTTTTTTAAAACAATATAATAGTTACCTTCCTTAATCTTAGAAATAGTAAGAATATTAAATATTAAAATTGCTCCAAACCACATACATTAGTTTTTTAAAATTTCATCTTTCCTTCTCCCTACACCACACACACACACACACACACACACACACACACGCGCTCGCGCGCGCGCAATTCTAAGACACATAGTTTTTTACAATTTAAGTCTCTGATCAGGACACATCTTACAATCAATGACTCATTCTAATTTAATTGACAAAATCATTTTCTTTCTTAATTTTACGCAAAATAGTGGTCTGTCTTAAAAATGAATGACAGATAAAATCAAATATGATGTACGCAGACATATATATATACTTAAAAGATGAGCTAGAAATTTCTGCCAGCTGAATGTTCAGAAATACTCAGGTGCCATTGCTGATCTAAGTATCAAAAACCACAAAGTTAAGCACCCCTACTGGGGCACTGTCTTTATGTGGATGGTACATGCATTCTTGAACCTGGGACCCATTAATAGGCACTCTGGTCTAGTGACAGTTTTGCTAATAATAATTCTGGAGAAAAATATTCATTTATCCTTTGCTATGCCTGGATCTTTTTTCTTTTCTTTCTTTCTTTCTTTCTTTTTTTTTTGAGATGAAGTTTCACTCTTGTCACCCAGGATGGAGTGCAGTGGTGCAATCTTAGCTCACTGCAACCTCTGCCTCCCAGGTTCAAGTGATTTTCCTGCTTCAGCCTCCCAAGTAGCTGGGATTACAGGTGCTCACCACCACACCTGGCAATTTTTTTTCTTTTTTTTCAGTACAGACAGGGTTTCACTGTGTTGGCCGGGCTGGTCTCGAACTCCTGACCTCAAGTGATCTGCCCACTTCAGCCTTCCAAAGTGTTGGGATTACAGGCATGAGCCGTGGCACCCAGCCTACCTGGATCTTTTGATTGGATATACCTGGGTCCTTTTAGGAAAGGATACAGAGATATCACTGGTCCTGGTATTTGACACTTGCAATGAATGTTCAATGTTCATTCTAGGGTTCCGGAAGCAACACTTAGTTAGGAGACGCTGCAGAAGCTGGAGGATTGGCTGATGCCTCCCAGCTGAATCAGCAGCCTTGCTTGATTAAGGGGTGAGTGAATTTCTGCAGAGAGGCTGAGCACTTGGTGTGGTTTGAGGGGCCCTAATAGATGTACCAAAGAGTTTGGCTACAAACTCCTCACATGATAATAATTATGTTGATGCTGCTGCCGATGATTAGCCTGGGTTTTGGAAAGCTTCCTCCTTGGTGCATTCCATTCAAAAGGGCTCCTCTTCTCAGCATGTGCCTGCAAACACAATCCCCTGAAATGACAAGAGAGGATAAGAAAAGCTGCAAGCATTGCCTGTGCTGGCCTTTTGAACTCGTTTAGGGTTTCCATGGCAGTGGGAGTCAGGATGGATGGATTTGTTTTCTTCTCTACTTGAGCAATGAGGTTTTCATCATTTGCTGGTTGATTTGGAGCCTTTAGAATAATGTCCCCAGACACATTTCCATCAGGAGCACAGGAGCAGCCAAGACATACAGGGAGACTTTCACGTGGCTTTGTGCAGGAGCCTTTTCTGCCAAATCAAACAGAGCAGAGATACAAAACACAAAAGCAAGCCATCAGAAAATATCTGTGTGACTGGGCATGATGGCTCATGTCTGTAATCCCAGTGCTTTGGGAGGCTGAGGTGGGAAGATCACTTGAAGCCAACAGTTCATGCACTCCAGCTTGGGCAAGAGAGAGAGAGAGAGGAAGAGAAGAAGGGAGGAAGGGAGGAAGGAAGGAAGGAAGGAAGAAACTATGTAGTATCATCCTAGAGCTCTGACTCCTTAGATGGAAAGGAGTACGGGATGGAGTCTTCTGAAAGCCTGATTGCATGCTAGGGGAGCTGAAGCAGTCTGTTCAGCTGGCACGAGACTATCTAGAAGCCTCTTTCCATTCACTCATTCACTCAGTACTTATTGAGCACCTACTGTGTGTACACATCCTTCCAGTCACTGAGGATATAGCAGTCAATAAAGCAGACAAAATCTCCATCCACATAGATCTTCCCTTCCAGAGGATGCAGGCAATAAGTGAATAAATGAATGGATCCCATCAGGTTCTGATAAAGGATGAATGCTGTGAAAAAAATATAAAACAGTTTAGGGGAGAGGGAATGCTCAGATGAGGATGGCATGTGGCTGTTTTATGCAGGTGGATGCGGTAATCCTCTCTGTTAGGGTGAGATTTGAGCAGGGGTTGAAGGACATTGGGTTGTGAATTGTGAGGACTTTGTGGTGGATGGAGTATGTCCAGTGGGAAGAAGAGCAAGTGCAAAGACCCAATGCAGGAGCACGCTTGATTTATGCCAGGACTGGCATGGAGGCCTAGCAGCTGGTGCAGGTGGAGCTGGTGATAGTGACAGGAAGTGAGGTTGGAGAGAGCTGGAGCAGGCTAAGACCATGGAGGGCTTTTCAGGTCATGGAAGGCCTTAACTTTCCTCTGAAATGGGAGGCTTTGGAGAAGTTTGAGCAAAAGAGTGATGTAACCTGAGTTATATCTTAACAGGAGTACTTTGCAATATGAAGAATAGACCAAGGCAGGAGGCAAGGTTGGAAGCAGGAAGACCAGGAGTCTACTGCAATGGTCCAGGTGAGACAAAATGGTAGATATGGAGATGATGGGAGGTGGTCTGGCTCAGGATGCATTTTGATGGTGGAACCAATGGGATGAGCTGACAGATTGGATAGCCAAGCCATAAGAAGAGAGAAGTGAGGAGTGACCTCAAGTCTTTAGGGCTGCACGATTGGAAGAATGGAATCGCCATAGATTGAGCCAGGGACACTGGAAGTGAAGCAGGTTTTGCTTTTTTAAATAACATATAGTTTTCAATTTGTAAACTCTGAGATGTTTATTATATATCCAAGTGGAGATGCTGAGTAGGCAGTTGTAAGTCTGAGTCAGGGGAGAGGTCTAGGCTAGAGACATGAATTTGGAAATCATTCGCCTATAAATGGTACAAAGGGATTGAATGAAATGATCTATGGTAAGTGTGCAAATAGAAAGAGAGTTGAGGATAGAGTTCTGGGGCTCCTGCTGGCACCACTGTCCCCCCCACCCCCCACAAGCTGATGGACCGTACCTTATACTGGAAAGCCAGGCAGAGTCTGGGATCAGGGCTTCCTGTTTCCTGGGGATTTGCTTGGAGAGGTCACAAGAAAGTAAGGTCCTCATCTGGTTGGCAGACGCTTGGGTGAGGTCTGTAACCAAAACAAAAGGTCCTGTCCTCCCCCAAAAGCACCACTGCAAACCTCTCCTGACGCACCACCATCCCACAAAAGCGACAATCGTAGACGGAATGCTGTCACCTTTCTCAAGAACCATCAACCTTCCACCTTTAGTCGTCTTAATACTGGGTAATTGAGAGAAGGGTGACTGTGTCCTGAGATTGATACTCGAATCTTGGCTTTGCTGCATGCCACTTGTGTGGCCTTGGGCAAGTCAACCTCCTGGAGCCTCGGTTTCCTCATGTGCACACATCTCTAGGCTTATTTCGACAATTATATGGGAGGATCCGCATGAAGAAGCTACTGCTGTGTCTGGCAAATCAAAGATCGTTGTAAGAGCAAACACTATGTGTCAGATACAATTTCATACATCTTCTGTATATTTACATAATTACCACAACAAGCTTAGGAAGCAGGTGTTATTATTTCCACTTTACGGATTAGGGTAAATAATTTGGCCGTCTAGTAACTCAAGGAGCCTGGCTATAGGAGTGATGATTTAACCACTGTGCTACACTGCTTCCGGTGAATATGTAAAATTTTTTTCTTCTCTCTCATTTTCAAATGTTTTCATTATATCGCTTGAGTTTTCAATTCTCCGTTCTGCACTTTTTCTTGTTAGTAAGTTGCATTCATTATCTGACCCTAAGACAACTTTCATCCCTTTATACTAAAACAGGCAGTTTTATGCAATGGCAAGAAAAGAGAAATTCAAATTTTCTGAAATACAAGAGATAAAGTCTTAGTGCCAGCCTTCTCTGTGGGAAGCCGAGTCAGCGTAGCTGAGCACACAAAGCAAGCTGGGGATATGACTTTCTCCTTGAACAGACAGGCACTGACCAAAAAGGAAAATGATGTGTTTGGAAAGCCGTGAAAATCTGAACAGAGTGAGGGATTTTTATTTTAGGATATTAGGAGAAACAGCCTCCATTTGTATCTGTATGTATGAGTGTGAGAACACTGATGTGAAAGTGTATGTGTGTGTGTTTAAAGGTGTGTGGGTGAGTGTGCACGCATGTGTGCATTTGTAACATGTAATACTCACTGACTACCAAAGGAGCTGGCCCTGTGGGTGTCTGGCACAAAAGGATGGGCTGGGATTAATTTTCTGGTTTATGCTTCTTCAAATCATTGAGCTGGTGACACTGAGGAAAAAAAGCAATCTCCAAGGAGAAAATAAATCATATTTCCCATGAAATAGGGCTGCCATATTAAGCAAATAAAAATACAGCACTCCCAGATAAATTTGAATTTCAGATAAACAACGAATAATTTTAAAATATAAATATGTTTTGGCTGGGCGTGGTGGCTCACGCTTGTAATCCCAGCACTTTGGGAGGCCTAGGCAGACGGATCACGAGGTCAGGAGATTGAGACCATCCTGGCTAATGCGGTGAAACCCCATCTCTACTGAAAATACAAAATATTAGCCGGGCGTGGTGGTGGGTGCTTGTAGTCCCAGCTACTGGGGAGGCTAAGGCAGGAGAATGGCGGGAACCTGGGAGGCAGAACTTGCAGTAAGCTGAGATCGTGCCACTGCACTCCAATCTGGGCAACAGAGTGAGACTCTGTCTCAAAAAAGAAAAAGCACACAAAAACCCACAAATATATATATATATACACAACATATATATATACACATATGTTTTATGTAATATTTGGGACATACTTTACAAAAAATTATTTGTTATTCAAAATTCAACTTTAACAGGGCATGCTGTGTTTTATCTGGCAAAATTACCATGAAAGAGAATTAATTAAAATACCTACTGATTTTGTAAAATCTTTAAAATCCACAGAATACTTTTGTACTAGCAAAGACCTTTGGTTCTGGGAGGGGCATCAACTCATTCTTTTTTCTTTTAGGACATTCCTTAATGACTTGGCACCACCATCTGTGAAATGGGAAAATAATCTCAGTGAATGCTCTGTCCTCTCTCCAGTCAAAACCCCTGTGGATTTCGTATGCGTATCCTCGTGTACAATGGCGTGGGGTACTTCATAGAAGTTCATTCTCCACTTCAATTAAAAAACCAATTAAGAATTTTTTCAAAGGCTTGCTGATGGCATGCCTTAATAGCCAGCCAGTGTCCTGGGGTGTTCAATTTCTTCGTTCTTTCTCCCTCTGTCTGGCTTGCCTGGTGATAGAATTCTTCCTGTCAGGCATGTAGCAAACTCTGGGAAGTCTCTGGAAGGAATAGGACACTGATGGGAAGGCAGGAAGAAACTTCCCATGACTTCCCAGGGAAGCTCAAAGCAGGCTCCCTGGGGCCCAGGAGCCAGAGTGCATGGGATGATGTGATCCGAGGGGAGCCCTCAGTGCCTCAGGTGGGTTTCTGGACCACAGACTTCTTCCTGTCCGAAGCATCCTGTTCACTAGGATGAAATAGAATGTGGGAGTGAAGCCTCAGGCTCCCAGTAACAGTCCCTGTGCTCATACTGTGTCTCTTTCTAGTTGTCTGAGCTAGAATCTCTGGCCTCTGGTTTTTCTCATCTATAAAATGGCTGCAATACTGGTGCCTACATCAGAGTTATTTTCAAGACTAAATGGCAGCATTAATAAAACCGTGTCTGGCATTCAGGAAGCACTTTGTAAGCATTAATCATTATTATTATTGTTGCCGGAGGCTATTTCTCCTAAAAAGTTCGGTTAGAATTTGTACTAATAACCTTTTCTGAGAGTAGATGCAATGCATATTCATGGAGCAATATGTAAATATAGAAAATCCACTGGCAAAACATTTAAATCAGAAATGCCCCACAGAGGCCCACGCCTCTAATCCCAGAACTGTGGGAGGCCAAGGTGGGTGGATCACCTGAGGTCAGGAGTTCAAGACCAGCCTGGCCAACCTGGTGAAACCCTGTTGCTACTAAAATAATATTAATAATAAAATTAAAAAAAAATTAGCTGGGCGTAGTGATCCCAGCTACCTGGGAGGCTAAGGCAGGAGAATTGTTTGCTCAGGAGGTGGAGGTTGTGGTGAGCCGAGACTGCCCCACTGAGCTCCCAGCCTGCGTGACAGAGCAAGACTCCGTCTCAGAAAAAAAAAAAAAAAAAAGCCCTATGAAGGTCTCTCTGATCTTTTTTCCCCTCCCCCCACCCCTCTCTTTCTCTCTCTATATCAGAGAAAACCACCTAAAAAGCTTCTAAAAACCCATATACCTGAGACCCAAACCAGATCTAATAAATTAGAACCTCTAGGGTTGGGGCCAAGGGATCTGTATTTTTTAAGAAAACATTCTAGAACATTCTGTGGCAAAACCAGGCTTCTGGCACTCACTCATGTGTGCTTCCCCTCTCATATTATTTTTTTAAAATTGGACAATATTGTACATTTGGTTTGTAGCCTGCTTTTGTCACATTGCTGTATCTTCCACTGTCATTTTCTACAACATCATATTTTTCTCTTAAGGCTTCAGCTGTGGTTTTGACAAAGCCCTAATCCACTGCTTTTCACCCAGCAGTCATCTCACTCAATGAATCCATTTAAAAACATCATCACTCTTGTCTTTTCTTGCCGCTCTCATCTGCCGAATTTGATGAATAGAGACCTACTCCCCGTAATTCTCTCTCCTGCTTTTGGATTTCAGCACTTGAACTGATGGCCACTTGTGGCTCTGGCCTGCCAGTCGTCACTCTGCAGTTTTGTAGCTAACGCTTGCTATCATGCCGGCTGACATGCCAGGGAGGGTTTATACATTTTCGGTCCTAAAATATTACTGTGACATCTAACACTATTTTTCATTTAGTGCTCGGCCAACCGTGATAGTGGCTATTTCAGCTCAAAACAATCTCCAAGGACTCTTGGGGGGAAAATTTCCTTGGCCGTCCAACTGACATTTTAGGAAAATAAAATAAAACACCGTTGAAAAATAAATCTTTCGTGGATGGCTTTCTCCAGTTACTGATTAATGAGAATAGATATGAGGTGAGGAAGGGCCTTTAGTTAAGAAGAAAACACCCTCCCCACCCAATTTATGCCCATCCTGCTGTCAATATCGACATTACTGAAATAAATGCAGTAGTCACAGGACATCAAATACCACCCTTTCTATCCTTGGGTTGATTCTCTAACTGCTGAATGAAGCTCAAGTGACAGTTATTTGAAAACTTTTCAAAACCTTGTAAACCAGGTGTTTCTCAATAGCCCCTTGATGAAATGTGCCTTTGGGTATCACTTATACAGAGTAGCAGGCAGCCTGGGGCATGTCCTGTTACTTTTTTTTGAGATGGAGTCTTGCTCTGTCACCAGCCTGGAGTGCAGCGGCGCAATCTCGGCTCACTGCAACCTCCGCCTCCCAGGTTCAAATGATTCGCCTGCCTCAGCCTCCCAAGTAGCTGGGATTAAAGGCGAGTGTCATCAGGCCCGGCTAATTTTTTTTGTATTTTTAGAAGAGTCGGGATTTCACCACGTTGGCAGGGCTGGTCTCAAACTCCTGACCTCAGGTGATCTGCCCACCTTGGCCTCCCAAAGTGATGCGATTACAGGCGTGAGCCACCGTGCTTGGCCTTTTTTTTTTTTTTTTTTTTTGTGAGATAGGGTCTCACTCTGTCACCCAGGCTGGTGTGCGGTGGCACAATCACGGTTCATTGCAGTCTCGACCTCCCTGGGCTCAGGTGATCCTCCCACCTCAGCCTCCCCGGTACCTGGGATCTGTTCATCCACTGAACAGTTTGGGCTTGTTTGGCAATGCTCTCCTGTCCTCAGGGTGCAGTCAGTGCTGTGGTGTCAGCAGCCTTTATCATCCTCAGTGGTCCTGGCCAGAGACACTGAAGAAATGGTCCAGCTCTAGGGCTGGAGAACTGCTTCTATGGCTGAACGTGGTGGCTCACGCCTGTAATTGCTGGTTGAGCACAGTGGCTCATGTCTGTAATTGTAACACTTGGGGAGGCTGAGGCATGAGGATCGCCTGAGCTCAGGAGATTGAGGCCAGCCTGGGCAACAAGGTGATACCCATCTCTAAAAAAAATAGAAAAAATTATTGTATTTTTTGGAGGAATGATGTGCCAGGCACTCTTTTTTTTTTTTTAGATGGGGTCTCACTCTGTCACGCAGGTTGGAGTGCAGTGGCATAATCTTGGCTCACTGCAACCTCTGCCTCCCCAGTTGAAGTGATTCTCTTGCCTTAGCCTCCTGAGTAGCTGGGACTACAAGTGTGCACCACCATGCCCGGCTAATTTTTGTAGTTTTAGTAGAGATGGGGTTTCACCATGTTAGCCAGGCTGGTCTTGAACTCCTGACCTCAGGCAATCCACTCACCTTGGCCTCCCAAAGTGCTGGGATTACAGGCGTGAGCCACCGCATCTGACTGTGCCAGGCACTCTTAAGATTGAGAAAGTGTTGGAGGACAACCTTTTCTCTCTTGAGAGGGTAAATATTTTGAAGGGTGCTGGTAGAACAGTTTTCTCTCTAAGAGTAAAAGGGATAAAGATTATTAGATGAAGGTTATGAAATCAGTTGGGGTGTGCAAGCCTGAATTCCCATAATTGAAGGCGTTAGGAGCAGGAGTCTTAAATATGTAGAAACCTTTTCTGTTTTGTTTTGTTTTCTTGTTTTTATGACAGGGTCTCACTCTGCCTACCAGGCTAGAGTGCAGTGGTGTGATCTTGGCTCACTGCAGCCTTGACTTTTTCAGCCCAAGTGATCCTCCTGTCTCAGCCTCCTGAGTAGCTGGGACTATAGGTACATGCCACCACACCCAGCTATTTTTTGTTGAGATGGGGTTTTGCCATGTTGCCCAGGCTGGTCCTGAACTCCGAAGCTCAAGCGATCTGCCCACCTCAGCCTACCAAAGTGCTGGGATTAGAGGCTTGAGCCACCAGGTTGGCCTAAATATGTGGAAACCTTTTATGGCAGTGGTGAAGAATGTGGGTGTTGCAGTCACCCAGTCTTGCAAGTTCTTCCACTTACCAACTGGTTATTTAGTATCTCCAAGCCTCAGTTTCTTCCCATATATAATGGTGATAGGTACCACTTCAGAGGGTGGGAACTAGATGAGATAATTGCATGCGCAGAGTCGGGTTCTGTGCTGGTTTTCCATGGCTCATGTGCCAGAAGGGAAGGAAGTGAAAGTCTCAGCCCAAGCTGAGATGGGGTGATGACAGAAGGCTTTGTATGAGGGGCCGTGTTGCTCAGATCTCTGTCTATGCCAGTTAAGGTCCCTATGGCCTTGGCTGAGGCTGGCCCACCAAGTGCCATGGTTCAGTGGTTTTCCAAGCCAGAGCAGGTAGTGCCCTGCCCTGGTTGGTTTTTCAGCGAGGCCTGAATGATCATAGAAGTTGTTCTGCGGTCTGCCAAAATGAAGACTTCTCTTCTCTGAGGCAGTTTGTACTGTGATTCTTTTTGATCTCACATAATAGAAATTGTAGGATCCCAGGAGGCAGAGACCAGCCAGAAGAGTTTTGCACTTCCCTGATCTCCTATCTTATCAGATGCACCATCCTCCAGCTCCTGTCTTCAACCAAAATAACGGCTTCTTTAGTTGTGCCAAACATCCTCACCCCTGGGGTGGTATCTCCCACTTGGTGTTGATGGCAGACACCAGAGTTGTTGCGCAGAACCCAACCAAACCTTTGCAAGCACAACGAAGTGACTGTGCCAAGCAAGGAAGGCTGGCTAACTGCTTTTATTCGTTTCCTAAGAGCAGATATCAAGGACTAATAGTGACATCTAATTTCAACTCTCCTACCTGGACACAGTTTCTTCCCATTCCTTAATAGAAACAAGAAAAATAGGCAAGAGTGATTTCTATTTTATTTTTGCAGGGGATGGAGTCTTGCTCTTGTCGCCCAGGCTGGAGTGCAATAGTGTGATCTTGGCTCACCACAACTTCCACCTCCTGGGTTCAAGCGATTCTCCTGCCTCAGCCTCCCGAATACCTGGGATTACAGGCATGCACCACCATGCCTGACTAATTTTTGTATTTTTAGTATAAATGGGGTTTCACCATGTTGGCCAGGTTGGTCTCAAACTCCTGACCTCAAGTGATCCACCCACCTTGGCCTCCCAAAGTGCTGGGATTACAGGCATGAGCCACCATGCCCGTCCAAGAGTGATTTCGAAACATATAGTGATTTTAAGCAGAGAGTTTATGTACCTATGTTATTTCTCCTTATTGCTCATAGGTAGCCTGTCTCTGGGAAGGGGACCTTAGATCTTTGTACGTCATTTAAAAACAATAGATTTTGGTTTCAATCTGTTAGTTTCTCCTATTTTTCATGAGTTATGCTTTCTGGATGTTTTTCTCTCTGGCTGCTTTCAAGATCTTGTTTTTACCATTTTCAATACAATGTGCAAATCTAGATTTTTTTTCTATATGTTTTGCTTAGGATTCACTGTGGTTTCTAAATCTAAGGATTCATATCTTTCACGAACTCTGGAAGATTCTCAGCCAGACTGTTTATCCTATACTGTTTCCTACAGTCTGGATTTTGTTGCTTGCATCTCCTATGGTGTTGTTTAATATGTTCCTCTGTCCCTTATAGTTCCTATAATTTGGTAGTTAAATCTAGAGGCTTGATCTGACTCAGTTTGATTTTTTTTGCAATAATATGTTACTGGGTTTATTGTGAACTTCACCAGGAAGCACATGATGTCTCTCTTTATGTGTTCCTAGCAGCCACTGGTGATCATTGTCTAGATCCTTCATTTCATTAGGATTTGGCTAGTGGTGATATTCCAATCTTTTAATATTCTTTTCTTTTGGGATAGAGTCTTCATGTGGGTTTGCTGTATCAAAGGGTAAATGCATGTATAATTTTGCCTGATATTGACAAATTATCCTTTATAGAAGTTATACCATTTTGCATTCCTACCGATAATGTGTAAGAATGCCTATTAGCCTTTGGAATGACCAACAGAGAGAGTATGTTATCCAATATTATATTTCTGCATATCTGATGATTGAGAAACGGTGTCTTAGTGTGGTTTTCATCCGCATTTATCTTATTATAACTGGAGTTCCTTTGTCTCCTTCATAGTTCTGATATTTGTCCTTCTGAAGCTGGTAGCATATTCTTAAAAGAGATTAAAGATAGAGCGTAAGGGTACAGGAGAATCCAATGGAATAGGGGATGACAGCTTAGGTGGCTAAGCTACCTAATACTATTAGGAGCAGAAAGCAGGTCTCTAACTACCAAGACAACCAGATTTACTCATTCCCAATTGTCATTTACACTCAGCATTATCAGTTTTTTCCCTTGACCTTTACATGTAATGTTAAATAATCCAACATGTTATTGTATGTTATGCAGGGCTCTCAGAAAGGTATAGAAAGGCTGCTTCCCAGGATGGAGCAGTTGTCTCAGGCTCCAGCTGCAAGTGCAGTCATGGATGGGGACTGCCTGTAGGGAGCAGCAAACCCTTCCAGCCACATGCTCAGAGCCCAGAGCAGCATATCTGCTTAGCAGGAGTGTGATTGCTTTGTTTCCAACTGGACTAGAGATGTCACAGGAAGTTTCTTTTTAATAATCCTCAGCACAAAAGTCTTCTTTAGAATAGTCACAACATTCTGGAGATGTGTTCAAGGTTGATAGAATTTGGCACCAACGAGAGATCATATCAGCAAGATCCCAAAACTTCCAGGAAATCTTCTGTTGATGGAGACATCCAGGGTTGATCCCATGAAGATATGATTTCTAAATTCCAAACTGAATGATATTGTTGCTGGCATTGGTCAAGGGCAACTGTGAGAGTAAAATTATTATATCATTATTATCAATAAATATTTATTGAGAACTTACTATGCACAGGGTACATGGGTATCTATGCAGCCCATTGATTATCTTATTTTTTTATTTTTGAGACAGAGTTTCACTCTTGTTGCCCAGGCTGGAGTTCAATGGCTTGATCTGATCTTGGCTCACTGCAACCTCCGCCTCCCAGGTTCAAGTGATTCTCCTGCCTCAGCCTCCCAAATATCTGGGATTACAGGCATGTGCCACCACACCCAGCTAATTTTATAGTTTTAGTAGAGATGGGGTTTTACCATGTTGGTCAGGCTGGTTTTGAACTCCTGACCTCAGTTGATCCACTCGCCTTGGCCTCCCAAAGTGTTGGGATTACAGCCATGAGCCACCACGCCTGGCTGGTGATCTGACTGATAATAGAAAGATGATGAGAGATGATGGTGAGAGAGATTTTTAAGGAACATTGAGTTCCCTTTAGCAGGATGGTATTAGGTATTATATTATTTCAGGTATTATGTATAATACATATATACATGTAATACATATAATATATAATATAATATATTGTATTAGGTAATTATAAATAATCTAGAGATGATTTAAAGTATATGGGAAGATATGCATAGGTCATATGCAAATACTAAATCATTTTATATCAGAACTTGGGTATTTTAGTGTATGTAAGAGGTTCTGGAACGAATCCCTCTTAAGATACCAAGGGACAACCATATAGAACTTCACATGCAGAATGGTTACACATACGCCTTCCTGTTTTCCTCTTTATAGGTTCTATAATTAGGGCAGACCACCTGGTTAGTTCATTGATCACTAACCACCTTAGAGTTCCTCGTAGAGGGTTTCTCCTTCTAAGCTGTGATTAGGATCCAAGTTTTGATGCATACTGAAAAAGTGTACTAGCTTGTCTTTTCCTTCTAGGTTTTGCTTCCCATGGAATGGCCTTACTGTTCAAATTCAGATGCACTAGGCAAGTTCAGACGACAAGAGTAAAGATGAGAAGCCAACAGCCTCACACTGAGGGCAGTTCTTTCTCCAGCTCCCCATTGCACAAGCGAGCTTGGTATTCATCAATATGTTATGGTCTGGAAGTTTTCCTGTATATTCATCAACTTGGGTTACCAAACAGGGTACAAAAGACTTAGTGGCTTTAGCAACAGAAATTTACTTTCTCAGAGTTCTGGGGACTGGATCCGGGTGCGGCATGGTTGGGTTCTGGTGAGGCCTCTCTTCCTGACAGCTGCCTTCCCACCGTGTGCTCACATGACCTTTCCTCTGGACTCACATGCAGAGAGAGAGCTCCAGTATCTCTTCTTTTTGCACGGGCACAAGTTCTGTCGGATTAGGGCTTTGCCCTTATGACCTCATTTAACCTTAGTCCTCTTTAAAGTTCCTATCTCCGGTATAGTCACATGTGGGATTAAGGCTTCAACATATGAATTTAGGGAGAAGGAAGACAACTCAGTCCCTAGCATCCTGGGATCTAGATACTGGAGGATACAGTCCACGTCTGACAAAAATCTCAGGGTTCTAGAAAACATTTCATGCTTGAAAATGGTTGCCAGAAATATTTGAAATTCTGAGGCTAAGTGGAATTTAAAGGGAAAGACTTAATCTTTAGATTCTAAGCTCCAGGAGGGCAGGGACTGTGCCTCAGAATTTCAGCACAGAGCACAGCAGCAGGCCCTGATAAACATGAATTCAGTAAATGCAGCACTTCCTGAAGATAGAAGATTAGTAGTTTGTGGGACTGTTACTGTATCTCCTTCACTTGGCCCCTGTTAGGAACCCAGAGGGAGGGTAAGATGGCTCCTGTCACCACTGAAGATTGACTAGCCTGGAATTTTCCAGAGGTTTCCAGAATTTTCCCAGTTTCCTGCCACCCCTTCCCTATTCTGGTTCTGCTTCCGAGGACACAGCTGCCAGCTTTCGGCTCTGATGCTCTGTTTGCACTGTCCTGAGAGAAATACAATTTTCCACTCAGGATCTAGTAAAATAAAAATATTTTAAACAAAATATAGTATATATACACATGCACACAAGAACAGTTAGTTTAAAAGCAGCCTAGAAAAACCTCTTGTTCTCATGTTATTTAGGATTTCTGCCATTGCGGGTAATTTTTTTAAACAGTTTTGCTCTGGGGATTATCTGCTTTTTCTCTTTTCTAAGTTTTAAATTTCAGATCCAGTTGTAGTTTGCTGCTGAGTTAAAGCCTCTGTAATTATTTCTTTAAATTTTTAAGAAGAGGATCAGGTGCGATCGTTTCAGAACAGCACACACTGTCATGTGTTGTAATGTGGCTTACTCTGGAGAGGCTCTGTTTGTCGGTCCTGCCTCCGCTATCTACCAACTCTGTAGCTCTGGACTAATTCATCTTTCTTAGCCTCCTAAAGATGTAGGATATGTGAAATAATGTGTGGAAAGTACCTCTCGTGCACGGCCTGTCCATAGTAAATGCTCTGAAATAATAACTGTTATAAATATCCCTCCCTTTTGCAAATTGCTCAGTGTTCTGAATACAGAGGTCTAAAACTCAAATGTCTTCAGAGGCCGGGAAAATAATTCAAATATGTAAAGCTACATGGTGTAGGACAGGCAACAGGGAATGGAAGAAACTATGATGAATAGGGGAGTGCATACTGTGCTAAAAGAAAACCTAGGCCGGGTGCGGTGGCTCACGTCTATAATCCCAGCACTTTGAGAGGGTGAGGCAGGTGGATCACCTGAGGTCAGGAGTTCCAGACCAACCTGGCCAACATGGCAAAACCCTGTCTCTACTAAAAATACAAAAAGTTAGCTGGGCATGGTAGCAGGTGTCTGTAATCCCAGCTACTCAGGAGGCTGAGGCAGGAGAATCGCTTGAAACTCAGAGGCAGAAATTGCGGTAAGCCGAGATCGTGCCATTGCACTCTAGCCTGGACAACAAGAGCAAAACTCCATCTCAAAAAAAAGAAAAAAGAAAAAAAAGAAAATCTAGCTCAAGTATTATACATTAAAAAAGGAAGGAAGGGAGAGAGGGAGCAAAGGAGGAAAGAAGACAACACTGTACATAGCTCCTACCTCGAGTTGGCCCTAGAGCCACCAGTTTGTACCCCTTACTCGGATTTTGGGCCAGGTGTGGTGGCTCATGCCTGCAATCCCAGCACTTTGGGAGGCCAAGGTGGGAGGATCACTTGAACCCAGGAGGTTGAGAACAGCTTGGGCAATATAGTAAGGCCCTATTTCTAATTAAAAGAAAAAAAAAGTAGAATATATGTCAAGGAACTGAGTGAGCTGTGTTTGGGAAATAAATCCCAGATCTTAACCCTCAGCTTTCAATTACTAGTGACAAAAGAAACTCCCTATTGAATTTCTAACCAAAGAGGAGTTAGGTCACTCCAAGTACTTCAGGGTACTGGATTCATCTACCCCAATACTGGTGTGAATCAGAACTTCAATAATTTTCAATCATTTATTAACAATGACAACAACATGGGCCAGGCGCGGTGGCTCAAGCCTGTCAACCCAGCACTTTGGGAAGCCGAGATGGGCGGATCACGAGGTCAGGAGATCGAGACCATCCTGGCTAACCCGATGAATGAAACCCCGTGTCTACTAAAAAATACAAAAAACTAGCCAGGCGAGGTGGCGGGCGCCTGTAGTCCCAGCTACTCGGGAGGCTGAGGCAGGAGAATGGCGTAAACCCGGGAGGCGGAGCTTGCAGTGAGCTGAGATCCGGCCACTGCACTCCAGCCCGGGCGACAGAGCCAGACTCCATCTCAAAAACAACAACAACAACAACAACAAAAAACAATGACAACAACATAACACCAACTCTGTATTTATTATTGTTTATTCTCAAGATGAGGCTGGATTTTGAGACAGGCATTTCCTGGTAATTGAACAGCATGATATTGGTTTTAAAGGTGAGACTGTGAGTTGTTTTGTTAGAGACTCTCTGGGGACAAGCCTGGAACACTCTGTGGGGTACAGATGGTGTTTATTAATATTATTTGTAATCCACAAACATTTATATGTATTCTTCAAAGAAGCTGTGTTCAGGTTTTTCTTATGCAAAAGCCTAATAAGGAGAACCCAGTGCCATATGATTAGAAGGAGATGATAAAGTATTCACCTTTCTTTCCAAAATCCCTTTCCTATAGCACCTAAAATTGCCATGTTATTTAGACTTTTGAGATAAGGACATTGAACACCCTTCTAAAACATAACCTCTCAGGCAATCTGGGAAGAGATAGCGATGGTACCTTGAGCTGTTATCTTGAACTTATACCATTCTCCAATTAGTTTATTAAATTCCAGTAACCAAGCTGCTGATCAAAGGAAGGCAACAAGAAAGAAGTAATTTTTTTTTTGACATAGGGTCTCACACTGTTGTCCAGGCAGAAGTGCAGTGGTGTAATCATAGCTCATGGTAACCTCAAACTCCTGGGGTCAAGAGATCCTCCTGTCTTAGCCTCCCAAGGAGCTAAGACTACAGGTGCTTGCTACCACGCCTGGCTATTTTTATTTTTATTTTTTTAGAGATGGGGTCTTGCTATGTTGCCCAGGTTGGTCTCAAACTCCTGGCATCAAGTGATTCTCTCTCCTCAGCCTCCAAAAGTGTTGGGATAACAGATATGAATCACTGCATCTAGCCCCCCAAAAGTAATTTTTGATGAAGGGAAGAAGCTAAGGAGGACCCATACATGAAGCCACATTCATTCACTCATTCATTCCTTTATTCATTAATTCTAGCAACATTGTTGAGCACCTACTCTGTGCCATGATTTGGAACAGAGTACAAAGACTAGTGGAGGAGGCGTAATTCCAGGACAGTGGTAGTACTAGGGTAGAGATATGTGGAAGGTAGGATGGACTACATTCAAAGGGCACCCTCCTCAGACTGGACAGGGTGGCTTGGGAAGGGAGGGCAGTTATAAGGATAGCTTCCCAGAAGAAGTGGCACTGGACTGAGTCCTGAACAACACACAGAATTTACAAGGAGGGGCGTTGCTTGTTGCAAAAGTTAAGGCTCTGTGCTCAGATCTTTCCAGTTCAAAATTTTAATCAATTACCTGGATAAATATATAAAAAGGCACATTCATCATTGGCAGATGGTGACACAAGGTTAAGAGAGACAGGGGTTACTTTGGACAGTGACACAATCAGGGCTCAGGAAAATCTCGGCAGGGTAGAGGGATGGGCAAACCAGCAAAATAAAGCTGACTAGAGGTAAATGGAAGGACTTGCACTGTGTTAAAACAACAACTGTCAACTACAAACACTAGGCAGTAGGTGAGAGGTGGAAAAGTAACACATTTATGTTACGTTTTAGTTCAGAAGTTGACAAACTATGGCTCAGCCAAATTCAGGCAGTTGCCTATTTTGTAAATAAAGTTTTACATTTTGTCTGTGGCTGCATTTGTGGGACAACAGCAGAGTTGAGTAGTTGCAGTAGAGACCATATGAACAGCAAAGCCTAAAATATTTACTATCTGCCCCTTTACGGAAGAGTTTACTCACTCTTCTTGTAGCCAACTGCAAGTTCACTTTGAGCCAAGAGTATGATAAGTGTACTAAAAAAAGCCAATTCCCTCTTAGGGTCACTTAATAAGAATATAGACTCTTAAAACTGTTCGTGAATGAACACATGAATGAATAAACAACCACGCAGGGGAGAGGATGGCACATCTTGGTCTTCGTGGACCACAGCCCACCTGGGTCCTGGGCTCAGTTCTGGGGATAAACGGTCATGTGTTGCTTAACAAGTGGGACATGTTCTGAGAAATGTGTCATTAGGCTATTTCATCATTGTGCCAGCATCATAGAGGGCACTTACATAAACTTACCTAGATGGTATCACCTACTACCCACCTAGGCTATATGGTATAGCCTGTTGCTCTAGGTTGCAAACTTGTACAGCGTGTTACTGTACTGAATACATAGGCAATTGTACACAATGGTATTTGTGTATCTAGACATAGAAAAGGTACAGCAAGAGTGCAGTATTATAATCTTATGAGACCACTGTGTATAAGCAGTCTGTTGTTGACCAACATGTCATTATGCAGCACATGACTATAATTAAAGAGGAACACTGGCGGGGCGCCTGTAATCCCAGCACTTTGTGAGGTGTAGTCGGGCAGATTACTCAGATTACTTGAGCCCAGGATTTTGAGACCAGCCTGGGCAACATGGCAAAACCCAATCTCTACAAAAAATACAAAAATTAGCCAGGCATGGTGGTGTGCACCTGCAGTCCCAGCTACTCGGGAGGCTGAGGTGAGAGGATGGCTTGAGCCCAGGAAAGTCGAGGCTACAGTGAGTTGTGATTGTGCCATTTCAGAGCAAGACCCTGTATCAAAAAAAAAAAAAAAAAAAAAAAAAAAAAAAAAAAAGAAAAAGAAAAAGAAAATGAAAAAATAAACAAATAGGGAAGAACACTGGCAACTGGAGCTACTCAAAGGAGAGGCGTGAGCTGTGTTGGGAATTACTGATTGAGGAACAAGTGAAGGAAATAGGGATATGTAGCCTGAAGAAGCAAATGCTGAGGGGCTATCCACAGCATGAGCATCATGATAAAATGGACTAGGTCTTAGGTACCAAGCTCTAAATATGTTACCTCATTCGATCCTCAACAACCCTGGGAGATTGGCAGTGTTGGGATACCCATTTTGCAAACGAGGAATCTGAGGCATAGAAAGATTACGTTGCCCGGGATGACACAGCCAATGAACGGCGAAGCTGAGGCTCAGTCCATGCAAGCTGTCCCTAGAGTCCTCATGCGTACCCTTTGTGGCCTCCATCATTGAAAAGGATGCGAATCACCTTGTTATCTCTGATTCCAACAGCCAGAGAAAACAGGGAAACAGACTCTAGCTTAATGCAAAGAAGACCTTTCAAATGTCCAGAGATGTAACGTGTTTTAGCAGGGAGGAAACCTTCTCATTAGGGTGTGTTCAAGATGATGTGGCCGAGATTTCAGAGAGAGGATTCCTGAATGGATAAGAGCAGCTGGCGTCCAAGATTCCTTCCCCTTCTATTAGGGTTGATTCTATCAGGGTCTGAGATTTGGGGCACTCACTAAGACGGTTGATGTAGGTCAGTAAGAAGCAGCAGTGGGACAAGATCTGGGAGGGAAGCACTTTTATTTTTTTCTTTTTTGAGACAGGGTTTTGCTCTGTTGCCAAGGCTGGAGTGCGGTGGTGTGATCGTGGCTCACCACAACCTCCACTGTCCGGATTCAATCTGTCTTTCCTCCTCAGCCTCCCGAGTAGCTGGGAGCATGCGACCACACCCAGCTAATTTTTCATGTTTTTTGTAGAGATGGGATTTTGCCTTGTTGTCTAGGCTGGCCTTGAACTTTTGGACTCCAGCAATCCACCCACCTCAGCCTCCCAAAGTCTTGGGTTTACAGGTGTGAGTTATCAAGCCCAGCTGGGAGCCACTTTTCTAAGTATTACTTTACATGTGTTAACTCATTTCATCTTCAAAACGGCTGTATGATACCATGAATGTCATCATTCCCATTTTACAGATGCAAAAACTGAGGCATGTAGTAGCTATCTAATTTAACCAGAGTCACACAGCTAGTAAGGATTAGAGCCAGGATTTGCATTTAGGCAGTCTGACTCCAAAACCTGTGCTCTTAACCACTACCATACAAAAATGTATTAAGAGGGGATGTATAATTTGAAAAAGTACCTTTTATTTTTCCCTTGCCTTCCCACCAAGGTTTTTGATACATTCCCTTCCTGCGTTGAAAATTGCTACATTATTAGAAGTTAATGGTAGCAGTTGCCAATATAACATTCTCATTTTGTCAGACGATAATTTATAGGGCCTGTTTTTCTTGTTCTGAGGTAGGGGTTCCCAAATGCCCCATAAACTCCTACAGACTAATCAAGTTGACTTGACTGTGTTCAGTCTCTCGAAGTCATAACTGAAAGTATAAACAATAATGTCCTACTCATAATGTATGTCTGATTCCTGTTTAAGCATTACTTCTGCTTTGGGAACCACTGGGTTTGTATACCGCTTTATAGAGGCAAGGCTGAGCTGTTGCCCAGGCTGAGTGCAGTGGCATGATCACAGCTCACTGCAGCCTCAACCTCCCAGGCTCAAGCCATCCTCCCATCTCAGCCTTCCAAGTAGCTAGGACTACAGGTGCGTGCCACCATAGCTAGTTAATTTTTAATTTTTTTGCAGAAATAGAGTCTCAATTTGTTGCCCAGGCTAGTCTCAAATTCTTGGACTCAAGCAATCCTCTGCCTTGGCCTCCCAAAGTGCTGGAATTATAGGCACAAACCACGGCACCCAGCCGGTTTCTGCATGTTAATTTTCCTGATGGTTAAGGTGGAATTTGGTTATAGCAGGGACTACAGTTGACACACAGTAGGTGCTTAATACATATTTGCTTAATAAATGTGATCAATTGGAATTTATTGACTTTGGGGGAATAAGGGTATTGAGGTAACTTTTTTCCCTTATGGCATTGGGCTCTGACAGTAAACAGCTAGTCCCATGTGATCCCAGCCCCTCCACCCCACCCTCTACAGAGTGATTTGTGCTTCCAGTAACTGGGCAAACAAAAATCAGAGCATCTCGTCAAATGCATTGCACTCCTGAGGGTAAAAATCTTTTATAAGAAAAACTGCAGTTATTATTTAGCCAAACACTATGTTTCCAACCAGATTTCCTTCCAGGTCTCTTTTTCCTCATTCAAACAAAGCATTGCCAGTCCAGTGAGGACACAGAACATGAATCGTTTAATAGCTGATTTGCTCCATAGAGAAGGATACAGGCTTTTGTGTCTAAGGAGACCGCTCGAATCATTGTGTACAAGGACAGAGAGTTCCTTGCTTGGCTTATTTACCACATGTTTTAATTAGCTGCCAGGCCTTTTGCAGCAGTCACTGTTCCAAAGGTAGAGAGATTTGAGCTTGTTTAGGTCATGGCTTCAGTAAGAGCTTTGTCATTAGGTCTGCACTTTGCTTCCTCTTTCATTTCTGCTCAGAGGCTGAGTTCTGTAACACAGTTCAGTGAAATTGGCATCCTTCCAGCGGATAAGTAGCCCCAAAGACAGAGCACCAGTCTGTGGGTGCCCCAAGGCCAAGAACTTCGTCTTATTGTCTTTGTACCTTCTTTGCCTGGAATAGTGCCTGGCATACCAGGAGATGCTTAATAAATGTTGGTTGAAATATTCTGCTGAGGCCCATTCAGAAGGCCTGTAAACCCTCACTTTCACCTCCCCCATACTGTCTCCAAATCTCATGGAGTCCACCCAGAGGTGATATTCCAAGTATTAAACCAACATTACAGCATGGACTTTGACCAATCAGTCATTGAGCTGGAGCAGGAGCCCACAGGACCCCTCTTGTGACAGACATTGACTCTTTAGCTTCTACTTCAGTCAGGGGGACCTAGGGAAAGGACAGTTGAGAAACAGGCATTGGGAGTTGGAGCACTGGCTACTTTCTAGTTGGAATTAAAGTATTTAAATATTTTGACAGTGGTAGAGCTGTGCTACTTCATATCAGCTGATTGTATCTGTTTAAATCCCTCAAAACTGTCCAGTAGAATGTGGCCAGATGCATCCTTTTTTCCCAAAATGGAAATATTATTTCTTCCCCCCCCCCCCCGAGAAACATGATTGCTGTAAAAATATTTTTAAAATAGAGTGAGCTGGGAAGATAGTAGCTGCAGCATAGTTTTTGAAATTTCTTTGAATTCCCAAATAAAAACTGGTAGAACAGCTAGACGGCCAAATCAAAAACCCATGAACACATTTCCAACAAAACTTGGTGAGAAGATATCCCTGCAACTCCCAAATCCACAAAGACCTGCATGGTACTAGCATCTGTGCAGGAGAACGCAGAGGGGCTTTCTCTGTGGGACTTCTGATGGATCTGAGAACAAGAGAATCCCCAAATAGTCAACAGTCGTTCACTGGAAAGCATGGCAGGCCAAGCTGAGGACAGCAGTTGTTAACCGGGGAAGAGGTTTGCCAGCTCCAATAGCAGGTGAGTGGAAGGGATTTGCTGTAAAAAAATTGAAGGAGCTGGAGCAGTCTGGCTCCTAGAACCCTCAAAACTGATCAGCCAGGGATCCCTTTCAGGATAGGGTTCTACTGTGAAGAGAAACTGTAGAAGTAGGCAGTAGAGAAGGGGTGGAGGTAGGTGGGGGTGGGTAGTTGAGGTGGGGGAGGGAAAAGTGGTAAAGTGGTAAAAAGAAAGAGAACCAGGAAATCTCAGAAAACAAGCTGCAATATATTTTTTAGCTTCTTATAAAAATATCAGAAAAGGGAGTTCCATGAAGTTAGAAATATTACCTTGGGTCACACTTCTTTCTCGAGTTTCAGGAAATTGAGTTTTACATTAAAAAAAAATAAGCAATAAAAAGTCTCAAGACCAAGTCCTACACAAAATTATTCTAAGAATAAAAGAGGCCGGGTGTAGTGGCTCATGCCTGTAATCCCAACACTTTGGGAGGCCAAGGTGAAGGGTCGCTTGAGGCCAGAAGTTCAAGACCAGCCTGGGCAATATAGTGAGGCCCCATTTGTACAAAAAAATTTAAAAAAAAAATTAGTTGGCACAAGCCTGTGGTCCTAGGGATGCTGAGGTGGGACAATGAACTATAATTGCACCACTGCATTCCAACCTGGGTGACAGAGCAAGACCTTGTCTCTGAAAAATAAATAAAAGATCTGTGGAGGCTGGGCGCGGTGGCTCAAGCCTGTAATCCCAGCACTTTGGGAGGCCGAGATGGGCGGATCACGAGGTCAGGAGATCAAGACCATCCTGGCTAACACGGTGAAACCCTGTCTCTACTAAAAACTACAAAAAACTAGCCGGGCGAGGTGGCAGGCGCCTGTAGTCCCAGCTACTCGGGAGGCTGAGGCAGGAGAACAGTGTGAGCCCGGGAGACAGAGCTTGCAGTGAGCTGAGATCCGGCCACTGCACTCCAGCCTGGGCGACAGAGCGAGACTCCATCTCGGAAAAAAAAAAAAAAAAGATCTGTGGAACAAAACAACATCCATTCAGACGAAACCACACAGCAAGATATGTCTACAGAATAGATCAAAACAATTACCTTTTATTTAAAAGCCATTAAAAGATATTAAGAGAATAACTGAAGATATGAAAAAATAACATAATTCATAAAAAAAAATTTTAAATGAGGTGATAGACTTCAAGAAAGAATTAGGAATAAAAGAAATGAAGACTAAACTTTGTGAATGAAGACTAAACTGAAAACTAAAGACAAATCCAACAGAAAAACAGAATGTGGGCCACGTGTGGTGGCTCACACCTGTAATCCCAGCACTTTGGGAGGCCCAGGTGGCTGCATCACTTGACCTCAGCAGTTCGAGACCAGCTTGGCCAATGTGGTGAAACCCCGTCTCCACTACAAATACAAAAATTAGCTGGGTGTGGTGGTGCACTCCTGTAGTCCCAGCTACAGCTACTCAGGTGGCCGAGGCAGGAGAATTGCTTGAACTTGGGAGGCAGAGGTTGCGGTGAGCCCAGATCATGCCACTGCACTCCAACCTGTGCAACAGAGTGAAAAAAGAAAAACAGAATGTGAGAAAGCAGATTTTTTAAGTCAAAAAGAAATTAAGAAAGGAATTTTGTTAATATCAAGAGAAAGCAACAGATATTGAAGATAGGAGAAGATGATCCAACATACAAATAACAGGAATCCCCAAAGACAAAAAGTAAAGGAAGAAAACAATGCATTCCAAAATTATGAATTAAAAAATTATTTTTCCCTGAATTAAAAAAAAAGATTTGAAGCTACATATGAATGAACATGCTGCACACTGGAGAATATCATACTGAAACTGACAGCACTTAGACATTTTCCGATAAAATTACTGTGCTTTAAAGAAGAAAAATTTCCTTTGAGCATCTAAGCAAAAACAGCAAGGGAAAGAAAATTATATCAACACCAGAATTTTTGAGAGCAATGATTTACCCCATGAGAAAATTAAGTAACATATTTAATATATTTAAGATACTCAATAAATATATTTTAACATGTTTAAGATACGTAAGAAAAAAGAACATGTAAGCCAAGAACTTTATATTCAGTAAATGTTTTTCAAATCTTCTGTCATTCTCTTGATATCTTTTAGTGGCTTTTAAATGAAAGGTAATTATTTCATTCTATTCTGTAAACTTTTAAGCGCTTGATGACTGTTATCAATAGACAAACTGTTATCAACAGTAAGAACTTAAGAAATATTATTCCTATTAACAATTCCTGAGGATTCTACTTGAGAATAAGATTCACACAAGAGAAATTGGTTGTGAGAATTAGAAATACAGTTGTTTTTAAATTAAGACTATACGAGTGTTGGCTGGGCGCGGTGGCTCACGCCTGTAATCCCAGCACTTTGGGAGGCCGAGGTGGGTGGATCACGAGGTCAGCAGATCAAGACCACCCTGGCTAACATGGTGAAACCCTGTCTCTACTAAAAATACAAAAATTAGCAGGGCGAGATGGTGGGTGCCTGTAGTCCCAGTTACTCAGGAGGCTGAGGCAGGAGAATGGCGTGAACCCGGGAGACGGAGCTTGCAGTGAGTGGAGATTGCACCACTGCACTCCAGCCTGGGCGACAGAGTGAGACTCCGTCTCAAAAAAAAAAAAAAAAAAAAAAAAAAAGACTATGTGAGCATTAAAACAGGATATCATGTAATGGGTAAATGATCAGATAATGTAATATAGTGCAACTATTAAGGCCAGGTACAGTTGCTCATGCCAGTAATCTCAGCACTTTGGGAGCTGAGGTGGGAGGATCACTTGAGGCCAGGCACTTGAGACTGCAGTGAGCTATGATCATGCCACTGTGCTCCAGCTTGGGTGACAGAGTGAGACTCTGTTGCTAAAAAAAAAAAAAAGTAAAATTAAAATTTAAAAAGGAGGCAGCAGAATAGGGAGAGTAAATACAAAAATGTTCTTAAATGTTCTCAGTAGTAATATTTAGTGTATTATTATTGCCATTCTGAGAGAGTTGTGTGATAAATAAAGAAGTAATTATAGGATATTCTACTTCTATCATCACTTGTGTTCTTAAGAACCAGGAGTCTTGTTTGTTTGTTTGTTTGAGGTGAAGTCTCGCTCTTGGCCCCCAGGCTGGAGTGCACGGGCGAGATCTCAGCTCACTGCAACTTCCACCTCCCAAGTTCAAGCAATTCTCCTGCCTCAACCTCCCAAGTAGCTGGGATTACAGGCACCTGCCACCACATCCAGCCAATTTTTTTATTTTTAGTAGAGGCGGGGTTTCACCATGTTGGCCAGGCTGGTCTGAAACTACCAGGAGTCTCATTTGGAAGAAGGTATAATACAGAAGAGGTCAAATAAAAACAATAATGACATGGAATTGGAGCTACTAGTATGATATATGTCACATAATACTAGCTAGAGAGAGTCTATCGTTTACAGATTTTATCTGTATAGATAGTTTTGTAGTTTAGCTCTGTCCCCTGAAGAGGCCTAAAATTTCTGACCAAGTCAGCAGCCAGGAGCATTCCTAGTACCAAGATCCTAGTCCTGAAACACTATTTACCACTAAAAGAAATGAAGACTTCCTGGAAAAATTGATAATTTTCAGAGAAATGGTTGATTTCTATCTGGGACAGAAAATGTACGAGATGAGCCTAGAGCATTCTGTAATACTCGGTAGCAAGAAAAATATCAAACACATCTAGGTACATGGAGAAAAAAACCCTGAGAAGCCAAATTGAAGGGGCTCCTATTGGCCAAAAACAGGACAATGCTAGTTTTCATGGAAGTTAATCATTGTAATTGATTAAAATTATCAAAACTGTTTAAATTTGTGAATTCATATGAATATTTTAAAAGATTGGTCACCTTCAGAAAATGATAGGGAACCAACTCATTATCTTGAAATCTGCAAGAGAAGTGCATAGAATCAAGCTTTTATTTTGCCTTTTCTATATAAACTGTAATACTAGTTAACCAATAGGGGAAATTACCTCTTTATAAAAGCATTTCAATTAATGAATGAAAAAGAAATGCAGAATTAGAAATCTTTATTTTGCAATCCTTAAGAAGTGAATAGATTTGCGTAGAGGTGTTTATAGTATCCTCTAACGGTGGTTTGAATTTCTGTGGGATCAGTGGTGATACCCCCTTTATCATTTTTTATTGTGTCTATTTGATTCTTCTCTCTTTTCTTCTTTATTAGTCTTCTTATTTATTGTGTCTATTTGATTCTTCTCTCTTTTCTTCTTTATTAGCGGTCTATTTTGTTAATCTTTTCAAAAAATCAGCTCCTGTATTCATTGATTTTTTTTGAAGGATTTTTTGTGTCTATCTCCTTCAGTTCTGCTCTGATCTTAGTTATTTCTTGTCTTCTGCTACCTTTTGACTTTGTTTGCTCTTGCTTCTCTAGTTCTTTTAATTATGATGTTAGGGTGTCGATTTTAGATCTTTCCTGCTTCCTCCTGTGGGCATGTAGTGCTTTAAATTTCCCTTGAAACACTGCTTTAGCTGTGTCTCAGAAATTCTGGTACATTGTGTCTTTGTTCTCATTGGTTTCAAAGAACTTATTTATTTCTGCCTTAATTTTGTTATTTACCCAGTAGTCATATAGAAGCAGGTTGTTCAGTTTCCATGTGGTTGTGCAGTTTTGAGTGAGTTTCTTAATCCTGAGTTCTAATTTGATTGCACTGTGGTCTGAGAGACTGTTAACGATTTCCATTCTTTTGTATTTGCTAAGGAGTGTTTTACTTCCAATTATATGATCAATTTGAGAATAAGTGCAATGTGGTACTGAGAAGAGTATATATTCTTTTGTTTTTGGGTAGCGAGTTCTGTAGATGTCTATTAGGTCCGCTTGGTCCAGAACTGAGTTCAAGTCCTGAATATCCTTGTTAATTTTCTGTCTCATTGATCTGTCTAATATTGACACTGGGGTGTGAAAGTCTCCCACTATTATTGTGTGGGAGTCTAAGTCTCTTAGTAGGTCTCTAAGAACTTGCTTTATGAATCTGGGTGCTCCTCTGTTGGTTGCATATATATTTAGGATAGTTAGCTCTTCTTGTTGCATTGATCCCTTTACCATTATGTAATGCCCTTCTGTGTCTTTTTTGATCTTTGTTGGTTTAAAGTCTATTTTATCAGAGACTAGGATTGCAGCCTCTGCTTTTTTTTTTTTTTTTTTTTTTTTTTTTTTTTTTTTTTTTTTTTTTTGCTTTCCATTTGCTTGGTAAATATTCCTCCACCCCTTTATTTTGAGCCTATGTGTGTCTTTGCACATGAGATGGGTCTCCTGAATATAGCACACCAATGGGTCTTGACTATTCAATTTGCCAATCTGTGTCTTTTATTTATTTATTTATTTATTTATTTATTTATTTATTTTGAGACGGAGTCTGGCTCTGTCACCCAGGCTGGAGTGCTGTGGCCCGATCTCAGCTCACTGCAAGCTCCGCCTCCCGGGTTTACGCCATTCTCCTGCCTCAGCCTCCGGAGTAGCTGGGACTACAGGCGCCCGCCACCTCACCCGGCTGGTTTTTTGTATTTTTAGTAGAGGTGGGGTTTCACCGTATTAGCAAGGATGGTCTCGATCTCCTGACCTCGTGATCCGCCCGTCTCAGCCTCCCAAAGTGCTGGGATTACAGGCTTGAGCCACCCCGCCCGGCCTCTGTGTCTTTTAATTTGGGCATTTAGCCCATTTACATTTAAAGTTAATACTGTCATGTGTGAGTTGGATCCTGTCATTATGATGCTAGCTGGTTACTTTGCCTGTTAGTTGATGCAGTTTCTTCATAGTGTCGATGGTCTTTACAATTTGGTATGGTTTTGCAGTGGCTGGTACCAGTGTTTCCTTTCTATAATTTAGTGCTTCCTTCAGGAGCTCTTGTAAGGCAGGCGTGGTGGTGACAAAATCTCTCAGCATTTGCTTGTAGCTGGGACCACAGGCACACACCACTACACCTGGTTAATTAAAACAATTTTTTTGTAGACACAGGATCTCACTCTGTTGGCCAGCCTTGTCTCAAACTCCTGGCCTCAAGTGATCCTCTCACCTCAGTCCTCCAAAGTGTTGACATGGCCACCGTTCCTGGCCACCTGTTTTTTTCTTCTTCTTTTTCTTCTTCTTTTTTTTTTTTTTTTTTTTTGGAGATAGAGTCTCGCTCTGTCACCTAGGCTGGAGTGCAGTGGCGTGATCTCAGCTCTGTTTCCCAGGCTGGAGTGCAGTGGCATGATCTCGGCTCTGTTGTCCAGGCTGGAGTGTAGTGGCATGATCTGGGCTCACTGCAACCTCTGCCTCCCAAATTCAAGCAATTCTCTTGCCTCAGCCTCCCAAGTAGCTGGGACTAGAAGCACATGCTGCCATACCCGGTTAATTTTTTAAATTATTATTATTTTTTTATTTTAGTAGAGACCAGATTTCACCATGTTGCCTAGGCTGGTCTCAAACTCCTGAGCTCAGGCAATCCGTCCGCCTCAGCCTTCCAATGTGCTAGGATTACAGGCATGAGCCACCACCCCCAGCCTGTTTTATTTTTAAATAAAAAGGTTTAGAAAATGATACTGAGAAATTATAAGCCCAATTCTCTACCCCAACTTTAGAAATAAATACTGTTAACATTTTGGCGTTCAACTTTCTAGACTTTTTAATGAATATATAAGCATGTATGAGATGTAGGTTTTACCTAAATAAGATTATACTACAGACGAAATTTTAAACTAACCTTTTCACTCAGTGCTTCCTTCACTCAGCAATATGTCCTGGATATCTTTCCATGTTGAATTACACTTAGCAGCCATATTCATTTATCATTAAAAAGTAATTATTTTTAAATAAAAATGGTATCTGGGCCTTAAAAAAGTTTTTAAGCAATATGGAAAAGTACAAAACAGAAAAGCAGCACGTTTCTCAAAATCTCACCACCCAAAAATGAGTGTTAACATAATTCAAAAAGCCTCTCTATTTATATGTTAAGATAAAAGATGAGAGAGAAAGAGAGAGAGAGAGAGAGTTTTATGACTACCAAGGTTATTTTAATTACTGAATTTAAGTTTGTTTCACTGTAACACAATAAAAATATCTATAATTAAACTGAAATAATTCAGTTTCAGATAACCTTCCCACCCCCCCGCCCCCCAATCATGGGAGAAGTTACTAAGATATGCCTGAGGTTAAGAAAAAACTGCAGAAATCATTAAGACATTTAAGTGTTTCTTTCACGTTTCAATTTTGGATGATCTCAATTGGTTCTCTGCAGATAGAAGATGAAGTAAATAGCACTCATACTTCCTTTCACTCTCCGTCACCTCCTGATTTTAAAAATCTTTTTATTATTTTTACTTTGTCAGAATTTGTAACATTTTCAATTTATTCCACTATTAGAATTCCATCAGTTATTTAGTCTTAGTTCTCTATTTAAATACTGAACTGTCGACCATCAGCACTTTTACATTTTACCTTGGTGTCTTCGGTCCCTGATCTTTTTTTCATTCATCTTCTGCTCCTGATTGGCTGGATTTTTTTCCCCCCCAAGAAGGGCTTGTGTGTTTTACTCCCTGAGTTCTTTCATGCTTGAGAATATCTGCAGATGTTTATGTGTAACCATTTTAGGTCATACTTTTTCTCTCTCCAAGCTAGGTAGACGGTGTGTGTGTGTGTGTGTGGTTTTGTTTTGTTTTGTTTTTAGAGACAAGGGCTCACTCTGTCACCCAGGCTGGAGTGCCCTGGAGTGATCATGACTCACTACAGCCTTAACCTCCTGGGTTCAAGCAATCCTCCCACCTCAGCCTCCCAAGTAGCAAGAACTACAGGCATGTGCCACCACGCCTAGCTGATTTAAAAAAATGTATTTTTGTAGAGACCAGAGTCTAGCTGTGTTGTCCAGGCCGATGACATTGTTTCATTGTCTTCTGGCTTGGGGTTGTTTTGGACATGTTCGTATCTGTTATGATTCTACCCCCACCTACACTTAGCTTCATGGATGATTTGCCTTTTCTGCCTAGATACCTAAATAACTATTTTCCCTTAAAAATTATTAACTTAACCAGACTATGTTTTTATGTCTGTTTAAAGTACTTTTTGTCCGGCATACAGTATAAATTTTCCTCTGCAGATTCAGTTCTTTCTTCATTTTAGAAAAACTCTTCCTGTATTGTGGGTCTAAATGCATATTTTGTTACACTTATTGGATTGTCGACATCAATTAGGGACACCAAGTATCTTATGTTTGATTTCTCTTGGTTCTCTTATTATCTCATTATCCTCTCCCTAATTGCTTTACTCCCTCCGTGGCAAATTATGCATTTGCCATGATTATCGCAAACCTTTTACTATCCATTCATTCAATTTTCAATCATGTCTTTCCTGTTATTTGGCATTTCTAATTTATATATTAGGTCTATAATGGTGTTGTTTCAGTTTTTGGTTCATTTCTTTAGCTCTGACACCTTTTTGCTCTCTTTTGGTCATTTTTTCATCTCAATTTTGAGGTCTTATTTACCCACGTTCATATTCTGAAGGCATTTATAGTGCGAAGCGCTACCTGGGGGATGTGTTTCGTGGGTTTATGTTTTCTTCCATACTGGTTTCTTCACAGTGCATACATTGTCTTCCTTCCTTCCCACTCCACCCTTTTTTGACTGTACCACATTTACATGGTCATCTTTTCATCTTAATCTTGTTTCATAGAGGCAACTCCAACCAGATCTTTTTGTAACTGTTATATAGTGTGGATGAAGTCTCCTTGGCCCCCGTCTCACCTTATCTCAGATGAGTTTGTTGTCATCTCTGTGAGCTACAGTTTTTCTTCATTACATCTAGTATTAGGAAAAGAAGAATCTGTGATCATGATTTACTCTGTTATCTTTACCCTGAAATTATTAGGATGATTTTTTAAAAATGCAAATCTCATCCTAATGTCATATCTTGCTTAAAACTTTTCAGTGGGTTTTTAAAGCTTTTAGGAAAAATGTCTAAACTTCCTTCCTCACATCCAAGATCCTTTATTATTTGGCTTACCTACCTTCCTGGCCTGAGGTCCCCCATCACTCTCTACCACATTTGCTAACTGCTCACAGGAGGCTTTTTGCTGGACCTCCATTAGAACTCAGAACCCTTCTCAACACAGGGCTTCAGGTAGCCGATTGTCCATCTGGACTCTAGTTAAATTCCATTTGTCATTCAAAACTTAGTTCCAATGTAACCAAAATGGAACTGGTGAGAGAACCAAACTCAAGACTAAGATGGCAATTGTAGAAATGGAAAGGGAGAAACAGTGTCTATATCTACTGCCAAAGCCAGAAAGCTATAGACTTTATTACTATATAATCCTACTTTGTCATCAGTGTCTTTTCCAGTATGGTGTAATGGTTTTTTTTTTGTTGTTTGTTTGTTTGTTTTTTTGACAAAGTCTCATTCTGTTGCCTAGACTGGAGTGCAGTGGCACGATCTTGACTCAATGCAACCTCCGCCTCCCGGGTTCAAGCGATTCTCATGACTCAGCCTCCTGAGTAGCTGGGATTACAGGCATCCGCCACCACGCCCAACTAAGTTTTGTATTTTTAGTAGAGACGGATTTTAACCATGTTGGTCAGGCTGGTCCTTAACTCCTGACCTCAGGTGATCCGCTTGCCTCAGCCTCCCAAATTGCTGGGATTACAGGTGTAAGCCACTGCGCCCTGTCGGCGTAGTGGGTTTTAAACCCAGACTACCTGGACTCAGGACTTAGCTCTGCCACTTGCTATCTGTATGATTTTGGGGCGACATTATGTAATCTTTACGTGCCTGTTTCCTTATGAGAATTAATTAATGTATGTAAAGCTTTCACTAATTATATGCTCAAAAATGTTACTTAATGTTTTTTATTAAAAGGCACCATCACGGACAGCAATAATGGTCCCATACCACCCAGGACGAATACCTGATAACCTGGGAGCTGTCCGTGGTGCTAAAACAGCGCTCTCCATCACAGGACAATGTCCCCACTGTTTGTCATATTTTTAGCCCTATATAGGGTAAATCCCTAGTTACATCTTTCCAGCTTTGGCAGTGGATGTAGAAATTGTTTTTCTCTTTCCATTTCCACAACCACCATCCTAATCTTGACCTTAGTTCCTTCATCAGTTCTATTTTGTGTGACTGAGGTTAGCCTCCTAACTTGTCTTCCTACCTCTAGGCCATTTAATCTACCATGATCACATTCTCATCCTCCAAATCCTTCTTAATATGAAGTCAGATCCCTACTTACTAACTCAAGGGAATTTCAAAGAAGTATTTTATTTTATTTTTGAGATGGGACCTCGTTCTACCATTCAGGCTTGAGTGCAGTGGTGTGATCTTGGCTCACTGCAGTCTCAACCTCCCCGAGCTTGGATGATTCTCCTGTTTCAGCCTCCTGAGTAGCTGGGACTACAGGTGCGTGCCACCATGCCTGGCTAATTTTTGTATTTTTTTTATAGAGATGGAGTTGCACTGTTTCCCAGGCCAGTCTTGAACTCCCGGGCTCAATCAAAGGAGTAGAAACCATACAAATGGCAACATGAGGGGATGGTTAAATGATAATATATCACTGAGATGTGGATATTGAGCAGCCAATAAAGGTAATTATTAAGGCTATGTAAAATATAGGAAACATTAATCAAGGGATAACAGCAGACTATAATATAGTTTGAACATCATTCATTCATTTATTAAACAGGTACTAAGCACACCTATTTTGGGATAGACCATGGAGATGTAAGAATTAAGATAGTCCCTTCTTTAAAGGAGTTCAGAGTCTAGCAGGAGAGATAGCTATGTAAATAGATTGCAGATGCATTTGGATGAAGACTAAAAAGGAGCATGGAATTAAATACATAAGTAGCACTAAGGGGTGTAAGTCTGGGTGAATTTTGTCTTTTTAAATATCCACTAAGGGGTGAACTCTGGCACAGAGCCTTAGAAGAAAGAAGAAAACTAAATTCCTATGACAAAGGCGACACACAGCTCTAGGTAAGTTCTTTCCCACTCTACCCTGCATCTTCAGGCCACAAGAAGAAGAAGAAAAAGAAAAAGATCAATAGAATGTCAAGCCCCTAAATTGTAGTTCAGAGAAGTTGAACAGGCCTTGGGAAGGGCAAGAAAAGAAATAGCGTAGCAACCATGCAGACCTTCTACAGCAAAGTAAAGGACCCAGAATATCCTTAAGTAACTGTGATATTGGAATAAAAACTAAAAATTAACAAGTCACACATCCCAAGGTTCCCTAAGAATGGTTTATTGACTCACCACCTCTACATTGTGGCTCATACCACTGCACCCTTTGAAGAATATTCTTGCTGGGCATGGTGGCTCATGCCTGTAATCTCAGCACTTTGGGAGGGCTAGGTGGGGGGATCACTTGAGGCTAGGAGTTTGAGAGCAGCCTGGGCAACATAGCAAGACCCCATCTCTAAAAAACAAACAAAAAGAATTGTAGAGATGGGTGTGGCAGCATGCACCTGTAGTCCCAGCTACTTGAAAGGCTGAAAAAAGAGTATTCTTCACTCTTCCCATTCAAATCTTATATTGTTTCAAGCTAAAAACTCATCTCCTTTAAGAATTCTTTCTTAACTAATGTCATTTTATTCTAGTATAAATGCTTGAAAATCAGTTTTAGTGGATATAAAATTCTTGGCTCACATTTTCACCACTTTGAAGAAATTCTGGAGAGAGAAGAGTCTGTGTGATACATTAACATCCACCTATCGCTGCTCAATCTCTTGGGTTCTGGAGTCAGAATTGGGCTAGAGGTGTGTCACTAATTAAACATGCAGCCTCTGGCAAGTTGTTTCATCTCGATAATAGTCTATCATATGGAGAAGATATTAACAATAATCTTGCAGAGTTTTGTGAGGATGAAACAGATTGATACATGACTTTTCACAGTGCCTGTAACATAAAGTACTCAACGCATGTAGCTGTGATACATGTTTCCTTGAAATTATTCTTGGTCTCTCTCAGGGAAATATGGATTGATTTAATCAATAATGTATACCCCCCCCCATAGTAGGTATTTAATAGATGCCTTATGAAGGATTCATATTTAGGAACATGGTAAAGGAAAACAACATTTAATTACTAATGCTTTTCTAAATGGAGGATGACAGACTGGTAAGAAATTATGCTAATTGATAACATTTCTTATCTACAAAAAGAAGAAATTATTGTTATTTCTCTTTTACTATTTATGTAAAATTGTAAACTAGTTCCTTTTTGTTCAGTTTTATATCAAATGCCTATCTACCTTAATAAGTAATGAAAGAAGTAAGCTTGACCTCCTAATTCTAGTATACTTCCTACTGGATACTAGGAAGTAGATGAGGATCTGTGAATCCAGCCTGCAGATCAAAAGATGGCTGAATAGGCCAGGTGCAGTGGCTCATGCTTGTAATCCCAGCACTTTGGGAGGCCGAGGCATGTGGATCACCTGAGGTCGGGAGTTCGAGACCAGTCTAGCCAACATGGTGAAACCCGTCTCTACTAAAAATTCAAAAATGAGCTGGGTGTGGTTGTGGGTGCCTGTAATCCCAGCTACTCGGGAGGCTGAGGCAGGAGAATCACTTGAATCTGGGATGCAGAAGTTGCAGTGAGCTGAGATGGTGCTAATGCACTCCAGCCTGGGTGACAAGAGCAAAACACTGTCTCAAAAAACAAACAAACAAAAAACTGTTGTTTGTGACTGGTGGAAATGTTGTTAAACAATTAAGAAAAAAGGGAAAAATATAGTGTTCTCAAACATTAGATGATTTGCAAGGAAACAAATAATATAGCTGAGTTTAGAAGGCTAATGGAGATATAATAATATGAAACAGACAACTCTATCATTAAAGTATTTTGAAGATTCTTTAAACATATGAAAGAAACAAGGAACTTTCCCCCTCCCCCTGGAATAAAAAAGGGGGAAATCTGATTCAATCTAGTTTTACTTTTAAATTGATTCTTCAGGGTAGTTAATGAGAGCATTGGAAACATGAGGATTTCCGTAGATGGCCAGTGTGACTGTGTTCCATTAGCAACTGACATGTTGTCATTTATTTGGTACAGTTGAATAACAGCCTCGGTTTCTGAAGGGAATTTAAAAATGATTCAGGCTAACTAATGCTTCAAGATCATCCTAACAACTACTTAACTGAAACTGACCCCCCTCCCCACACCAGGAGTCTTATTCAAGTTTAGTAAGAAATGAACATTAGGGTGGGCTTGGTGGCTCATGTCTGTAATCCCGACACTTTGGGAGGCCGAGGTGGGTGGATCACCTAAGGTCAGGAGTTCAAGACCAGCCTGGCCAATATGGTGAAATCCTGCCTCTACTAAAAACACAAAAAATTAGCTGGGTGTGGTGGTGGGCGCCTGTAATGCCAGCTACTTGGGACACTGAAGCGGGAGAATTGCTTGAACCTGAGAGACAGAAGTTGCAGTGATCCAAGATTGCGCCACTGCACTCCAGACTGGGCACAACAGACCGAGACTCCATCTCAAAGAATGAAAAGAAGAACATTAATTTGATTAGATATCACATTTGCAAAGCAAAGAGTATTAATTAGAGGGAGCAGGAAGAGGTACTGTTGTAGAAAGCAGCACAAGCAGTGTTAAAACAAGGGGCTGTGGTGAGATCACACAAACCAATGAAGTGGCTAACACTGTACCGCCAGGTTAAGATTTCTTACAGTGCTGAGCAAGAACACTGATACTTTAATACTCAGATAGTAATACTCTAAATCTTCAACTTTACTTCTGGCTAGGCCTTTAATGCATCTATTCAGTCCAAGTCATCATTTTACAGATGAGCAAGCTAAGGCTCAGAGATATCAAGTGACTAATCTATGACAAAAGCTCTGTTTTTACTTCCAGGAACACCTTTACACAGTTGCACCTTTTCTATGAAGCAGAGGAGGGCAGTATTGCATGGGCATTAAGTGAGAGGGCCCTCGCGTCAGACTGCCTTAATTGAAATCCAGGCTGAGCCACTAACAAGCTGTGTGATCTTGGGCAAATTATCTGCCCTTTCTGAGCTGGAGTATCTCCCTCTAAAAAACCATAATATCACAGTACGTACTTCATAGAGTTGTGTGGATTGAAATGATAACACAGGTATGGCTCAGAAGTACATTTACTAACATTGTTATTTTCCCAAAGAAAGGCAAAAACACAAGAGATTCATATCCAGGGAGGAAAAAACCCACTGTATACAGATCATAAGGTAAAGTAAAAAAGTGAAGTAGCAAGTGTCATTAATTGTCGTTTCTTACATTTTCCCTTCACACATCAGTCACTCCTTCCCCTATCTGTGCTGATAGGCACCAAAGAGAAATCCAGACAAAATGTTTTTATTCATTAGATCATTAAGGTACTTCGTGTAATATTATGGTCTCTTTAGTGCTGCTGACACTCAATCGATGTTAGAAAATTATAAAGGTATTTCTTTGACAGTGGTGATCTGCCAGAATAACTGGCATAAAGGCAATGCCAAAGCTGAAACACTCGAGAGAAGTGTTTACCCGGCACAAGCCTTTGCATTCCCACTGCTGTCTGCCTGCATACCTGTCACAGCCGCTTTGAAAACACAAGCATCCTTGGATGCTTTTCAAAAGATCCTTTGACAAACAAGAGATGTTTTTTCTACACAAAATTCAGGCTGCTTTGAGTTCCGTGCTATTTGATTTACTTTGTTCAGCAGTTGAAGCAGAATAAAATCAGATTTCTTCCTGGAAGACCTTCCCACATCATTCCATCCTGTTCATGCGGATTTAGATGCTGCATTCTGGGCTCAAGGGTGAGCAGTGTTTTCATAATCTGGGGAATATATTTTTTCCCCCTTCTCATTTTTTTCCCCCCAGAAGCATTAGCATTTGGGGATGGGCTTCCGTGTTGTTTGGAAAACTGGGGGTGGAGGTCGATTGTGAAGAGAAAGCTGTGCACGCAGGGGGTTGCTAGGAAAAACCATGGGTTTCGCTGGAATGGGGATGCAGACCCCTTCCCCTGCCAAGCGCCTTCACCTGAATGAGACCAGGCTGTCTCTGTTCCACGGTGTTTCCTCCAGCCCCGGGTGAACCTGCTGTTTACCACTCTTAACTCTCTTCCCACCCTTCCCTGCAAAGCTTTATGAATGCTCAGGACTTTCAAAAAACAATCGCAGCATCTAAGGAATGGAAAAGGGCCGGCGAGGTGGCTCACGCCTCTCATCCCAGCACTTTGGGAGGCCGAGGCTGGAGGATAGCTTGAGGCCAGGATTTTGAGACCAGCCTGGGCAAAATGGTGAGACACTGTCTCTATAAAAGAATAAAAATACAAAAACTAGCCAGGCGTAGTGGAGCGCGCTCCTGTGGTCCCAGCTACTGGGGAAGCTGAGGTGGGAGGATCGCTTGATCCTGGGAGTTCAAGGCTGCAGTGAGCCGAGATCGCGCCCCTACGCTCAGCCTGGGGACAGACAAAGACCCTGTCTGAAAAATTAAAAAGAAAACGAAGAGTAGGAAGGGACATTAGCGGGCCACCTTCCCATCCTATAGGGAGGATTTTAAGGTGGTACTTTTAAGGCGGGTGAGAATTGCCATCTGCGCTCACCGCCCATCCCCTCTTGCTCCGCAAACTTGGGGTCCCCGCAGGGTGGGCCCACCGTTCACCCCTAAGCTTCTCCAGTTCAGTTCTGGGGGTTGCTGGACAGGCATCCGAGACCCGCTCCGCTCTCGGTGGGGCGGGAACTTGAGGAAGAGTAGAGGGGCGAAGCGGCCCGAGGAGGCGGGGACGCAGCGACTGGGGCAGAAGGGCCCCAGGGCCCAGGGGCTCCGCGAGCTCAGCGCGCCCCTGGCCGGCTCCGCGCCGCCGCCGCAGCCCGGGTAGAGCCCAGGGGACCCCGCGGCCAGCGCGCCCCCGCCCCGCCCCCGTCGACTCTGAGGCCGCGGCGCAGGCGTGTGCAGGCGGGGGCAGCGCGGAGCTCCGGGTCGGCCCAGCGTCGCCGCCCACCCAGCCCTTCTCGCGCTCAAGTCGCCGAGTCCGGCCCAGACACCATGCGGAGGGTGAGTGAGCCGTCGCCCCGGGGCGCAGGGGCAGGAGCGTGCGGCGGGGCCCTCGCGGCGGGAAGGGTGAGGGCGCGGCGGGGCCAGACGTCGACGGGGAGCGGGGGCGCCCGTAGGAGACTGGGGAGAGGAAGGGGCGCCGCGGGAGCCTCGGGCCTGCACTCTTCGGGGTTGCGCCGGCACGTCGGAGCCCTGGGCCGGCGTCTGCGAGGTGGGCTGCTCCGGGGCTCCGCCCCCCGCCTGCGGGCGAGCCACTTCTCCGGGGCCCCTCACGCCCGCCCGGCAGCCTTCTGCCGAGCTCCCCGGTCCTTCCTTGGAAGCCCGGGCAGCTCTGCTGGGCGTCGGTGGGGCTCCCTCGGCGCACACCCCAGAGAAGGAGCCAGCCCCAGATCCGGGCCAGGTGGGCGACAGGTCGAGGCCGGGGCTGGGGTTGGGGAGAGAAAGGATGCCGGCACTCTGGCCATTGGAAGGCGCGAGAATCCCCCAGGCACCCCCCACCGACGGCGCGCAGCTCCTGGCCTGGGGCGCCCTGGAGGTCTGCGGCTGGTGCTTTACCGGCAAGTGTCGGGGGCCCAGCGCTCACGCCCACCCTCCAGCCAAGGCGCCTGTGGAAAAACGAAGAATAAACAGGCTCAGCTGCAGGGGCTCTTCCACCTCCAGGAACAGCTCGGGGGACTGGTGCTGCTTACTGTCAGCCACGGAGAGAGCGCAGGCCATAGTGCAGCTGGGTCTTACTCGTCTGGGGAAGTTAATTAACACGAAGGTGCTGGCGATTTTGTAAGGTATCAGACCCGGTGTGCCGTTTTGCATTTTAACTTTGGAAATGGAAGGTGCTTTAATCAAATACAAGATCTCGGCATTTAATAGTGTGGAAAAGCAGTAGAGGAAACTTAAGGAAATCCCATTAGGTACCCTCCACATTGTCCCAGATCTCCTAAGGCCACCCTGAAGACAGTTTAGGCGCCAAGGAAGGGTTGGAGGGGTGTTTTCTGAAAAGGCAAGGCTGAGAAGAAATGGAAGAAAACCAAATCAAAACAGAACAAAAAAAAGCAAGAAAACAAAAACGGAGTAAGACTCTGCCGCCAGAGTCCATGCATTTCTCTAGGTTGGAACTTGGGGTTGACTTGTACGTAGGCGCCTATTGCTTTGGTCACCTGAGTGGCCCTTTCAGAGATTTCTGCCTGTCAGCGGCTGGGTCGCTTCCAAGGGAACTCGGGCCTCTTTTTGCTGGTGGTACCAGAATTAAGTGTTCTGTGTGTGTGTATGTTGAGCGGGGTGTCTTTGGAGGGAGTATACAGCAAGTGTGAATTGGCCCCAGCTGCCCCTGGAAAGTTCTCAGTGAGCTGACACGGAAATTTACCTGGCTTATACTTTTGGAGCTAGTCCAGACCTGCTCAGGTGTTTCTGGGGAGAACAGGATTCCAGCCAGGCTGGCCGGCTAGTTTCGCGTGCAGCAGAAATGGAAACTGGCCGTGGTGAGGTTACTTGTTTGAACTCCAAATTAAGGGGTTAGCAACCTCCTTTTACCGTCAGTGCCCCAGGGTAATTAAAGAATAGAGCCTGAATGGGATCCGTAGTCGTGCGTGTTAGAGGGAGAATCACGATTTGGAGATGGAGGGCATTGACCAGAGTATCTTAATATGTGATCTGTCTGCTACCTGCCTTAGGATGGAAGAGATGGATGCTTGTTGCAGATGCAGATTCCTAGGCTCTGTTTCAAACCTAATGAGTCAGAATCTCTGAAACTGGAGCTCGGCAATCTGCATTTTAAATCCCCAGCCCCCACCTCCATAAGACATGTGTATTAAGCACCTACTGTGTGCAGGCGCTGTTCTGAGCTCTAGGAATACTGTGAGGAACATGACATACAACAGCCTTTTTCTCTTGGAGGCCACATTCAAACTGAGAAATCGGATAATAAAGTAGTAAACAAATGTACGAATTCGTCATTTCAGATAGTGATGAGTGCTGTGAAGAAAATAGAGCAGGATTTGTGCCCAGGTTTGCTGGACTCCAAAGCCCTGGCTCTTGACATTACACTCTGTTGCCTACAAACTTTTTGTTTCTGCCCCAGACCCTGTCTGGTTCTGGAGAAGCATATAATTTGGCAGTTTGGCAGATGCATGTGGCAACCCTTCAACTGTTGCAGATCAGTAGCTGCAGATAGAGAGTGTGCAGAGACTATTAGAATCAAAAGTAATTACTTTCATTTGGTGTCCTTGAATGAAAGAGAAGATGCATAGGGAATGTAAAGAGTAGGAGCACAGAAGATGCCCAGTATTTGGATTGCTCTGAAGAGAGAGGCTGTGGTCTGAATGTTTGTGGTCCCCGCAGTTCATATGTTGAAATCCTAACCCTCAAGGTGATGGTATTAAGAGATGGGTCTCTGGCTCATGCCTGTAATCCGAGCACTCTGGGAGGCTGAGGCGGGCGGATCACAAGGTCAGGAGATCGAGACCATCCTGGCTAACATGGTGAAACCCTGTTTCTACTAAAAATACAAAAAAATTAGCTGGGCATGGTGGCAGGCGCCTGTAGTCCCAGCTACTCGGGAGCCTGAGGCAGGAGAATGGCGTGAACCTGGGAGGCGGAGCTTGCAGTGAGCTGAGATCGCTCCACTGCACTCCAGTCTGGGCAACAGAGTGAATTGAAACTCCGTCTCAAAAAAAGAAAAAAAAAAAAAAAAATGGTGGGTCTTTGGGAGGTGATCAGGTTACAAGGGCAGAAGCTTATAAAGGAGGCCTCAGAGAGCTACCTTGCCCCTTCCATAATGTGAGAAGACACCATCTCGGAACCAGAACTTGGGCCCTCACCAGACACTGAATCTGCTGGGGCCGTGATCTTGGACTTTCCAGTCTCCAGAGCTGTGAGAAATGCATTTTTGTCGTTTAAAGTCATCCAGTCTATGGGATTTGAGTGTAGTAGCCCAAATGGGCTCCAACAAAAGGTTGATGTGGTGTGTACTGTGCTGCCCAGGACTTTGAACACCAGAGAACCACATGGTTGGGTCTTCTTTCACCTCTTCACATAGCTCCTTCATATTTCCTTCATTATTTTTGAATCCAAAATGAGCTCTTTCCATGCAAGCCAGGAGTTACAGAGGATTGGTTGCTTTAAAAAATTATTTGTGTTAGAAAAAGTTAGAAAGCAGTGGTGGGAGAATAATTATAATGGTAGCTACTTTTTTTTTTTTTGAGGCAGGGTTTCGCTGTCTCACCCAGGTGGCAGTGCGGTGGCACCCTCACAGCTCACTGCAGCCTCACCTTCTGGGCTCAAGTGATCCTCCTGCCTCATTTTTTTATTTTCTGTAACGACGAGATCTCATTATGTTGTCCAGGCTGGTAGCTACTATTTATTGATTATTTTCTTTAAGCCAGGCATCTACTGTCTTCCTTCATTTTCATAACAACCTTTTAAGTTAAAAATTAATAGGTGATACATTTACATAGTATAAAATTTAAAAGATATCAAAAGCTTACAATGAAAATGAGCCTTCCTATTCTGTTGCCCAGACAGCTAGTTCCCCTTCCTAGAAGCAATTGATGTTAACTCATCTCTTCTATCCCTCTAGAAATAATCTATGCATATATAAGCAGTTATATATTCATACTTTTTGTTTTTAAAAGCACAAATGGTAGCATATAAGTACACTCTTCTTCACCATGCTTTTTTCTCTCATACAACAAGATTGGTATTTATAGATTTATGAAGGTCTCTTTATTTATATATGTGTGTGTATGTATCTATATGTTATTTTTTTTTTGAGACAGAGTCTTCCTCTGTTTCCCAGGCTGCAGTGCAGTGGCGCAATCCTACCTCCCTGCAGCCTTAACCTTTTGTGCTCAAGTGATCCTCCCACCTCTGCCTCCAGAGTAGCTGGTACTCTAGGCATACGCCATCACACCTGGCTAATTTTTTTTATTTGTAGAGATAGGGGTCTCACTCTGTTGCCCAGATTGGTCTTGAACTCTCCTTGGCTCAAGGAATCCTCCCATATTGGCCTCCCCAAGTGCTAGGATTACAGGTGTGGGTCCTCTGCATCCAGCCCTAAGTTCTCTTTATAGCTGTAAATGGGAAACCTTTATGTCAATATACAGGCATAACTCGAAGATGTTGCAGGTTTGATTCCAGACCATCCCAATAAAGTGAATATCTAAATAAAGTGAATCAAACAATTTTTTAGTTTCATAGTGCATATAAAAGTTATGTTCACACTACACTGTAGTCTATTAAGTATACAATTGCATTGTTTAAAAAAGCACACTGTATATATTTTAAATAAAAATACTTTATTGCTAAAAAATGCCAACAATTGTCTGAGCTTTCAGTGAGTCATAATCTTTTTGCTGTTGGAGGGTCTTGCCTCAGTGTTGAAGGCTACTGACTGACTAGAGCGGGGTGGTTGCTGAAGGTTGGGGTGACTGTGGCAATTTCTTAAAATAAAACAACAATGAAATTTGCTGCATTGATTGACTCTTCTTTTCATGAAAGATTTCTCTGTAGCATGTGGTATTGTTTGATAGCATTTTACCTATAGTAGAACTTCTTTCAAAATTGGAGTCAATGCTCTCAAATCCTGCCTGTGTGATCAACTAACGTTATTCTAATTCTAATTCTTTGTTGTTATTTCAACAATGTCACAGCATCTTCACCAGGAGTGGTTTCATCTCAAGAAACCACTTCTTTACTCATTCATTAGAAGCCTTGTCCATTCAAATTTTATGAGATTGCAGCAATTCAGTCGCATCTTCAGGCTCCACTTCTAATTCTGGTTCTCTTGCTGTTTCCCGTGCAGTTCCTTCCTCCACTGAAGTCTTGAACCTCTCAAAGTCATTCATAAGAGTTGGACCCATCTTCCAGACTCCTGTTAACGTTGATATTGTAAATGTTCATATTAAGAATGTTGTTAATGTCATGTAAAAATGGTGAATCCATTCCAGAAGGTTTTCAATTTATTTTGCCATCAGGGGAATCACTATGGCAGCCATAACATTACAAAATGTATTCTTACATCATAAGACTTGAAAGTTGAAATTGCTTCTTGACCCATGGCCTGAAGAATGGATGTTGTATTAGCAGGCACAAAAACAACATCAATCTCCTTGGATATTTCCATCAGAGATATTGGGTGACTAAGTGCATTGTCAATGTGCATTAATACTTTGAAAGAATCTTTTTATTTTTTTTCTGAGCAGTAGGTCTCAACAGTGGGCTTAAAATATTCAGTAAGCCATGATGTAAACAGATGTGCTATCATCCAGGCTTTGTGGTTCTGTTTATAGAACACAGGCAAAGTCGATTTAGCATAATTCTTAAGGGCCCAAGGATTTTCAGAATGGTAAATGAGCATTGGCTTCAACTTAATGTCACCAGCTATATTAGTCCCTAACAGGAGAGTCAGCCTGTCTTTTGAAGCTATGAAGCCAGGCACTGACTTCTCATCTCTAGCTATGTAAGTCCTGGTTGACATCTTCTTCCAATATAAGGCTGTTTGGTCTACACTGAAAATATGTTATTCAGTGTAGTCATCTTCATGACTGATCTTAGCTACATCTTCCGGATAACTTGCTATAGCTTCTCCATCAGCACTTGCTCCTCCCCCTGCACTTTTATGTTACAGAGACAGCTTCGTTCCTTAAATCTCATGAACCAACCTATGCCAGCTTCAAACTTTTATTCTGCAGCTTCCTCTCCTCTTTCAGCCTTCATAGAATTAAAGAGAGTTAGCACCTTGCCCTGGATTAGGTTTCGGCTTAGGGAATTATGACTGGTTTGATCTTCTATCCAGACTGCTAAAACTTTCTCCCCTTCAGTGATAAGGCTGTTTTGCTTTCTTATTATTCATGTGTTCACTGGAGTAGCACTTTTAATTTCCTTCAAGAACTTTTCCTTTGCATTTACTACTTGGCTGACCATTCAGTGCAACAAGCCTGGCTTTTGGCCTATCTCAGCTTTCAGTATGCCTTCCTCACTAAGCTTAATCATTTCTAGCTTTTGATTTAAAGTGAGAGGTGGACAACTCTTCCATTTACTTTAATACTCAGAGGCCATCGTAAGGTTATTAACTGACCTGATTTCAATATCGTTGTGTCTCAGAATAGAGAAGCCCAAGGAAAGAGGGAGAGAGGAAGAGTTGGTGGGTAGAACTGTCAGGATATGCTCAACATTTATACAGTAAGTTTACCATTTTATGTGGGTACAGTTCACGGTGCCCCGAAACAATCACAACAGTATCATTAAAGACCAGTGGTCACAAATCACCTTAACAGATACAGTAATAATAAAAAAGGTTGAAATATTGGGAGAATTACTAAAATGTGTCCCAAAGACGTGAAATGAGCATATACTGTTGGAAAATGGTACAGATAGACTTGCTGGACACAGGGTTGCCACAAGCCTTCAATTAGTAAAAGAGACAGTATCTGTGAAGTTCAATAAAGGGAAGTACACTAAACCGAGGTATGCCTGCACTAGAATTTTTTTTCTGGTATTTTGCTGTTATCAACAGTGTTGCAGTGAATAATCTTATATATTCATGATTTTGCATGTGTGCAAGCATATTTGCATGATAAATTGCAGTGGAATTTCTGGGTCAAGTGATGTGAATACTTGTATTTTTAGTAGGTAAAGCATAGTGTAGGAGTTAGGAGCACATAGTGTAGGAGTTAGGAGCGCAGACCTGTAGACAGATTGCTTGGAGTTGAGTCTTGGCTCTGCCATTTACATGTCGTGAAAGTCACTTAACCCCTCTTTGCCTCAGTTGCTTTATTTGAAAAATAGGGATAATAATGGTAACTACCTAATAGGATTGTTAACAAGGATTCTATCAGTTTGTGTTGTACAACAAATCACCCCAAATCATCATGGCTTAAAAAAAGAACCGTTTTACTTGGCTCACAAATCTGTGGGTTGGTTGAGTGACTCTTCTGGTTCTGCTTCTGTGGTCAGCTTGTAGGTCTGCTGGAGGCCAGACAGTCTAGGATGGCCTCACTCACATGTCTGGTGCTTGACAGATGTGTTGGTCATGGGGGACTCATTTGGGACAGCATGCAATCTTTCATGCTTCAGTAGCCTAGCTCAGGCTTCTTCGCATGGTGGTCTCAGAGTTCCATAGAGTAGCACAGGAGGGCAGAGCTCAAGCACTTTTCAAGCCTCTGCTTGTGTCCCATTTGCTGCTGTTCCATTGACCAAAGCAAGAGTCAAGCTCAGAATCTGTGTGGGAGGGGACTCTCCAAGGTCAGGGATGCAGAGATACAGTGAAGGGAATCCCTGCCACCATTTTTACAATGTGCCTCAAGAATCAAATACTATTTGTAAAGTGCCTAGTGTAGTGCCTGGCACTTTTTAAGTGGTATATAAGTTTGTTAAGTTTGAAAAAAGAGCAGTATTACCAGACTGCATCCATAGAAATTGAACCAGTTTACACATCTACCAGTGTGAGTGCCTGTCTCCCAGTTTCTTCCTAGAACTGTATCAAAGTGATTTATCCATGGAGAGGCAGATGTTCTTATCCCCATTTTACAGATGAAAAAAATGATCCTTGGATTGGTTAAGTCATTTTTCTGATAGTACAGAGCCAAACTAGGATTTGAGTCCTTTGTCTTTCTGACTCTAGAGCACCCCTGCTAGTTTTGCCATCCTAGACATAGGTGAGATTCCTGTGTCCCTAATGACCCCATCCACTGTTCTCCTGCCTACCCCTTGTACTTCATGTCCATCATTTCTATTTCACATTTGGATCTTGCTGGGTTGAAAAGGATCTGTCAGTCTTTGGAATTCTTTCATAGTGATTTTCATTTCGACTTGGCCTACTGAAATCAAAGCCAAGTGTCCACAGAGACAGCGGGCTCTTTCATGACTGTGAAGGGATGATAAAGGGAAACCTCTTATAAATGGAAAAAAACAGATGAATCCGGCCTTCCTTTGTCCATTCTTTCTTTTCATTCTTCACATCCTTTTGCTTCACTTCGTAACCCAGGAATTCCTTTCCCTAAAGGGGAAGGTGTGATGATAGGAGACAGTGTTTCTTGGTGGTTCAGGATGGGATCTCTCGAGACAAACTATTTGGGTTCAAGTCCAGCACAGCTGTTTACTGGCTATGTGGCTTGGACGGGTTAACCTGCACTGAAAAGTTTTCCTGAGGTCTGTGGTAATCTGTGGAAAGTACTTCATTCTCATCATTACACAGCAGATTACTTTTGCTGTCTTCTCTGTTCTGTTTCACATCCCTTCTCCTCCACACGTATCCCTATGCCCCTAGCTATGTTTAGTAATAAGGATAGCTAGTATTTACTCAGCCCTTACTCTAAGCACCTTTCATGTAATTAACTCATCTAATCCTCACAACAAACCTATGAAATAGGTACTGTTTTATTCCCATTTTCAAGTGAGGAAGCTAGATGCTGAATGCTAAGTAATTTTCCCGACATACCATGGCCAATAAATGATGTAGCAGGGATTTTAAATGAGGCATTCTGGCGCCAGAATCTGTGCTCTTATATTTATGGAAGAAAAAAAAAAAAAAAAAAAAAAAGATGGGATGGAAGGTTGGGAGTTTAAAATTGAGAGCTTCTGCTCTAAATAAACTGCTGGTAAACTCACACACAGCCTCTGTCCCTGGCAGTGGCTGAGTACACCCAGCTGTGATTTAGGCTGAAAATCCCACCTTACACACAAAATAGGAACTTTCAATTCTTTTGCCAAAAGCCTTTCTACTTTAATCATTTTAATTCTGGCAAGATTTCGGGCATCGTGCCTCCCTTCTAACTGAGGTGAGACACTGTTGAAAAATACATGGGGCTTAAAAAAATAAAGCTTTGAAAATCAAGCTGGTTAGTTTCGAGTCTTGCCACCTCTTGCTTCTTTTGATCAACTGCTCTGGTGGTAGAGACAGCATTCACCTAAGCATCAGGAGAATAAAATAAGAATATTGCAGATGATATGTAACTTTCTGAGTTTAGAATTGTACATATCTTCAAGCTGAAGGAAAGAGCTGAAGCTGTTTCATAGGTGTTGTTGGCATGCAGACTAAATATAATGTGGTAACATTCATCAAACACACATTTTAACATTGACTTCCTCCTATGTGCTAGGAATCCATTGTGGGTAAGCAAGCTCTGTATGACTCTGATCTTGCAGACTTTGCAGGCTCTGAGAAGAGACTGCTCAGAGCGCAACACCACGAATTGTGGCAAATACGGTTGCAAAGGAGGGATCAATTACTGGTGGACTGTAGTGGGTGTTGCTAATCTAGTCTGAGGGATAAATAAAAGCCTCCCAGTATGATTGTAGCTGAGGGCTTGTCATCTATGGCTTTTATTATGTTGGGGGTATGTGCCTTCTGTGCCTAATTTCTTGAGAGTTTTTATCATAAAGAGAGGTTGAATTTTATGAAATGCTTTTTCTGTATCTGTTGAGATAATCATGATTTTTGTCCTTTATTCTATTGATGTATTTATTGATTCGTGTATGTTGAACCATCCTTGCATCCCTGAGATAAATCCCTTTGATGTGTTGTTGGATTCAGCTTGCTAGTATTTTGTTGAGAAATTTTTGTATTTATATTCATCAGTGATAATGGCCTGTAGTTTTATTTATTTAGTTAATTTTTTTTTTTTTTTTGGAGACAGAGTTTCGCTCTTGTTGCCCAGGCTGGAGTGCAATGGCATGATCTGTGCTCACTTCAACCCTGCCTCCTGGATTCAAGCAATTCTGCCTCAGTCTCCTGAGTAGCTGGGATTACAGGTGCCCGCCACCATGCCCGGCTAATTTTTTGTATTTTTAGTAGAGATAGGGTTTCACCATGTTGGCCAGGCTGGTCTCGAATTCTTGACCTCAGGTGATCCACCTGTCTTGGCCTCCCAAAGTGCTGGGATTACAGGCATGAGCCACCACACCCGGCCTGTAGTTCTTTTTTTTTTTTTTTTTCTGTGTCCTTGTCTGGTTGTGGTATCAGGATGATGCTGGCCTCATAGAATGAATTAGGAAGAATTTTCTCCTCTTTAATTTTTTGGAATACTTTGAGAAGAATTAGTGTTGTTCTTCTTTATAAGTCTTGTAGAATTCCACAAGACAGTCATCTGGTCCTGGGCTTCTCTTTTTTGGGAGTTATTTATTTATTTATTTATTTTTGAGACAGTCTCTCTCTGTTGCCCAGGCTGGAGTACATTGGCGTGGTCTCGGATCACTTTAAGCTCTGCCTCCCGGGTTCATGCCGTTCTCCTGCCTCAGCCTCCCAAGTAGCTGGGACTATAGGCGCTCACCACCATGCCCAGCTAATTTTTTGTATTTTTAATAGAGACAGGTTTCACCGTGTTAGCCAGGGTGGTCTCGATCTCCTGACCTCGTGATCTGCCCACCTCGGCCTCCCAAAGTGCTGGGATTACAGGCGTGAGCCACCGCGCCCGGCCTGGGAGATTTTTTATTACTGATTCAGTTTTGTTAATCATTATTGGTCTGTTCAGATTTTCTGTTTCTTTTTGGTTCAAACTTGGTAGGTTGTATGTTCAGGAATTTATCCGGTTCCTCTGTTATTCTGACCAAAATCTTGAAGAACGAATCCTCAGAAAGCCGATCACCTGCTACTCAAATGGCAACACGCCTGTAAGCACAGGGTTTGGTGAGGGTAGAACGCCGCTCACAGTGATGTGGAGGATTCTGAGCTCAAATTGTAGATGGTTCTGTGAGGCTTTTGAAGTCTAGCCCATATCCAGGCCTTTTACCTTAGTAATAGGGCAGGGGATCATCTAAAATGAGGTCTACTTATTTTCCATGCATTTGAACATGTTGTTGTTGTTGTTAGACTAGACTTGCTTCAAAATTGACTTGAACTGTAGTGCAGTTCTTGGCATGTTTTATTAGTAATAATAAAAAAATCAACGATTGCTATGTGCAAGGCATTGTGCTAATACATACACACATTTTGCATATACATATGTATATTCCACTGACTCTTCAAAACCATCTTTATCCTTGTTGCAGTAAGCAACATTTATTAATTCATTTATCTAACATTCTTGGGCTGAGTTATACATGGCCCCTGAGCCCTAAGAACTTAGTTTACTGAGGATCAGACTTTTAAACAAAAAGCTCCCATGCAGTGTGATGACTGCATTAGCAAAAGCATATCTAAAATACAGCCTAGAAAAAACGGTGATTAACTTTTCCAGACAGGAGAGAGGAGTTGTGGGGTCAGGGGAATTTAATTTTAAACAGGACATGACATCTGAACACATTCTTTGAAGTCCCATGTTTTTTCCTCAAGCATGATCTGGCTACTCCGACTTTCTCCTCATCTTTTCTGCTCAAATAGCATGTTTTCCTGTATCTTACAAATGCACTGTTTATTCTGCAGACAGTTCTGTCTTGCTTTATTTACTGATAGTTTATTGTTCATGGCTGCCTCTTTTTATTTTTACTTTTAATTACATTATTAATTTTTATTTTTTGTCAAGTTGGGGTCTTGTTTTATTGCCCAGGTTGGTCTGAAACTCCTGGCCTCTAGTGATCTTCCTGCCTCAGCTTCTCAAAGGGCTGAGATTACAGGTGTGAGCCACCACACCTGGCCTTCTTTTAACTACAATTAAAATTTTTTTTCTTTAGAGATGGGGTCTTGCTATGCAACTTGGGCTGGTCTCGAGCAGCTTTTTAATTTAAAATTTTAACGACTTTCTTGAGGAATGATTTATAAATTGTAAAACTGACCTGTTTTAAATATATAATTTAATGGTTTTTAAAGTAAATTTACTGAGTCAAAAAACACCACTTGAAGTAGTGGCATTAATCCCATTTTCTCAGGTAGAGACCGGGGCTCAGGGAAATGAGGTTTTGGATCCACACACATCCAGCTAGTATCCTGGCAGAGCTGGAATTCAAATGAGTGTAATGGCTCATTAAGGCATATTTTAGTTTGTAAGAGGGAAATAAGCCCATGGAGCTTTTGAGTAGAAGGGTGCCTTTATTACCTTGGAATCTAAGGACTAGTTATAGTATGAAATTAGAAAGTGTCATTCACAGAGGATTTAGGTAAAACACTGGCAAAGAGGACTGAATTATGTGTAGTTTGAAAGATGAGTAAAATACTGTAACAGTTGACCCAATAATCAATGTGTGTAGTAAAGCCACAAATTAAAATATTTACTTGCAACGTTAATAATGAACCACTTTGGTTACTTTGATTCTAAACCATTATGCTTATTATTTAGCTTTCCAGGGTATTTACAAATGTTCATTTCCTGACAGAGAATATTTTCTTATTCTCAGCCCCAAGCAAGCTGTGACATGGAATAGTCCAACAGGCAATTCATAAGAGCAAGTCTCTCCCTCTCTTTCCCATCCAAATTATGGGGTTTGAAATGTTCTGACAATTGAATTAGCTGACTGGTACAACAGTAGCAAATGCTTTATAATTTGTGTTGCCTTCAGAGATGGCAAAAATTAGGCTGCTGCTAATAGACCAGAACTGTTTGGGCTCTGATAGGCTTTCTTCCTGCCTTCAGCGGAAGGGAGGAGAGTGGCTCCTGCTCTTCAACTCTGAATTATGCTGTACATGCCGCAGTTCTCGCTCTTTTTTTTTTTTTTTTTTTTTTTAGATGGAATCTCACTCCGTCGCCCAGGTTGGAGTGCAGTGGTGCGATCTCGGCTCACTGCAACCTCTGCTTCCTGGGTTCAAACAATTCTCCTGCCTCAGTCTCCTGAGCAGCTGGGATTACAGGCGTGTACCACCACACTTGGCTAATTTTTGTGTTTTTAGTAGAGACAAGGTTTCACCATGTTGGTCAGGCTGGTCTTGAACTCCTGACTTTGTGATCCACCCACCTCAGCCTCCCAAAGTGCTGGGATTACAGGCGTGAGCCGCTGTGCCCAGCCCACGGTTCTGATTTTTGAATATCAGTGCTGGGAAAATGACAACAGTGCTCGAGAGAGTTGCTGACAGGGTAAAGCTACCTATTTCCTTTGCTAAAAGGAAGGCTCAAACGCAGCCTGTGCAGAGGGCTCTGCTAGGTTAGTATGCTGGGCTCCTCTCTTTATGCATTCATCATTCCAATAATGGAGTTGAATGTGCAGAAGCCCTTCCCCGCCCCTGTTTTTGGGCTAAGAAGCCACAGGAATAGTCTCAATTCAATATTGGGACACTCAGGCAGGAATAACTAGATCATGGTATACTTTACAGGTCAATATCAAAGGAAATGTATTTCAGAAATATCTGAGGAAATATCTGAGGAAATATCTGGAAATATCTGAGGCTTTGTGGGCCATAGGGTCTCTTATTGCAATGACTTAACTCTGCCTTAAAATGTGAAAGCAACTGTAGACAACACGTGAAATGACTGAATGTGGTTATGTTCCAGTAAAACTTTACTTATGGACACTGAAATCTGGATTTCATATCATTTTCACGTGTCATAAAACTATTATTCTGATTTTTTTCAATAATTTAAACATGTAAAAACCATTCTTAGCTTGTGGATCGTTCTAAAACAGGTCATGGCTGGATTTGGCCAGTGGATTGTAATTTGCCACCCTCTGCCCTAAAGCATTAGAGATGCCTCTAATGTGTTCCAGGTGTGCTTGCAATTTGTTTTCCAGTATGTGAGCCATCCTTTTCTGCCAAAGCCCGTCTACATATTCAGTAGGTTATGCAGAGTGACATGGATAGAAAACCAGAAACCCAACTGAAACCACATTTCGGTCTTCTGCCTTCATCGCTTGCTGCCTCCTCTCTCTCTCTCCCTCACACACCTCTACTTGATGCTCATGGCATCCTTTCTTGATGACATGGGATCTCATTTCTATTCTTTGGGATGCTGTTAAGTTACATTAATCAGAAATATAGTGTTCTGCATTAAAATTAAAATAAAGCAATTAGCATTCAGCAGAGTGTTACAGAAGTAGTGAGGGCAAGGATATTGTTTCCTTGACAGAAGTGGGTTTGGAAACATCTATTTGTTTTCTTTATTCATTTTCAGATAATTTCTCATTACTGGTTATAAAATGAGATTAGTTGAGTATTACAAGCTGTGTGCTCTACTACAAATTTATTGAGGTTCTATTTGAATGGATTTTTTTAGTGCTTATATAGTGAATAGTGGTTATTTGGGATGCAGAGGTCTCTCTGAACTATGGACAGGTGCAAGAACTGTTCAGGCACACCACAGTTTTATTAGTTGGTTGGTTGCATGAATAGTCTGAGATGAGACCCAAGATCAGATTAGAGTTCACCTGTGCTCAGAAATTTGGTGCTCAAATAATGGTGTAATGGAGGCAGCATTGCACTGTGACATCCAAACTGACACATACAGGCTTGTGACTTATTTTCCACATCTGTGAAATAGAGATGATTGACATGCACTTGACTTGTCAGGATCAAATGAGACAGTTGATGTTTGCCAAGTCGGAGTGTAGTCTCTCGTTCATGGTTCACAAACTGGGCTGGTTATTAGAATCAGTTGTGGGAGTGAGTGGGGCTTTCAGGAAATACAAATTCCCAGGCTCACCCCAGACTTACAGAATCAGAATTTCTATCATAGGACCTAGAAGTCTAAATGTTTTAGGCTTTGGGAAGCTCTGATATGTTCCATAAATCTCAGCAATGGATTTCAGTAAACCAAATACTTTCCTCAACCCTAGCTTGGACTTTTTCACTAAAATTTAATACCATTTGTCTTCATGAATAATAAAGGTATAGGAAGAAAGATGTTCAGGAAGGGTACAGAGTGTCTTCCCTTTATCTTCTTGGGGACATCTGTTTCAGCAAGTAGAAGTAGAGAGAGCTGGTGTTTCATTGTCCAACCCGGTGAATGAACTCAAATTGCGTTTTTTCCCCCTTCAGTTCTCCCTCTGCAGCCCCGAGATTTATGGTGTTGTTTTCACCTTCTTCTGTGCATTGAAGCATATTTGTGAAAGAAAGCCTAGATTGTGCACATCATCAATGTACAACAGATTGACAATATCCTTTCCAGTTTCACTACTCAAAACTCATCATTGAGAATGTCTTTTTGAGTTATTTCTGGAAATAACACAGTTGTAGTGTTGGCACATATAGATCACAAACACAAAAAAGAATCTCAGTAGTTCTAAAAAGATAAACTAATTCTGAATTTCTCACATTTTCTGCATTGCTGCTAATTTACATGTGAGTAATTGTAGATTTCAAATGAATGAAAGCATCCACCTCCACACTGGAAGCCCAGATTGTTTACCACGGTAGAATTCAGTAGTATGTACATACACACAAATGCTCTCATATAGTACTCTGCAACTTCCTGATGTTTGAGAGCCACAACAAAGTATTCTTCTGTTTGCAAAACTCCTACCACAAATATTAAGTATTTACTATTTTCCAGGTACCTTGTTAGCAATTCAAATAAGGCATAGTTCCACAGTCCTTATCTTGGAAGTTCACAGGCTAGAAGGAAGATGATCATGAAATAAATCACTGTAGAAAAAATCAACTTTCATATTAATCCTTTAAAAAATCAAATCATGTTTCAAACTGTATTCATTATAAAAGTAGAGAATTTTTCCCATGGAAAAAATATGAGATCAATGTATTCACTCTGATGATCCTTTATACTATGTCCCTGTTTTTATTAATTTTATGGAGACAATCCTTTGAAAGTAAGTAGATGCCTAACAAATATGTGAGGGACTAACAGTGGAGTATCTTGTACATATAGTAATGCAGTTGGATGTGTTCATACCTGTTGTGCAGTATCCATTTCAAGCTTCAGCTATCTCTGGAAGATGATTTTTTTTTTTTTTTTTTTTTGAAACGGAGTCTCTCTCTGTCACCCAGACTGGAGTGCAGTGGCACGATCTAGGCTCATTGCAGCCTCCACTTCCTAGGTTCAAGCAGTTCTCCAGCCTCAGCCTCCCAAATAGCTGGGACTACAGGCACACACCACCACACCTGGCTAATATTTTTGTATTTTTAGTAGAGACGGAGTTTCACCATGTTGGCCAGGCTGGTCTTGAACTCCTGACCTCAAGTGATCCTCCCGCCTTGCCTCCCAAAGTGCTGGGATTGCAGGTGTGAGCTACCACGCCCAGCCTGGAAGATGACTTTGGGTGCTGGGTCTCTACCCTGTGTCTCCAAGTCTCCAGAGATAATTTTCAGCAAATTCCTGAATACCACCACTTTCCTACTCTTTAATGTTTCTTAAACTCAATATATGAAAAATGGAACTTATTCTTACTCTCAAACCTGATCTTTTCTTTTAGGTTTCTTATCTCAGGGAGCCCTGTTGCCATTTTTCCAGATGCAGAGGCTTCAAACTTTGACATCATCTCTGACTCTTCCTCCCTCTTGACCCTAATCAGGAGCCAGATGCTATGGGGCCTTTGTCTTCATTCCTGTCCACTGGAGCTAATTTGGTTTGGTGTTGTGTCCCCACAAAAATCTCATCTTGAATTGTAATCCCTAGTGGCTTTCCCCATGATGTTCTTGTGACAGTGAGTTCTTAGAATGGATGGTTTAAAAGTGTTTGGCAGTTCCCCACCTCTCTCCTGCTGCCATGTAAGACGTGCCTTGTTTCGTCTTTGCCTTCCACCATGATTCTGAGTTTCCTGAGGCCTCCGCAGCCATGCAGAACTGAGTCAATGAAACCTCTTTTGTTTATAAATTACCCAGTCTCAGGTAGTATCTTTATAGCAGTGTGAAAATGGACTAATACAGGCACCTTCCTGCTATTAGATCTTTGTTTCTTAAACTAGCATCCAAGGACTCTTAAAAAGCTCCATGCAATATTCTTGGGTATTTGAGTATTCCTCATCTTAAGTTTTACATGTCCAGGATAATCTAACAATTTTTGTTTTTTTGAGACAGAATCTCGCTCTGTTGCCCAGGCTGGAGTGCAGTGGCATGATCTCGGATCACTGCAACCTCTGCCTCCCAGGTTCAAGCGATTCTTGTGTCTCAGCCTCCTGAGTAGCTGGGCATGTGTCACCATGACTGGCTGATTTTTTTGCATTTTTAGTAGAGATGTGGTTTCACCATGTTGGCCAGGCTGGCCTTGAACTCCTGACCTCAGGTGATCTGCCTGCCTCAGCCTCCAAAAGTGCTGGGATTATAGTGTGAGTCACCACACCCGGCCAACAGAATTAACAAGTATGTGTTTGGGGTCATCAAAATTTGTAACTGATGAGTGATTCTGCTGCAGACTTGAACATTCACATTTGTGTTGTGTTTGTGTGTTGGCTCTAAGTTGGGCAACTCCTCCTCTGGGCTCTCTTTGTGCCATGCTTTGTTCTTGTTACAATTGTGTGAGTCCAGCTTTCCTAGTGGACTGTGAGTGCAGAAGACAGGGACCTTGTCTGGTGTATTTCGGTGTCCCCAGAACCTAGATTGGGCCTGGCACATGGTAGGTACTTAAGCTTGTAGCTGTTGTGCATATCATGTTTTGGAGTCTGCGTTTGCTCCTGTACACATTCCCATGCATGGCTGTAGTTACTTTAATGTTTATGTAGTATTTAGTCACGTTGATAGATGACATTTGGCTTAACCATCCTTTATTTTTAGATGTTTGGATTATTTTCATTTGTTGGCTATTTTAAGTAGCATAGTTAAAAACATCTTTGAGAAAAATTATTTTCTCTCATCTAGATTGTTTTCTTGGGAATTCCTTAATGAAATCACTAGATCAGCCAGGGGCTGTGGCTTACACTTGTAATCCTGCACTTTGGGAGGCCAAGGTGGGCAGATTACTCGAGCACAGGAGTTCAAAACCAGCCTCGGCAAAATAGTGAGACCTTGTCTCTACAAAAAAAATTAAAACGTTAGCTAGGTATGGTGGCTTGTGTGCCTGTGGTCCCAGCTACACAAGAGGCTGAGGTGGGAGAATTGCTTGAGCCCAGGAGGTTGAGGCTGCAGTGAGCCACTGTACTCTAGCCTGGGCAACAGAGCAAGACTCTGTCTCAAAACAAGAAATTACTAGGTCAAGCAATTTTATTCCTCTTGTAATATGATTGGAGGATTTGGTGTTTATGAAGAGATCAGACTGAGTCATGATGGATGAACTCTTTTTAAATATGTTTATTTCATTGGAATCAAAGTTGAAAGAAAAAATGAAGATGCTTCTCCTTCTGCCACCGCACCAACATTGCTCACCTGGGCCATTTCCTCCAGGTGAGGAGGAAGTACATGTTACATCAGCCAGAACCACGTTTCCAACCTGTAGATCTAATCATGTTGTTGGTCAAGACACAGCAGTGGCCATCCATTGCCCACAAGATCAAGTCCAGCCACACTGTCAGGGCAGACGGAGTCCTTCAGGGTGTGGCTTCTGTCTCCCTTTCTAGGCTTCTCTTTGGCTGTTGCCCAGATGCACTCCCTGCCCACCCAGCAGGCACTGTTTTGAGTTAGGAATGTACATGCTGTTCCCTGCATCTGAAAGGGACTCCTCAATTCCTTCCTGCCTAGCATCACCTCACTCACCCTTCAAGGCTCAGCTCCAAGTCCCAAGTACTGCCCTCCTCCCACCCCTAATAAGGTGATAACCTGCCCCACCCCATTCTCTCAAAATTTTTCCGTCCTTTGTTAAAGACTTTGTCACCCATATTGAAGCTCTTTGTTAGTTTTTTTCATCTTTTTTTTTTTTTTTTTGAGATGGAGTCTCGCTCTGTGGCCCAGGCTGGAGTGCAGTGGCCGGATCTCAGCTCACTGCAAGCTCCGCCTCCCGGGTTTACGCCATTCTCCTGCCTCAGCCTCCCGAGTAGCTGGGACTACAGGCGCCCGCCACCTCGCCCGGCTAGTTTTTTTTTGTATTTTTTAGTAGAGACGGGGTTTTATCGTGTTAGCCAGGATGGTCTTGATCTCCTGACCTCGTGATCTGCCCGTCTCGGCCTCCCAAAGTGCTGGGATTACAGGCTTGAGCCATCACGCCCGGCCTTTTTTCATCTTTTTATTTAGATTATGAGCTCATTAAGGACAGGATTTTTTTTTTTTTTTTGAGACACAGTCTCACTCTGTTGCCTGGGCTGGAGTGCCATGGTGCGATCTCAGCTCACTGCAACCTCTGCCTCCTGGGTTCATGCCATTCTCTTGCCCCACCCTCCTAAGTAGCTGGGACTACAGGCATGTGCTACCATGCCTGGGTAATTTTTGTATTTTTAGTAGAGGTGGGGTTTCACTATATTGCCGAGGCTGGTCTTGAACTCCTGACCTCAAGTAATGCACCCGCCTCGGCCTCCCAAAGTGCTGGGATTACAGGCGTGAGCCACCGCGCCCTGCCCAGGACAGGACTTTTGTCAGTCACTTTGTGACTAGCATATAGCTGGTCCTCAATAAACATTTTCTGAATAAATAAGATTGTTATTTTGGTTTGCTCATGTATATATAAGTAAAGTACTTAAGGTAAGTCTACTTATTGATAAATTGAGAACCCTTTTATTATATCTATGATAATTCTCAGTTGTTCGGAATATCAATAAATGTATTAAACTCTCCAACCATTTGACATGTGTTTTTTTTTTCTTTTTTATGGGTAGCAGTTGTAATTTTGTTTATTAACTAAACTGTAAACTCTAGACTGTAAGCGATGTGAAGAAATGTCAGTTAGGCGCAGTGGCTCACGCTTGTAATCCCCGCGCTCTGGGAGGTCAAGGCAGGAGGATCACTTGAGTCTAGGAGTTTGAAACTAGCCTAGGCAACATGGCAAAACCCTGTCTCTACAAAAATACAAAAATTAGCTGGGCGTGGTGGCATGTGCCTGTAGTCCCAGCTACTTGGGGCGCTGAGGTTCGAAGAACGCTAGAGCCTAGGAAGTCAAGGCTGCAGTGAGCCATGACCATGCCACTACACTCCAACCTGGGCGACAGACCGAGACCCTGTCTCAAAAAAAAGAGAAATGTTGGATAAACATGGTGGCTCATGCCTATAAACCCAGCGCTTTGGGAGGCCAAGGCAGGAGAATCACTTGAGTCCAGGAGTTTGAGACCAGCCAGGGCAACATAGAGAGACGCTGTCTCTACAAGAAGAATTTAAAAATTAGCCAGACATGGTGATGCACACCTATAGTTCCAGCTACTTGGGAGGTTGATGCGGGAGGATCGCTTGAGCCTGGGAGGTCGAGACTGCCATGAGCCATAATTGTACCACTGCACTCTAGCTTGGGCGACAAAGAGAGACCCTGTCTCAAAAAAAAAAAAAAAAAAAAAAAAAAAATAGTTCACCACTATTTCCCTAGTGCTTAGTACTGGTGGGAACCTGGTACCCATTAAGCACACAGTATCTGTTGAATGAGTGGAAAGACTGAAAAAAGACACTAGCATGTGGCATATCACAAACCTTGACATTGGGAATTTACTGCATTGGTGCATACATACCTGTCCTATTTCATTCACCATTCTTCTATTCATGTGTCTGTTTAACTCACTGTTTTTCTTGATAACCCCTGTGACCTCTTCTATCTCCACCATTTCATGGCTTTGAAGGCCTGTTTGAGTCCTGTCATCTCCTGCCCATCTCTTTAATGGGACACATCTTGGAATACAAACTTCAAGCCAGGAAGCTAATACCTTGCAAGGTGTAGTAAGCAGGATAGTCCCTCTGTCCCACAACAAGGAGGTCAGAGTCTCTAAGGCTGTTGCCTTCATTTACCTACATTATGAAGTCCAAATCAATCAACCTCCTGTTGTTCTGGAGCATAAATTACTAAATCACATCTGCATGACGGAGCTGATTTATAGGGATGTGATGTTATCTGGAGCCTGCTGCCAAGACCTGCAGAAGTCATCTAAAACTAAAAAATTCTATTTTTAGTTTTTTTGTTTTTGTTTTTTAATCTCCATGTGCCTGGCTTATTTCACTTGACATAATGATCTCTCGTTCCATCCGTGTGGCTGCAAATGACAGGATTTCATTTCTTATGGCCAAATAGTATTCCATTATGTATATATACTATATTTTCTTTACTCATTCGCCCATTGATGTACACTTAGGTTGATTCCATGTCTTTGCTATTGTGATTAGGGCTGCAATAACCATGCACGTGTACCTACCCTTTGATATACTGATTTATTTTCCTTCAGATGAATACTTAGTAGTGGGATGGCCGGATCATACTATAGTTCTATTTTTAGGTTTTTTTTTTTTTTTAATCTTCAAACTTTGTTCCACAATGGATATACTGTTGAGGGAAACATGAAGTACTGGCAGAGAGATCACATCTCCCCTTTTCTGTGTTGAGTCTTCTTGGGATATGTGTTTCATTTCTTGGGATCCTGGTGAGAATTTGCATGTTTTTGACCATAGCGTATTACAAGGAAAAATTCCCTCTACTAATTGGTTTCTCCCTTGGATTACTAGTCCTATTAAAAAGCTTTGTAAGGGAATAAGAAACTGAGGTGGTAATTACTAGAGGAGAGGGAGTAACATAGTTCCATGAGGGGAAAATAATTGTCCTCAACTATGTTTTGGAGCAATGGGAGACAGAAGAAGACTTAAAAACAAATACAAAAGCAACCTGGGATGGCGGCAAAAGTCTTGCTATTTGGTTCATTAAAAAAAGTGTTATAAATTCTCAATGACCTACTCCCAGGCTTAGGACTCCTATTAAAATCCTGCTGTGCGAGAGCTAAAATCTTAATTGAAAATAGAGCAGATTGAGCCAACACTGTATTTATTAAAGCTATTATTGATGCTCACTGCTCTCAGATGGATTTTTCTTATGATGCTGGAAGGACTATGGGAAGCTTTGCAGTCCAGAGCATCATTTAGCTTTAGCTGCAAGGCTAGCTGGAAACCACAGTGCCTAGCAGCACAGAGCAGGGGCTGGGTGTCTGAGTGGCAGGGACTGACATAGCTGTGCTAGAAGGAAGGTTGCACCCTCGTGGTAGATGGTGCAAAATGAGGCTGACTCCTATGTCAGGACATATACATGAGCAGCCACAGAAGCAAATAAATGGTGCCTTGCACACAGAAGAAAGCCAAATGTTGGATGAAAAAGCACCAGAGAGGGCAGAGGAAGGCCAGGGCTTGGATCTGATAAAGATGCTGTGTTTCTGTAGCTCTGTATCCAAGCCTGTTGAAGTGTCCTTGGCTCTTAATTTCAGGGGAAGCTGATTCTTTTTTGTTTGTTTTTTTGATGGTAGGTTTTAAAAATTGATACATAATATTTTATATACTTATGGGGTACATGTCATATTTTGTTACATGCATAGAATATGTAATGATCAAGTCAGGGTACCCATCACCTTTAGTATTTACCATTTCTCTGTATTGGGTACATTTCAGGTTTTTGCTTTGCTTCTAGTTATTTTGAAATACTGCAATACTGCAATACATGGTTTGTAACTATAGTCACCCTACTCTGTTTTTTTTTTTTTTTCTTTAGATGGAGTCTCACTCTGTCGCTAGGCTGGAGTGCAGTGATGTGATCTCAGCTCACTGCAGCTTCTGCCTCCCAGATTCAAGGGATTCTCCTACCTCAGCTTCCTGAGTAGCTAGGACTACAGGCACGCGCCACCACGCCCAGCTAACTTTTGTATTTTTAGTAGAGATGGGGTTTCACCACGTTGGCCAGGATGGTCTCCATCTCTTGACCTTGTGATCCTCCTGCCTCGGCCTCCCAAAGTGCTGGGATTACAGGCGTGAGCCACCACGCCTGGCCCTACTCTGCTCTTGAATATTGGAACTTACGCCTTCTATCTAGGTCTAGGTTTGTACCCATTAACCAACCTCTTTTCATCCCCCTCTCCCTTCCCAGCCTCTAATGTCTATCATTCTACTTTCTACTCCCATAACATCAGCTATTTTTTAGCTCCTATATATGAGTGAGGACATGTAGTATTTGTCTTTTGGTGCCTGGCTTATTTCACTTAACATAATGATCTTTCGTTCCATCCGTATTGCTGCAAATGACAGGATTTCATTTCTTATGGCCAAATAGTATTCCATTATGTATATATACTATATTTTCTTTACTCATTCGTCCATTGATGTACACTTAGGTTGATTCCATATCTTTGCTATTGTGAATAGTGCTGCAATAACCATGCACATGTACCTACCCTTTGATATACTGATTTATTTTCCTTCGGATAAATACTTAGTAGTGGGATGGCCAGATCATACTATAGGTCTATTTTTAGATTTTTTTTTTTAAATCTCCAAACTTTGTTCCACAATGGATATACTAATTTATATTCCCACCAATAGTGTGTAAGAGTTTCCTATTTCCACATCATTGCCAGCATTTTTTTGTGTGTGTGTGTCTTTTTAGTAATAGCCATTCTAACTGGGGTAAGAGATCTCATGGTTTTGATTTGCATTTCTCTGATGACTAGTGATGTGGAGCATCTTTTTTTCATATGCTTCTTGGCCATTTGTATGACTTCTTTTAAAAAATGTCTATTCATATCCTTTGCTCACTTTTCAATGGAATTATCTATTTGTTCACTGTTGAGTTGTTTGAGTTTCTTGTATATTCTGGATATTTGTCCTTTGTTTGATGAAGAATTGGCAAATATTTCCTCCCATTCAACAGGTTGTCTCTTCCCTCTGCTGGTTGTTTCCTTTGCTGTGCAGAAGCTTTTTAGTTTAATATAGTTCCATTTGTCTATTTTTTTTTCCTGTGCTTTTGAGGTTTTAGCCCTTGCCTAGACTAATGTCCTGAAGTGTTTTTCCTATGTTTTCTTCTAGCAGTTTTATAGTTCTGGGTCCTACGTTTAAGTCTTCAATCCCTCTTGAATTGATTTTTATATATGCTGAAAGATAGAAGTCCAGTTTCATTCTTCTGCATATGGCAATCCAATTTTCTGAATACCATTTATTGAGTGGGGTGTCATTTTCCCAACATGTGTTTTTGGAGGCTTGGTCGAAAATCAGTTGGTTACAAATGTGTGGATTTATTTGTGGGTTCTCTATTCTATTCTATTGGTCTCTGTGTCTGTTTTTATATACCAATACCATCCGTTTTGGTTACTATAGCCTTGTAGTATATTTTAAAGTCAGGTAGTGTGATGCCTCCAGCTTCATTCTTTTTGCTCAGTATTGCTATTTGGGCTCTTTTTTGGTTTTATATGAATTTTACGATTGTCTATTTCTGTGAAAAATGATGTTGGTATTTTGGGCAGTATGGTTATTTTAACAATATGAATTCTTCTGATCCATGAGCATGAGATGTCTTTCCATTTGTTTGTGTTCTTTTTAATTTCTTTCATCAGTGTTTTGTGATTTTCCTTGTAGAGATCCTTTACCTCTGCTATAGTTGGATATTTGACTCACCAAACCTCATGTTGAAATTTATTTCCCATGTTGGAGATGGGGCCTAATGGGAGGTGTTTAGGTCATTGGAGCAGATCCCTCATGAATAAATTAATGTCCTTCCTGGGTGGATATTTCTCACTTTATTAGTTCCCACGTGGGCTGCTTGTTAAAAAGAGCCTGGTGCTTTCTATCCCTCCCTCTTGTTTCCTCTCTCTCACCATATGATCTCCGCATATAACAGCTCCCATTCTCCTTCTGCCATGAGTGGAAGCAGCCAGGAAGCCCTCTCCAGTAGCAGATATTGGTGCTGTGCTTCTTGTACAGCCTGTAGAACCAGGAGCCAAATAAACATCTTTTCTTTATAGATTACCCAGCCACAGGTGTAGCTACACAAGTAGACTAAGACAACCTCCTTAGTTAAATTTATTCTTAGATATTCTAATTTTTATAGCTATTGTAAATGGGATTGCCTTCTTGATTTCTTTCTCAGCAAGTTCATCATTGTTGTATAGAAATGCTTCACGTTGATTTTGTACTGAATTTATTTATCAGATCTAAGAGTTTTTTGGTGGAGTCTTTAGGTTTTTCTAGTTATAAGATCATATTATCAGCAAAGAGAGACACTTTGACGTCTTCTTTTCTGATGTGGATGCCTTTTATTTCTTTCTCTTGCCTGATTGCTCTGGCCAGGACTTCCAGTACTTGGCTGAATAGGAGTGGTGAAAGTAGGCATCCTTGTCTTATTCCAGTTCTTAGAAGAAAGGCGTTCAGCTTTTCCCCATTTAGTATGATGTTACCTGTGGGTGTGTCATATATGGCCTTTGTTATGTTGAAGTATGTTCCTTCTAGGCCAAGTTTGTTGAGAATTTTTTTTTTAATCATGGAGGGATATTGAATATTATCAAATGCTTTTTCTGTGTGTGTTGAAATGATCATGTGATTTTTGTCCTTTATTCTGTTTATGTGATGAGTTGCATATGTTGAACCATACTTGCATCCTTGGGATAAATCCCAGTCAAGCTGTCTTCTGCCTCACCCCTGGTGGTGTGTGTAGGCACCGGCTGTGGTAGGCATGGGGAGGGTGATCCCTATAGGCCACTGGGGAAATGGCCAGGTGCAGGCAGCAGTTTATGTGCTGTGGCCCTGCTACTGGGGAGGGCAGGGTTGCTTTCAGTGGGAGCCACCATAGGCAGGGGTCTGAGGGATGTGTACTTCACTAGCTTTGGCCCATAACTACCTACATGACTAGCTGTGGTCAGTGGAATTGTCCTGGGGCATGTGAAAATGTGCAGCTGCCCCTCGGCTGGGGATGAAGACTGGGTCGAGTTGTTTCCAGTGGCTGCCTTCTTGGCCCCTGCAATGGTGGCTGAGGGGGAGAAATGTCAGTGGGACTCCAGGGATGTGGAGATGCAGGGGCTGTTGGGCCCCAGGACAGGATGCAGTCTGGTGGGGGCTGGGCTTTCAAAGTGACATTGTGCTGTAGGTGTTTAAGATTCGGGGTTTGTGGGACCCAGCATGAGTTCCCCCTCTGGAGCAATGTCTCTGGTTGCACAGTCTCCAGGTAGTACCTTAGGTTAGTCTCTGGGTCCCTCAGAGTGGATGGGCTCTCTCGTGGCTAAGATTGCAGGATTCTGTAGTGGGAACGTGGCACTTACCCTTTCTCTGCATTGGGGAACCTGTCCTGGATCCCAGCCCACCCTGGCAGAGTAGGCCTTTCTTCTCTCTCCTTCCCTGCTTTAGATGTTTCCTGTCATTTCTCTGTTGAATTCCAGTGTTCTGTCTTAGATGATCTATTTGAAGTGTGACTATCTACTCGTTATTTTGGTTCTTCGTGTGGAAGAAGCTGTAGGAGATGCCTCTCGCCAACCATCTGGAAGTCCCTTGGGTTGATGCGTAAGTGCCCATAGAAGCTCATGCATGTATTTCCAGGGACCCCAGTCCCTCTCCACCTCACACACCAAAGGAGAGTGAGGCAAAGCCTATTTATAAGGATGGATGGGGGAAAAACACATTTAGAATGAATGGGTGATTGTCATTTGAGTCTGCATGAATTTAGGATTCTCCAGCTACTCAGAAGAGAGAAAATGTCCAGTTTTGTTGTTGTTTTGCTCCCCTGCCTCCCAGTAAAGAGGAATGAAAACACATTTTGGCTGAGAGAGAAGCGGTCACACTTACAAAGGAAGAGAAGTGATGTGGGAAGGAAGAGACTGGCTGGGGTGCTATGGGACCAGTTATGCTGGTCATTTGTTTTGTGATGTCAGGACACATGGAGAATGTGGTTTAGGGGAAAATTTAGGGGGATTGGCAGGCATAGGTCCTGGATTCTAGTTCTGGGTCTGCCATAAATTCATTCTCATCAGAATTGAATCTTTTTCTTTTTTTTTTTCTTTGTTTTGAGACTGGGTCTTACTCTGTCGCCCAGGCTGGAGTGCAGTGGCGTGATCTCAGTTCACTGCAACCTCCGCCTCCCAGGTTCAAGCGAATCTCCGGCCTCAGCCTCCTGAGTGGCTGGGATTACAGGCATGCACCGCCATGCCCAGCTAATTTTTGTATTTTTAGTATAGACGAGGTTTCACTATGTTGGCAAGGCTGGTCGTGAACTCCTGGCCTCTCAGAGTGCTAGGATTACAGGTGTGAGCCACTGTGCCCAGCCCAGAATTGAATCTTGAGCATTCATTTGGGTATAGGGTCTTTCGATTGTTTAGGAAACAATGGAGTTGCTTTCCACATGGGTTTGACATGGAGTTTTCCTCAATGTGAAGCAAAGGCAGAAAGAAAATGGTGATGTGTTTGGCTTTTCATGAAGCTAAGTATATTTAATTTAATGGACTCTCCTTTATTCTAATATTGGATATGCCCTGCTTTTAATGTTAAATTCCTTTATGAAGTGATGGTGAAAGAAGTAGATGGTGGTTGGATTTTTTTTTTTTTTTTTTTTTCAGACTGAGTCTCGCTCTGTTACCCAGGCTGGAGTGCAGTGGCGTGATCTTGGCTCACTGCAACGTCCGCCTCCCAGGTTCAAGCAATTCTCCTGCCTCAGCCTCCCAAGTAGCTGGGACTACAGGTGCACACTGCCACGCCCGGCTAATTTTTTGTGTTTTGGTAGAGACGGGGTTTCACTGTGTTGCCCAGGGTGGTCGCAAACTCCTGAGCTCAGGCAATGTGCCCGCCTCGGCCTCCCAAAGTGCTGGGATTACAGCCACTGCACCCAGGCTGTTTTTATGTTTTAATGACTTTACTGGCAACATAAAAAATTGACAACATTGTTTTAATCCTTTAAATTTGTTTTGAAATTTTAATGGTACACAAAATCCGTAACTCTCACAGCAGATAACCTTTAAACTTCCTTCCAATTCTAACAGTTGGGGATTCTAACTTTTTCTCACCACCTGTGAATGTGAGGCGAAAAGTTCAAATGTCGGTTTATGTTTGTGCCCTAGAACAAGCTGTATTTTTGCCTGGAAAGAGCATAGTGCCATGATGTAAGTGTTTTATGAGTGCCTTATTTTCTTCAACTGAAACAAAACTCGAAGCATTACCTGAATCTTAATTTTACCAAAGATTAGAATGGAAATAGTGGGAAAACATTCACTGTTATGCATTGCTGGTGGGACTGTAAATTGGTGTAGGGCTCAGCAAAGTTTTTCTGTAAAGGGCCAGATAGTAAATATTTGAAGGCCTTGTAAGGTCTCTGTCACACGTTCTTCCTTCTCCCTCTCCTTTTTCTTCTTTTCTTTTTTTTTTAAAACAACTCTTTAAAAACATAAAAGTATCCTTAGCTCATGGACTGGATTTGACCTGTGGGATATAGTTTGCCACCCCAGTCTAGTGTCTCTGGAAGTGGTTTGGCTGTATCTAAGTTACAAATACATGGTTGTGCAGAGAGTAACTGTGTAGGAATTTATCCTACAGATATTCTTGCACCAGTGCAAAATGCCCTGTGTACAAAGGTACTCATGGTAACATTGTTTAAAAGAGCGAAATACTGAAAGCATTGTAAATATTCATTAGTTTTTAGATACTGGTTAAATAGAATAGCTATACAACAGAATATGATACAGTCTTTGAAAAATCTGAGGCTACTCTTTATGAAATAATGTCTGCAATATAATATTAGGAGGGAAAAAAGCAAGGTGCAACATAATTTTTTTTTTGAACTATGCAGGTTTACTTTTATTTGGAATTTTTTTCAATAAAAGTTACACCAAGTGTGCCTGCCTCTCCTGCCTTCCCTTCCACCTCCTCCATCTCTTCTGCCTCTTACACCCCCGAGGCAGCAAGACCACCCCTCCTCTTCCTCCTTTTCCTCAGTAATATGAATATGATGAGGATGAAGACCTTTATGATGATCTGCTTCTACTTATTGATTTAAAATAATGTTTTTAGGATAATACCATTTATAGTCTAAAAAGAATAGGCCAGGCACAGTGGCTCATGCCTTTAATCCCAGCACTTTGAAAGGCTGAGGCGGGTGGATCACTTGAGGTCAGGCGTTCAAGACCAGCCTGGCCAACATGGTGAAACCCCATCTCTACTAAAAAAATACAAAAATTAGCCGAGCATGGTGGTGTGTGCCTGTAGTCCCAGATACTCAGGAGGCTGAGGCAGGAGAATTGCTTGAACCTGGGAGGTGGAGGATATAGCTGAGATCATGCCACTGCACTCCAGCCTGGGCAACAGAATGAGACTCCATAAAAAAAAAAAAAAAAAGAATAGTGTGTGTGTGCACACATGGTTGCTCACCTGCACACACATGCACTTATACTTATTGTATGTACTGAGCATGTGGTAACTGTGGTTGTCACTGAGGAGAGCAACTGAATAGCTTAGGGGCAGGAATGACAGGAAAACTTACTTTTAAACTTTATATTATTTTGTAGCTTATGAATGTAAAGCCATGTACATGTATCACCTATTCAAAAAATAAGTTGAATTAAAAAAACTGAAAATTGGGGAAATGATGATAATGTTCCGTGTGAAAAATTAAATTATTGCTTGAAACAGATCTGAATCATTCTTCAATCACAGATGAACGTGCACTGCCCTGAAAAATGTACACATTTGATTCCCTTTCTTTCCATGAAGCTGCTTTGATAGAATAATAATCTTAGCCCGCCTTTGCTCACCTGCGGTGGTGGGATACCCATCTGGAGAAGTTGGGTTGAAAGTTATGCTGTTGTTAGTATTTCTTCTGATTTTTAAAATTGTTGCGCAGATAGTCATACTACAAGTTGACATGAAGAATAAATATGTGTGAAGAGAGTTTAGTTTGGTAATGAAATAAAATCTATAGGTGGAAGGTTGGTGCTGGAAGGCTCACTGAGACTCGTCCAACCCATTGATGTTTTCAGTATCCTAAGAGATAGAAGGCTTGCCCAAGGTCAGGCAGCTAGCGAGAGCAGAGCCTGAACTTGGACTTGCTGAGGTGGACAAGGCTGTGCTGCTACTGAGTGTTACTCTGTATAGTTTCAACCTTGATTTTTCTGTATTCCTGATTCACTATAAGGTGGAGATGTGGAACGTGGCTCCCCAGTGGCCATTCTTCCCTGAATCATACCCAGCCATGGAGACTGTGTTCTTTCCCCCATGCCCTTCCCACTCGAGAGAGCCTTGAACAGCTCACTTAGCAGTTCTTGTTCCTTATCCTGACCGGAAGGCCCAGCTACTCCTTTTGGTCTCTAAGACAGCTAGAGTGTTGGACTAACAAAAGCCAGTGTGTTTTCTGCAGGGAAGGGGTAACTTGTGGCCAAACACTATGGTAGAGAGAAGATGTGAGAGGAAAAGATGCAGGATCACTGATGTGTAGATGTAACTGAAGACGGAGAAGGAATACGGTGTGGTAGATTGTAAGGGCGGCCAGTTCCCCACCTCTCCCTGGATCCATGCCTTTGTAATTCTTTTCACTAAAGAGATACCCCTTGAGTCTGGGCATCTCTTTTTTCTTTTTTCTTTTCTTTTTTTTTTTGAGACAGAGTCTTGCTCTGTCACCCAGGTGAGAGTGCAGTGGCATGATCTAGGCTCACTGATGCAACCTCCACCTCCCGGGTTCAAATGATTCTCCTGTCTCAGCCTCCTGAATAGCTGGGATTACAGGCGCATGCCACCATGCCTGGCTAATTTTTATATATTTAGTAGAGACGGGGTTTCGTCATGTTGGCCAGGCTGGTCTCACACTCCTGACCTCAGGTGATCCGCCCGTCTCGGCCTCCCGAAGCCCTGTGATTACAGGCATGAGGCATTGCGCCCGGCCTGGCTGGCCTCTTGACATTGGCTTTGACCAACAAGCTGCAGTAGTAGTGATGGAGAGTATGCCAGCTCCAAGCCCAGGCCTTCAGAGACTGCATGATTCTTCTTGCTCTCTTGCACATCCACCATTGTCTCGTGGATGTTCTCAGAGCAGAGCTGAATTACCCTAATCTTCCCAGCTAAAGACTTCCTAAATCAGCAAAGAACAAGCTGATCACAGGGTGATAATTACTCCAGGGCAAGTAATCACAGCCAGGATCATCAGAGCCGCCTAACTGACCACTCCAGACGCTTGAGCTATGAGCCTTTACTGCTGTATGCCAGTGAGTTTCTCCGATTGCTTTTGCACAGCATTATTGTGAAATAGATAACTGATACACATGGGGATGGTGGGAAATGAACAGGTGGTTGGCCCTGTGTTCAGAAATGGAGACACTTTCTCCTCCTCTCCTCCTGTATAACACTGTCTGAAAACATGGAGCAGTATTTCTGGTACAGTAGGAAAACAAAATAAAACAAACCAGCCATGGACAACTCTCAGCATCAGGAAAGTACAGCATAGCTGGTGAAGTGCTACAAAGGGAAAGTGAACCTTCAGGCAAGGACTGTATCTTTCTAAGCTGTCAGAAACATCAGTAGTAGATGGGCACGGAGGCTCATGCATGTAATTCCAGCACTTTGGGAGGCCAAGGTGGGCGGCTCACTTGAGGTCAGGGGTTTGAGACCAGCCTGGCCAACATGATGAAACCCTGTCTCTACTAAAAATACAAAAATTAGCCAGGCATGGTGGTGGGCACCTGTAATCCCAGCTACTTGGGAGGCTGAGGCAGGAGAATTGCTTGAATCCAGGAGGTTGCAGTGAGCTGAAATCGTGGCACTGCACCAGCCTAAGTGACAGAGTGAGACTCCGTCTCGAAAAAAAGAAGAAGAAGAAGAAATGTCCATGGTAATACTAGCATTTCAAAGGACTGCTTTCCCTTCCTCCATAAATCATTTAACTTCATCTCTTGGAAATTTTGTCCTTTTACCATGGGGTCGTGGGTTGCTATTCCGGCTTTACTGATGAGCTTATTCAAGTTCCAGATAGGAGATAATTCCCCTGTTCTATGACTGCTATCACACTCTAGTAGAAGAGGAGAAGGAGGAGGCAGCTGGGATGGGGAGAAGGGAAGAAAAGAAGAAAGAAAAGCAACCACCAAGAAAGTTAACATTCTCCAATGGTGCAGGCACAGAAAAGAGTGATTTCATGTCTTTTCCAACAACATGGATAGAGCTGGAAGCAAGTGTGTACCCAGTGAACTGCCTTCTACTTACAAGTGGGAGGTAAACATGGGTACACACACGGTCATCAAGATGGAACTGATAGACACTCCAAAGAATAAAACACCGGATAAAGCACATGAAAAAGTTCAAAAAGAAATGCTCATAAAAGAGTAATTCAGGATGTATATGTAACATTTTATCCTAGGAATGTGAATTTTTTTAAGGAAGTTTGTAACTAGACTCTTTGGTTAGTTTCAGTTAAGATAAACTACATGATGATCACAATAGATTCCTAAATTACATTTGACAATTCAGTACCTGTTGTAAATTTAAAATATATAATTCTTATAAAAATAAGATTTTTAACATGATTTGTATATATTATAAACCAAAAAATAAATTTTGTATGTCTGTACACCCACACATACATATGTCTTAAACCAATATTTAATGTCATACTTAATAGTGAAACATTAGAGATTCCCTTTAAAATAAAAAAACTAAGATGATATTTATTATTGTTCTAGAATTTCTTGTCAATGCAATAAAGCATGAAACATATGAAATATAGCTGATAGTAGGAAGTAAAAAGTTTTTTAAAAATAACATAATTACATACCAACAAAAAAGAAACAATATTCCTAAACTTATTGACCACTCAGTAACGTTGTGGGTTTATACATGAAGCATAATAGCTTTGTTATATACCAGCAACAATCTGTTAGATATAATAGAGAAAGTGCTTCTAGTTATAATAACAGCAAAAGAGCATAAAACCTTTAGAAAAACTCTTACAGCACATTGCTGGAATAAGTAAATAATGGAATTTACTTGGAGATATTTTTAAAAATTTTGAACAAAGGAGGTATCAGGTTTGTGGATATAAGAACATTGAATATTTTACATGTATTATTTTTCTCCAAGTTATTGTGTAAATTATATGTTAAGCCCATGTAGTTCTGCAGAAAAAGTTCGTTGCTACATTCTCTCTGGGAACTCAGTTTGGTAGTGTGTGAGGAAAGCCTTGAAAGAGTCTCTGTCCTTTAGGGTGTAAGGAACAGAAAACCTGGTAAAAATGGTTTACACAGAAAGAAGTTTAGGTTTATCATCTCACTGTCCAGAGGTGGAGTGTCTCCAGGAAATTCAGCAGCTCAAAAACATCACAAAGGACATGAGTCTTCCCTTTTCCTTCTCCGCTATCCTGAGTACATAGCTTGTTCCCATAGACTTAAGTCCTCATAGTCAATATGGCTGCATCAGTTTTGGGCATTGCATCTTTTTACAATCATATCTAGAGTTGAGAAAAGGAACCGTTCCTTCTTGCATGGGTATTTGTGAAGAAAACCTTTTCCAAGAGCTCCCAAAAGACCTTTTCTCATGTCTTACTGGCCAGAATTGCATTAAATGGCCTATACTAAAACAGGTGGTGAGTTAGATTTAGGTGGTAGCTTAGACTATCAGGATTCTCCTTTCTCTTCCTTGTTGGGAAGGGGCTCCTCACTCTGAGCACATGGTAGAACGTAGGGTGAACAATGGAACAAAGTGTGTCTCTACCAGCAACGAAGACTGTGTGTGTGTGTGTGTGTGTGTGTGTGTGTGTGTGTGTGTGTAGGGGGACTGGCTTTGACTAGCAGTCTATACTCTTTGAATCAAGAATTTCAGTTCTAGAAGCTTATTTTAAAGAAATAAGCACAGAGTTGAACATAGCTTTCTGTACTCAAATGAACAATAATACTTACAATAATGAATAAATAACTTCATTATTAATTAATTAGAAACTACAGAAATATATGGCACAGGTTTAAATTATTGTACATCCATGATAAATAGAATATTTAAACCATTAAAAATTATGTTTTCAGACACTAATGACATAAGAAAAGCTCTATTAAATGTTTTTGGTGGGAGGAGAAAGATATGGAATAAAAATTAAGTGGATTTCATTTTCATTCAGTCACACTAATATACTGAAGATTGGGGAAAAACACCACCAGAATGTTGGTTTTATTCTAGTGATAAATTATGGACGATTTTCTCCTTTTCTATATTTTCTGACTTTTTCCAATACTTTTAAGATCAGAATAATTAACAGCACTAAAATCACACGCTTCAATTGTATCAGTTAGATTTTGCTGGATAACAAACTATCCTAAAATGCGGTGATGTAACTATTTAGCCCATGGTTCTGTAGGCAAGAAATGTGGGCTGGGTTCATGTGGGCAGTTGTCTTCTAGGCTGGGCTGGCTCATCTTTATACCACATATGTTCTTGTTCTCCAGCAGCTAGCCTTGACTTGTTCTCATGGCTGTAAAGCAGGGACCAGAAGAAAGCAGAGCCTCGTGGGGCTGGGTTCAGGACTGGCATATTGCCAACTCTGCCACTTTATGTTAGCTAAAGCAGTCCGCATGGCCAGCCCAGCTTCAAGGTTTGGTAAACAAACTCCCTTGATGAAAGAAGCCACATAATCACACTGAGTAAAGGCTGTGGGTACAAGGGAGTAGGTTGGAGGATTTGGGGCCTTTTTTGCAAGCAATCTATCACTTCATCTTAAAAAGAAAGAAAACAGCAACAAGAGTCTTACCCAAAGATTCAACAAATAAAATGTGAACTAAAAGTCATACATTTAGGTGATGAGAACTTTATTTTTTAAGACAGAATGTCACTTTGTCTCAAAATCATATAGTTCACTGCAGTCTAAAACTCCTGGGCTCCAGTGGATTCTCCCACCCCAGCCTCCCCTCCTGCCTCAGCCTCCCCTCCTGCCTCAGCCTCCTGAGTAGCTGGGAGCACAGGCATATGCCACCATACCTAGCTAACTTTTTATTTATTTATTTTTAAAGATGGGGTCTTGCTATGTTGCCCAGGCTGGTCTAGAACTCCTGGCCTCCCAAAGCACTGGGATTATAAGCATGAACCACTGCATCTGGTTGATGAGAACTTTTAAATAAGTGCTTTCCTTTAAGATGTTGGGTAAGATTTTATCTTTCTCATTCATGACTGGTTGAGAGTTTCGTGACAGCTTATCTCTTGAGGTAGCACTAAGCATTTAATCAAGAAAGAGGAGAAAGCAAAACCTCTCTATAAATGAATTAATATTGATGCACTCTCAGAATCTGTTCTTTGGGTGTGTTAATAACTCATTCTGTGCAGGTCTTCAAAGTGCTGAGTGATGGGACCATAGCCAGAAGCAACAGGCTGAAGCCTTGCCATGCTTGGAGGCTTATCACTTTTCATCCAGGTCCTCGTAGCAGTGGGAATTAGGAAAGACCCTTGGGGTACAGCCTCCAGTGAATAACTAGAGGATACACGCTGGTCCTCCTGGATGCATAGTCATCATGGCTCTGGTATTCATTAGTGAGAGAGGCTCTGATGCATCCCAAACTCTGGGCAACCTCAGGGATTTTGTGGGAACCTGAAGCCTTAGTGTACATGTGCAACATCTTCTTGGAGCATTGCTTTGTTTGGTTTATGGTATTTTTTTTTTTTTTTTTTTTTTTTTTTTTGAGATGGAGTCTCACCTTATCGCCCAGGCTAGAGTGCAGTGGTGCGATCTCAGCTCACTGCAACCTCCGCCTCCTGGGTTCAAGCAATTCTCCTACCTCAGCCTCCTCAATACCTGGGATTATAGGCGCCTGCCACCACACCCAGCTTATTTTTGTATTTTTAGTAGAGACGGGGTTTTACCCTGTTGGCCAGGCTGGTCACGAACTCCTGACCTCAGGTGATCCACCCACCTCGGCCTCCCAAAGTGCTGGGATTATAGGCATGAGCCACTACACCCAGCCTAATATGAATATCTTAAACAACATGGTATGTTTATCAAAATGAAAACATTTACCTTGGTACAACACTATTAACTTTAGTTGTTAACTACATACTTTATTCACATTTTTCCAGTTTTTCCTCGAATGTTATTTTCTGTTCCAGGATCCAATCCACATTGTATTTAGTTGTCATGTCTCCTTGGTCTCATCCAGTGTATGATACTTTCATCTTCCCTTGTCTTATATGGCTGCTATAGTTTGGATGTTTGACCCTTGCTAATCTCATGCTGAAATCCGATTTCCAGTGTAGGAAGTGAGCGCCTAATGGGAAGTGTTTGGGTCATGGGAGTGGATCCCCAGTAAATAGCTTGGTGCTGTCCTTGTGATAATGAGTGAGTTTTCACTCTGTTAGTTCCCGTGAGAGTTGGTTGCTAAAAAGAGCCTACCCCCTGTACTCTGTTTCTCACTCTCTTTTTGAGATAAGGTCTTGTTTTTTGGCCCAGGTTGAAGTGGACTGGCATGATCACGGCTCACTGCAGCTTCAACCTCCTGGACTCAAGAGATCCTCCCACCTCAACCCCCCGAGCAGCTGTGACTAAGGCACGCGTCACCTCGCCCAGCTAATTTTTCTATTTTTTGTAGAGTTGGGGTTTCACCATGTTTCCCAGGCTGATCTCAAACACCTGGGCTCAACAGATTCTCCCCTTTTGGCCTCCCAAAATGTTGGGATTACAAGCATGAGCCACTGTGCCCGGCCCCTCTCCTCTGTCTTGCTTCTCCTCTCACCATGTGATCTCTGCACACAGCAGTTGCCTTTCACCTTCTGCCATGAGTGGAAGCAGCCTGAGGCCCTCACCAGAAGCAGACGCTGGCACCATGCTTCTTGAATATCCTGCAGAACCATGAGCCAAAAAAACAGTTGTTGCTGTATAACAACACTAAATGGACTGAGACATATGACCTTGACACTTTTGAAGAGTAGTATTCAGGCATTTTGTAGAATGTTCTTCCATTTGGGTTTGTCTAGTGTCTTCTCAGGATTAGATTGAGGTTATGGACTTTGGGGACAAATACAGTTCAGGTGATATGCTTTTCTCACTGCGGCCCGTGAAGGAGTACATGATGTCAAGATGGCTTGTTACTGGTGATGTTAACCTCACTTAGCTATCAAGTCATCATGTCTGCTAGGTTTCACTACTGTAAGGTTACTGTCTTTCCCTTTCTATCATTTATTAATTAGAGAGGAATCACCAAGTCCAGCCCACACTCAGGGCATGGGGGGATTAAGTTCCACCTCTTGGAGGAGTATCAAAGAGTCTGTGGACATATTTTAAAACCACCTATTTGTATTAGTATTCAGGAAGGAGACATTTTAAGGTTGTACAAATAATGTTCCTCCATAAAGTTTCACACATTGCTTTTAGCTTCATTAGTGGATCTTGTTGGAACAGTTATTACTATGGTGTTCTAATCATGATTTTCTCTTTTCTTTCTTAAAAAAAATTTGTAAACTGTCGAGTTCTGTATTAATGTCCATAATCCTGCTGTTACCGAAAGTGCAACAGCTGATCATTCCCTGGATGACTGAAGGCCATAATTTTTTTTAGGGCAAACATTTCTGCTCCAGTGAAATACAGGTGATTTTCTATTTTCCTAGTTCCTTCTACAAGTATTAATTAGAATTCTTTTGTAAGGAAGATCTGTCCCTTTTGCTATATTTACTTAGTCACTTATTTATTTCGGTATAGGTTTACAGATACTTGGTTTATACTATGATCTTATACTACTATCCCCGTGTTTTGTTTTGTTTTGTTTTGTTTTTTTCCTCTAATTTGTTCCAGCTTTGGCTATTGGGAACTCCTTCAGTTTGGTTTATATGTCCATTTGACATGCCCCATCTTTCTTCTTTTTTCCTTTTTCACCCTTGCCTTTTTAAAAAAGCACCTCCCTTGCTTTGTGGCACTCTAAGATGTCCAGGTTCATCTTGCATTTTCCTTGCTGCAGTTCAAAGGGGACAGAAAGGGCTTCTGGGTGTGCACGTAAACATAGGGTGGCCTAGAGTCAGCCATTTCTTCAAGGAACACTGGTCTCTTGGAGGTCATCTGGAGGATAGTACTTAGAAACCAATGTCCAGATACTAGGTGTGCTTGTTGCTACAGGGACATCACAGCTTCAAGGCTGCCTGAGTGGACAAAGCTGGGAAATATATGTGACATGTACACCCATATATAGTATACATATATTATATATGTACACACACACCCCTGCATTTCTGTATCTGTGTGTGTATATAAAACAATATCGGCCAGGCATGGTGGCTCATGCCTGTAATCCCAGCACTTTGGGAGGCTGAGGTGGGCGGATCACGAGGTTAGGAGTTCGAGACCAGCCTGGCCAATATGGTGAAACCCTGTTTCTACTAAAAATACAAAAAAATTAGCCAGACGTGGTGGCGCACACCTGTGGTCCCAGCTACTTGGGAGGCTGAGGCAGGAGAATCACTTGAACCCAGGAGGTGGAGGTTGCAGTGAGCCGAGATTGTGCCACAGACTCCAGCCTGGGAGACAGAGTGAGACTCTGTCTCAAAAAAAACCAAAAAACAAACAAACAAAAATCAATGCCGTGAGTCATACTGATATTGCAACATTACTTTTACTCAGTAACTTTTTGGAGAACATGGTTTAAAAATTTTTTTTTAATGAGAATAAACTTGTACAGTTGATCTATTAGGATGGCATTTGGCCACAAGCAAGAGTTAGCCACGCAGGGGTCCACGTTCCTCACAGTCATCCTTGGAATAAGTGGAGGCTGACCTGGGCGCAGAAACCAGAACCGTCCCCTTGGTCTTCCTGGCTCTTTCCCCATGGCCGCAGATGGCTGCTATAGCAGCAATAAAGGCAGTGGAAGGGTCAAAAGGCTTCTTTTGTGTGATATGGTTTGGATATTTGTCCCCGCTCAAATCTCATGTTGAAATGTAATCCCCAATGTTGGAGGTGGAGCCTGGTGGGGGAAATGTTTGGGTCATGGGGCAGATCCCTCATGTCTTGGTGCTGTCCTTGTGATAGTGAGTGAGTTCTCATGAGATCTGGTTATTTAAGTTTGAGGCACCTCTGCTCCAACTCACTCTTGCTCCTGCATTCACCATGTGACATGCCTGTTCCCATTTTGCCTTCTGCCATGAGTAAAAGCTCCCCGAGGCCTCCTTGGAAGCTGTGCTCAGGATGCCGGTGCCATGTGTGTACAGCCTGCAGAACTGTGAGCCAGTTAAACCTCTTCTCTTTATAAATTACCCAGTGTCAGGTATTCCTTTATAGCAGTGCAAGAATGGCCTAATACACTTTGCATAAACCTGTGTCTTTTTTTTTTTTTTTTTTGAGATGGAGTTTCGCTCTTGTTGCCCAGGCTAGAGTGCAATAGCGTAATCTCGGCTCACTGAAACCTCTGCCTCCCAGGTTCAAGTGATTCTTCTGCCTCAGCCTCCTAAGTAGCTGGGATTACAAGTGTGTGCCACCACGCCTGGCTAATACTTGTATTTTTAGTAGAGATGGGATTTCACCACGTTGGCCAGTCTGGTCTCGAACTCCTTATCTCAGGTGATCCGCCCGCCTCGGCCTCCCAAAGTGCTGGGATTACAGGCGTGAACCACCGCACCTGGCCAAACCTATGTCTTTTTATTGGGAAAGGAAGGCTTTCCCTGCTGACCTCCCTGTTTAGTGAGACCCGAGTTATGCTTGCCTTTGACTTGTCACTGGCCAAAGAGAAGGAGAAAACCAAAGGTTGAATCCTATCATGATTCACTTTCTGAGGCTGGGAGAGGGACCTGTCCTCCCTCAGGTTGGGTTCAAAGGGGACACAAAGGGCTGCTGGGTGCGCACGTAAATATAGGGTGGCCTAGGATACAGACTTCTTAGGAACTTTTAAAGATAGGAGATACTTAGTGCTTACCTTCCAGGAGGAGAAACAGAGACACAGAAAGGTTAATACACTGGCCAAAAGTCACAGAGTAAGTGCTGGAGCCAGGGTTGGAAGTCAGAGAGTGTGGTTCCACAGTCTGTAGACACACACTAGCCACAGGCACGTTGGATACAGTACACTCTGGGATCTGGACCTGTAGGAATGCAGGCCCATGTTGAAAAGGTGCCAACCCCTGTGGCTCATTGTGGGTCCTGGCCATCCACATTGCAGGGTCACTTTTTTGACTGAGATGTTTTCTGTTATAGTTGTTCCTTAGAAAAAATGAAGAGGTACCCCTGTCCATTACACCTTAATTTGACTTGGCCTTCTGGATCATTTTATATGTTGACATTTGCCCAAGAGGAGCCTGGGGATTGATTGGACTGGAACTTTTCTTTGCTCTTTTTTTTTTTTTTTTTTTTTTCCTCCCTGGGGCTATAAAATTTTACTGGCAGGTCAGGGGAAGAGCCAGGGGTAAGGGTTCCTTCCTTCCCATCCCCCTACCCAGGAGACACGCTCTGAGGAGAGCAGAGGCCCCGGAGCCTGCCGCCTCAGAGGACCTTGGAGGTGGACAGGTTGTTGTAGTGATCTTCCTGGCCCTCGAGCAGGCTGCGGTAGGTGGTGATCTCCTGCTCCAGGAGCTGCTGGTACTCCTGATTCTGGTACTCCTGATTCTGCCACTCACCATCAGCTTGCATATCACCCAACTGGGCTTTAATACTGCTGATCAGTGCCTGGATCTGTGCCAGCTGGGCTCCAGAGCACACCTCTGTTTCTGCCAGTGTGCTTTCCAAGGGAGTTTTCATGCTGAGCCGCAACTGCAACTCAAGACCCTGGAGGGTGCACCACAGGTCAGTGACCTCGGACCTGCTTACCTGGAGTTGCTCTGTGTGGCCAGTGACCTCCCGGTTCAGTTCCTCAGTCCAGCTGGTGAACCAGGCTTCAGCATCCTTCTGGTTCTACTTGGCCATGACCTCATATTAGCTTTGCCTATCACTCGGGATCTTGGCAGGTCAGAGCTGAATCCACCTCCACATTGACCTGGTCTCCCACTTGGCCCCTCAGGACATTGATTTCCTCCTCGTGGTTCTTCTTTGGGTAGGCCAGCTCTTCCTTCAGGCCTTTGATCTGTGCCTCTAGGTCAGTCCTGGCCGGGGTCACCTCGTCCAGCACCCATACTTGGTTCGGACATCATCTGCGGCCAGATGGGTGTTGTCGATCTGTAGGACAATCCTGGAGTTCTCAATGGTGGCACCAAGAATCCTGTCCCGCAGGTCCTCGATGGTCCTGTAGTAGTGGCTGTAGTTGCGGGAGAGCCTGGGCTCCTGCTTCTGCTATTGGTCACGGAGCTTCACCTCCAGCTTGCTGTTGGGTGCCTCCGGGGCATGCACCTTGTCCAAGTAGGAGGCCAGGCGATCGTTGAGGTTCTGCATGGTGAGCTTCTCATTGCCCACAAGCAGCCCGTCGGACCAAGCCAGGATGCCGCTGTAGCCCCCTAAAGGAGGATGAGGACATGGAGCAGGCAGAGGACACGGAGCGGGCAGAGGACACGGATATGCCACAGCCGCCGGAGCCCCGGTGCCTGCTGAGGGGCTGGAACTTTTCTAGTGAGCAGTAGAGAGCGCAGTCCAGCTCGCAGGCAGCCACAGTGCTAAAGGAAGGAGCAGCCATTAGGACAGTTACGTGCTTGTCCTGGCCTGTCACTACAAAGATTTGTGACCTCAGGCAAAGTCCTGAATCAGATGGTCTTAAGACAGTGTATCATCTCATATGACTTTGATGGAACAGACATACAGTCCCCCTTTTTCTGTCTCATTTCCCTCATCCGTGAAATAGGAGAACTGTGGGGGGTGATCTGGATAAACCTTAACATGATGGTCAGAGGAGAGTGGGGCTCTGAACAGAGCTGGGAGGCCCCCAGTACTTCTCTCAGCTATCTGTTCTGTGTCTCCTGTCCATTCCTTCATGTGAGCTACAAGGAATCTCTGCAAAAGGGTAAGGTGGGAACTCAAACTGGGAGGAGTGGAGACTGAAGACAAGCCAGGAAGATATGTGCCGAGAAAGATGCCAGATGAACTCGATCTCAGACCCCACGGCGTGTTCTCTGTGGGCCCTGGCTCGCGCCTGTCTGTCGGTGATCTCAGAGTCAGCAGATCTATTTCTCACATCTGGATGCCAAAAAGCAGGAAATCCCTGGTCCTGGCTGGGATTGGGGGATGATCTCAGATGTGGAGACAGGGCAGCAGGCCCTCAGATGGGCTTCCAAGCAAGTCTTGTCCCCAGTAGGAGCCCATGATTCCTCTTTTCAGCCACTTGGATCTTTTGCTTTTTAGTTTTGGTGACTGATGTGTCAGAAGTGTCCCAGCCGGGGGAAAAAAATTTCTGCACAGAGGCTTGCTCCAGGATCCTCTTTCTTCTTCTTTTTTTAACTAGGGACTGCTGACGTCGTCACTTCTGTTTTGTTTTCTTTTGGAATTTATTCCTGTTTTCCAGAGTCCTTCCCTGGCCTGATGCTCTCAGGCATAGCTTGGTGGTTAAGCTTCCCCCTTCCCCCTACGTCTTGTTCTCTTCCCAGACACAGGCACTCCCCCGCCGCTTGGCTGTCTGAGTAAACACAGGCCCTGCCTCTTGAGATTCTACCTAATAGCCCTTTTGCCCTTTGGGGCCTGGCCTGGTATCAAGTGTCTTCTTTTAAAAAACAGCCTTGGGCTGGGCTCTGAGGCTCTGCCTGTGAGCCCTTCTGGAGATGGAGGCAGGCAGATGGCTCTGAGTCCAGGGGTTTAAGGCCAGCCTGGGCAACATGATGAAACCTCATCTCTTCAAAAATACAAACATTCGCTGGGTGTGGGGGCATGCACCTGTGGTCCCAGCTATGGGCGGTGGGGGATCTGGAGCAGGAGGATTGCTCGAGCCTGGGAGGTGGAGATTGCAGTGAGCTGTCATCGCACAACTGCATTCCAGCCTGGGTAACAGAGCAAAACCCTGTCTCAAAAAATAAATAAAAAATAAAATAAAAATAAAAAACAGCCTTTAAAACCTACATTTATTTTGATTTCTAAAGCAATACATGTCTGCTGTGTAAAATTTGGGAAGTAAAAGTAATAAAGAAGACAAATAAAGACCCACCTTAATCCCAGTGCCCAGAGAATTAATGTTTCATGCATTTTATTTCACTTCTGGAAATGTTTCATGCATTTGCCTGATGGAAGACATGTATATGTCTATACATGTGGGCATGAATATTTAACATAGTTGGAGCCATGGTTTATAACACATTTTGCTTTTATGTTCTCACTAACCCCTGTTAATATGACCCTCGCCATGTCTCTGAATTTTTTGAAGTTAAATTATGCTCTACTTATTTAATGGTCATACACTCACTTTCTACCTTTTGTACCTATCATCCCTTCTTCGCTGTTATTCCCCTGTCTGTTTTAGGATGATGAGGAGGAGGAGGAGGAGGAGGATCAGTCATATAGAAACTCTTGGTATTGATACATTCATGCTTGGAGTGCTCTGTAAGGTTGATGCTGTTACTATCCTCTTATTAATGGATGAGAAAACGGAAGTTAAGGAAATTGTCCAGGCTGTATGCCCTAGTAAGGGACAGAACTGGATTTGAACTTTGACACTAGCTCAGAGTCTAGACTAGCCTCCCTTGATATTCTTCTTGTGAGCACTTCTTTTCTGGGTCGAAGATAGCATGATAGCATTTTCCAGATTTTGTGGATAAAGCTGGGTGTTAGTCTTGGCCTGGCCACTTCCATCCTCTGTGGCCTTTGGTAAGTTATTTCACCTCTCTAGATCCCTTGAGCCTTTTTGGGTCTCAGGGTCTATGATTTTGTAGTGGAAAGAAAACAGAACAGAGACAACATTCAAGGACAGACCCAGAATGACAGGAACATCATTGTCTACTTGATTTCAGGGACACTTACATTTGGCTCTAAAAGACTTTTCTGTGAGGAAGTTGGTTTTCTCCACACTTTACTAAAGCAGGAGCTAGATGGTGCCCAGGAGAAGTCCCCACAGGGGCTGTGAGGTTTTCTTGTATGCTAAGTTAGAGCGGTTCTCACGAAGGGTAAGCCCCATGACATATTTCCCTTGAGTGTACTGAGGTCACAGGGCTTCTGTGACTCACCAGCAAGTGTGGGGAGTAAAAGGCATGTGTCCCTCCCTGGCACAGGCACCTGCCCCCTGCCATGTTGTGGCATGATCTTTGAGGTGTGTGCCTGGAAGAATGCTCCAGCCAGCTAAAGTAGGGTTCTTTAGTCACAGTGTGTGCTGCTGGGTGAGTGAAGCGGGCTGGGCAAGCCAGAGGTGACTGCTCTGTTTTTCCTGACATCAGTGATGGGACTGTCTTGCTTGGTGGCACAGATATTTTTCCAGGATTCTGTCCCTTCACCCACTGACCACAAAAAGAAAAAGAGAACAAGAAGACCCTTGTCTTACAAAATAAAAAGTTTACCCCATGCAGTTTCCCTTCCCTTTTCATGTAGATGTTACAAAGCAAAAACACACCCCCACAGCGAGGGGTTTTTGAACTTGGCTGGGTTTCAGCTGTCACCCAGGAAGCAGCCAGCACTGTACGTGGCCCTTTGCTTTATTCTGCAGGTGTTGGTGATTCTCGGGTGCAATGTCTGGCAATTGTGTTTCTCTGCCAGGTCCTCTGCACATGGCTTTCTTTGTTTAGTGTTATTTCCCCTGTTTGCCAGGCTTCTCTGAGGAGATACTGACATTTTTTCTTTGTCCAGTTCTCTTATCCTAGAAACAAACAAAAACTGCACCTTTTAAAAATGTTTGTTTTCCTATGGTTGATTTGGAAAATACCTTGCTTTAGCCAGGGAATAGTACAGCTTTTGTTCTGTTAGTGAAATGATCTGGGGATTTTATTTCAAAGTATAAGGTCCCTAAGATAATGAATGAGAGTTATAAGGAAGGGAACATGGTTATGTTTGGGAAGTGAATTAAATTGAATATAGCAATGATGAAGCACTAAATGTATGTCAGGAACATACACATGTTAGTCAAGTTTTCAAGCCTCCCAAGGAAACTACAGTCGTAGTGATGGTAATGATGATGTGTCGATAATAAAGATAGTAACATCAGCATTTGTTGAGTATTTACCATGTGCTGTTAATAGATAGTGTGCTAGTTTAAAACAACTTGGTTGGATGTATTATTTTTGTTGTATAGGAACAAGAAACTGAAACTCAGTCTAAGTAACATGCTCAAGTCAGCTGGTAAGTAGGAGTGCTGTGTTTTAGACACAGGTTGAGTCCACAGTTCCAACCCTTAATCTCCAGGCAAACTGCCTTCAAAATCATATTTTAAGAGATCTTGGGCTGGGTGAGGTGGCTCATGCCTGTAAGTGCAGCGCTTTGGGCCAAGGCAGGTGGATCATTTCAGGTCAGGAGTTCTAGACCAGCCTGGCCAACATGATGAAACCCTGTCTCTACTAAAAATGCAAAAATTAGCTGGGCATGGTGGCAGGCGCTTATAGTCCCAGTTACTTTGGAGGCTGAGGCAGGAGAATTGCTTGAACCCAGGAGGCGGAGGTTGCAGTGAGCTGAGACTGTGCCACTACACTCCAGCCTGGATGACAGAGCAACACTCCGTCTCAAAAATTAATAAAATTAAAAAAAGAGATCTGGGTATTTTAGCTTTAATTTAAAAAATAATAGAGTCTTGCTATGTTTCCTAGGCTGATCTCAAACTCCTGGGCTCAAGCATTTTTCCTGCCTTGGCCTCCAGAGTAGCTGGGACTACGGGTGTGCACCATTGTGCCTGACTTATAGCTTTACATTTTGAGATACCCAAAGAAAGTGCTTTTGATAAATAAAATTGAAGAAGGAAATGTATTCTTTCTCTCCATTTTGTTTCTATCTTTGGATTGCCTATGACTCATAATAAATATGACTGGAATATCTGCCCTCTGAACTGAGCCCACAACTTTATTGAGGTGTAATTTACATATCTGAAGTCCATCCATTGTAAATACATTTTTTAGTGAATTTGTAAGAGTTGTGCAACCATCTCCATGATCCATGTTTAGAACATGCCCATCACTGCACAAAGTGGCCTTGTGCCCATTTGCAGTTAGTCTTTGCTCCCACCCCCAACCCCAGGCAACCACTAATCCACTTTCTGTCTTTATACATTTGCTTTTGCTAGAAATTTCATATAAGTGGAATCATTTAATATAGGGTTTTCTGACTGGCTTTTCCTCGCTTAGCATGTTTTTGACACTTATCACTGTTGTAATGTACATTGGTAGTTCCCTTTTATTGCTGACTATCTCATTATGTGGATATACCACATCTTGTTAACTCATTCACCAGTTGATGGACATTTGAGCTGTTTCTACATTTTGGCTATTGTGAATAATGCTGCTATAATCATTTGTATGCAAGTTTTTGTGTAGACAAATGTTTTTATTTCTCTTGGGTAGACACCTAGAATTGTCATTTCTGGGACATATGATAGATATATGTTTAACCTTTTGAAAAGCTGTTACAGTGCTTTCCACGGTGACTGCACCATTTAACCTTTCCATCTCTGGGGTATGAGGGGGTTCCAGTTGCTCCACATCCCATTCTACACTTGATATTGTCTGTTGTTTTGATTATAGCCATTCTGGTGGGTGTGTAGTGGTATCTCATTGTGGTTTTAATTTGCATTTCTGTAATGACTAATGATATTGAGCATTTTTGCATGTGCTTATTAACTGTTTATATATATATTTTATTATACTTTAAGTTCTAGGGTACATGTGCACAACATGCAGGTTCGTTACATATGTGTACATGTGCCGTGTTGATGTGCTGCACCCATTAACTCATCATTTACATTAGGTATGTCTCCTAATGCTGTCCCTCCCCCCTCACCCCACCCCATGACAGACCCCGGTGTGTGATGTTCCCCATCCTGTGTCCAAGTGTTCTCATTGTTGAATTCCCACCTATGAGTGAGAACACGCAGAGTTTGGTTTTCTGTCCCTGCGACAGTTTGCTGAGAATGATGGTTTCCAGCTTCATCTGTGTCCCTACAAAGGACATGAACTCATCCTTTTTTATGGCTGCAGAGTATTTCATGGTGTATATGTGCCACATTTTCTTAATCCAGTCTGTCACTGATGGACATCTGGGTTGGTTCCAAGTCTTTGCTACTGTGCATAGTGCCACAATAAACATACATGTGCATGTGTCTTTATAGCAGCATGATTTATAATCCTTTGGGTATATACCCAGTAATGGGGTGGCTGGGTCAAATGGTATTTCTAGTTCTGGATCCTTGAGGAATTGCCACACCATCTTCCAGAATGGTTGAACTAGTTTACAGTCCCACCAACAGTGTAAAAGTGTTCCTATTTCTCCACATCCTCTCCAGCACCTATTGTTTCCTGACTTTTTAATGATCGCCATTCTAACTGGTATGAGATGGTATCTCATTGTGGTTTTGATTTGCATTTCTCTGATGGCGAGTCATGATGAACATTTTTTCACGTGTCTGTTGGCTGCATAAATATCTTCTTTTGAGAAGTGTCTCTTCATATCCTTCACCCACTTTTTGATGGGGTTGTTTGATTTTTTCTTGTAAATTTGTTTAAGTTCTTTGTAGATTCTGGATATTAGCCCTTTGTCAGATGGGTAGATTGTAAAAATTTTCTCCCATTCTGTAGGTTGCCTGTTCACTCTGATGGTAGTTTCTTTTGCTGTGCAGAAACTCTTTAGTTTAATTAGATCCCATTTGTCTATTTTGGCTTTTGTTGCCATTGCTTTTGGTGTTTTAGTCATGAGGTTCTTGCTCATTCCTATGTCGTGAATGGTATTGCCTAGGTTTTCTTGTAGGGTTTTTATGGTTTTAGGTCTAACATTTAAGTCTTTAATCCATCTTGAATTAATTCTTGTATAAGGTGTAAGGAAGGGATCCAGTTTCAGCTTTCTACATATGGCTAGCCAATTTTCCCAGCACCATTTATTAAATAGGGAATCCTTTCCCCATTTCTTGTTTTTGTCAGGTTTGTCAAACATCAGATGGTTGTAGATGTGTGGTATTATTTCTGAGGGCTCTGTTCTGTTCCATTGGTCTATATCTCTGTTTTGGTACCAGTACCATGCTGTTTTGGTTACTACAGCCTTGTAGTACAGTTTGAAGTCAGGTAGCGTGATTCCTTCAGCTTTGTTCTTTTGGCTTAGGATTGTCTTGGCAATGTGGGCTCTTTTTTGGTGGCATATGAACTTTAAAGTAGTTTTTTCCAATTCTGTGAAGCAAGTCATTGGTAGCTTGATGGGGATGGCATTGAATCTATAAATTACCATGGACAGTATAGCCATTTTCATGGTATTGATTCTTCCTATCCATGAGCATGGAATGTTCTTCCATTTGTTTGTGTCCTCTTTTATTTCATTGAGCAGTGGTTTGTAGTTCTCCTTGAAGAAGTCCTTCACATCCCTTGTAATTTGGATTCCTAGGTATTTTATTCTCTTTGTAGCAATTGTGAATGGGAGTTCACTCATGATTTGGCTCTTTGTTTGCCTGTTAATGGTGTATAGGAATGCTTGTGATTTTTGCACATTGATTTTGTATCCCGAGATTTTGCTGAAGTTGCTTATCAGCTTAAGAAGATTTTGGGCTGAAATGATGGGGTTTTCTAAATATACAATCATGTCATCTGCAAACAGGGACAATTTGACTTCCTCTTTTCCTAATTGAATACCCTTTATTTCTTTCTCCTGCCTGATTGTCCTAGCCAGAACTTCCAAGACTGTGTTGAATAGGAGTGGTGAGAGAGGGCATCCCTGTCTTGTGCCAGTTTTAAAAGTAAATGCTTCCAGTTTTTGCCCATTCAGTATGATATTGGCTGTGGGTTTGTCATAAGTAGCTCTTATTATTTTGAGATATGTCCCATCAATACCTAGTTTATTGAAAGTTTTTAGCATGAAGGTGTTGAATTTTGTCGAAGGCCTTTTCTATATCTATTGAGATAATAATGTAGTTTTTGTCTTTGGTTCTGTTTATATGCTGGATTATGTTTATTGATTTGTGTATGTTGAACTAGCCTTGCATCCCAGGGATGAAGCCAACTTGATCGTGGTGGATAAGCTTTTTGATGTGCTGCTGGGTTTGGTTTGCCAGTATTTTATTGAGCATTTTTGCATCAATGTTCGTCAGGGATATGGGTCTAAAATTCTCTTTTTCTGTTGTGTCTCTGCCAGGCTTTGGTATCAGGATGATGCTGGCCTTATAAAATGAGTTAGGGAGGATTCCCTCTTTTTCTATTGATTGGAATAGTTTCAGAAGGAATGGTACCAGCTCCTCTTTGTACCTCTGGTAGAATTCGACTGTGAATCTGTCTGGTCCTGGACTTTTTTTGGTTGGTAGGCTATTAATTATTGCCTCAGTTTCAGAACCTGTTATTGGTCTATTCAGGGATTCAACTTCTTCCTGTTTCAGTCTTGGGAGGGTGTATGTGTGCAGGAATTTATCCATTTCTTCTAGATTTTCTAGTTTGTTTGCATAGAGGTGTTTATATTATTATCTGATGGTAGTTTGTATTTCTGTGGGATTGGTGGTGATATCCCCTTTATAATTTTTTATTGCATCTATTTGATTCTTCTCTCTTTTCTTCTTTATTAGTCTTGCTAGTGGTCTTTCAATTTTGTTGATCTTTGCAAAAAACCAGCTCCTGGATTCATTGATTTTTTTGAAGGGTTTTTTGTGTCTCTATCTCCTTCAGTTCTGCTCTGATCTTAGTTATTTCTTGCCTTCTGCTAGCTTTTGAATGTGTTTGCTCTTGCTTCTCTAGTTCTTTTAATTGTAATGTTAGGGTGTCAATTTTAGATCTTTCCTGCTTTCTCTTGTGGGCATTTAGTGCTATAAATTTCCCTCTACACACTGCTTTAAATGTGTCCCAGAGATTCTGGTATGTTGTGTCTTTGTTCTCATTAGTTTCAAAGAACATCTTTATTTCTGCCTTCATTTCGTTATGTACCCAGTAGTCATTCAGGAGCAGGTTGTTCAGTTTCCATGTAGTTGAGTGGTTTTGGGTAAGTTTCTTAATCCTGAGTTTTAGTTTGATTGCACCGTGGTCTGAGAGACAGTTTGTTATAATTTCTGTTCTTTTACATTTGCTGAGGAGTGCTTTACTTCCAACTATGTGGTCAATTTTGGAATAAGTGTGATGTGGTGCTGAGAAGAATGTATATTCTGTTGATTTGGGGTGGAGAGTTCTGTAAATATCTGTTAGGTCCACTTGGTGCAGAGCTTAGTTCAAGTCCTGGATATACTTGTTAACTTTCTGTCTCATTGATCTGTCTGATGTTGACAGTGGGGTGTTAAAGTCTCCCATTATTATTGTGTGGGAGTCTAAGTCTCTTTGTGGGTCTCTAAGGACTTGCTTTATGAATCTGGGTGCTCCTGTATTGGGTGCATATGTATTTAGGATAGTTACCTCTTCTTGTTGAATTGATCCCTTTACCATTATGTAATGGCCTTCTTTGTCTCTCTTGATCTTTGATGGTTTAAAGTCTGTTTTATCAGAGACTAGGATTGCAACCTCTGCTTTTTGTTTTGTTTTGTTTTCCATTTGCTTCATAGATCTTCCTCCATCCCTTAATTTTGAGCCTATGTGTGTCTCTGCACATGAGTTGAATCTCCTGAATACAGCACACTGATGAGTCTTGACTCTTTATCCAATTTGCCAGTCTGTGTCTTTTAACTGGGGCATTTAGCCCATTTACATTTAAGGTTAATATTGTTATGTGTGAATTTGATCCTGTCATTATGATGTTAGCTGGTTATTTTGCTCGTTTGTTGATGCAGTTTCTTCCTAGCATTGATGGTCTTTACAATTTGGCATGTTTTTGCAGTGTCTGGTAATTGGTTGTTCCTTTCCATGTTTAGTGCTTTCTTCAGGAGCTCTTGTAAGGCAAGCCTGGTGGTGACAAAATCTCTCAGCATTTGCTTGTCTGTAAAGGATTTTATTTCTGTTTCACTTATGAAGCTTAGTTTGGCTGGATATGAAATTCTGGGTTGAAAATTCTTTTCTTTTTTTTTTTTTTTGAGACGGAGTCTCGCTCTGTCGCCCAGGATGGAGTGCAGTGGTGCAATCTCGGCTCACTGCAAGCTCCGCCTCCTGGGTTCACGCCAGTCTCCTGCCTCAGCCTGCTGAGTAGCTGGCACTACAGGTGTCCGTCACCATGCCCGGCTAAGTTTTTTGTATTTTTAGTAGAGACGGGGTTTCACCGTGTTAGCCAGGATGGTCTCGATCTCCTGACCTTGTGATCTCCCTGCCTTCGCCTCCAGTGCTGGAATTACAGATGTGAGCCACCACGCCCAGCTGAAAATTCTTTTCTTTAAGAATGTTGAATATTGGCCCCCACTGTCTTCTGGCTTATGGAGTTTCTGCCCAGAGATCTGCTGTTAGTCTGACGGGCTTCCCTTTGTGCGTAACCCAACCTTTCTCTCTGGCTGCCCTTAACATTTTTTCCTTCATTTCAACATTGGTGAATCTGACAATTATGTGTCTTGGAGTTGCTCTTCTCGAGGAGTATCTTTGTGGTGTTCTCTGTATTTCCTGAATTTGAATGTTGGCCTGTCTTGCTAGGCCGGGGAGGTTCTCCTGGATAATATCCTGAAGAGTGGTTTCCTACTTGGTTCCATTCTCCCTGTTACTTTCAGGTACACCAATCAGATGTAGATTTGGTCTTTTCACATACTGCCATATTTCTTGGAAGCTTTGTTCATTTCTTTTTACTCTTTTTTCTCTAAATTTCTTTTCTCACTTCGTTTCATTCATTTGATCTTCAATCACTGATACACTTTCTTCCACTTGATTGAATCAGCTACTGAAGCTTGTGCATGTGTCACGTAGCTCTTGTGCCATAATTTTCAGCTCCATCAGGTCATTTAAGTTCTTCTCTATGCTGTTTATTCTAGTTAGCCATTCGTCTAATCTTTTTTCAAGGTTTTTAGTTTCTTTGTGATGGGTTTGAACATCCTCCTTTAGCTCAGAGAAGTTTGTTATTACCGATCATCTGAAGCCTACTTCTGTCAACTCATCAAAGTTATTCTCCGTCCAGCTTTGTTCTGTTGCTGGCAAGGAGCTGCGTTCCTTTGGAGGAGAAGAGGTGGTCTGATTTTTAGAATTTTCAGCTTTTCTGCTCTGGTTTCTTCCCATCTTTGTGGTTTTATCTACCTTTGGTCTTTGATGATGGTGATGTACAGATAGGGTTTTGGTGTGGATGTCATTTCTGTTAGTTTTCCTTCTAACAGTGAGGACCCTCAGCTTCAGGTCTGTTGGAGTTTGCTGGAGGTCCACTCCAGACCCTGTTTACCTGGGTATCACCAGTGGAGGCCGCAGAACAGCAAATATTGCAGAACAACAAATGTTGCTGCCTGATCCTTCCTCTGGAAGCTTCGTCTCAGAGGGACACCCGGCTGTATGAAGTGTCAGTTGGCCCCTACTGGAAGGTGTCTCCCGGTTAGGCTACTCGGGGATCAGGGACCCACTTGAGGAGGCAGTCTGTAGGTTCTCAGATCTCAAACTCCGTGCTGGGAGAACTACTACTCTCATCAATGCTATCAGACAGGGACGGGTAAGTCTGCAGAAGTTTCTGCTGCTTTTTGTTCAGCTATGCCCTGCCCCCAGAGGTGGAGTCTACAGAGGCAGGCAGGCCTCCTTGAGCTGCGGTGGGCTCCACCCAGTTTGAGCTTCACAGCTGCTTTGTTTACCTACTAAAGCCTGAGCAATGGCAGATGCCCCTCCCCCAGCCTCGCTGCCACCTTGTAGTTTGATATCAGACTGCTGTGCTAGCAGTGAGCGAGCATCTATGGGCTTGGGACCCTCCGAGCCAGGCACGGGATAAAATCTCCTGGTATACCGTTTGCTAAGACCATTGGAAAAGCACAGTATTAGGGTGGGAATGTCCCAATTTTCCAGGTACTGTCTGTCACGGCTTCCCTTGGCTAGGAAAGGGAATTCCCTGACCCCTTGCACTTCCTGGGTGAGACGATGCCCCATCCTGCTTCAGCTCACACTCTGTGGGCTCCACCCACCACCATCCTACAAGCCCCAGTGAAATGAACCTGGTACCTCAGTTGGAAATGCAGAGATCACCTGTCTTCTCCCTTGCTCACACTGGGAGCTGTAGACTGGAGCAGTTCCTATTCAGTCATCTTGGAACCCACTCAGCTGTTTATATATTTTCTTTGGTGAAATGTCCATTCAATTTTTGGCCTATTTTTGTATTTATTTATTTATTTATTTATTTTTGAGATGAAGTCTTGCTCTGTCACCCAGGCTGGAGTGCAGTGGCGCAGTCTTGGCTCACTGCAACCTCTGCCTTCTCGGTTCCAGCAATTCTCCTGCTTCAGCCTCCCAAGTAGCTGGGATTATAGGCATGCTCTACCATGCTTGGCTAATTTGTGTATTTTTAATAGAGATGGAGTTTCACTATGTTGGTTAGGTTGGTCTTGAACTCCTGACCTCAGGTGATCTGCCTGTCTTGGCCTCTCAAAATGCTGGGATTACAGGTGTGAGCCACCACGCCTGGCCTGGCCTATTTTTAAATTGAGTTCCTTGTCTTATTATTGAGTTGTAAGAGTTCTTTATATATTCTGAATATAAGTGCCTTATCAAATATGATTTATAAATATTTTCACCCATCTGTGGCTTGCATTTGATTTTCCTTTTCTTTCGCTGGCAAATGTGTAGAGTAATTGGTTTTCTTAATGGTGACTTTTGAAGAGAGCTTTTAATTTTGAAGTCCAGTTCATCAATTTTTTTCTTTTACGGTTTGTGTTTGGCCTTTGCCTTTTAGCAGCCAAATATTCCTGTCTCTTTGGTTTATTCTTAGTTTAGGTGTCCCAGTTTTTACTCTTTCATTCTCCCTGGATTCTACATTTATTCCTGTTTGAGGACAGAAGGCAAAGCCCAGCCTCCAAGTTCTCTTGCTAATACTCTGTGTTGGGCACCTTCCTGGAATTGTGTGTTCAGGCCTCTGGTAAGTATGCAGGTCTTTGGTGACTTTAGCTACCAAATCTTGAGATAGAAGGTGAAATTAGACCTTCCTCAGCAATTTACAATTGAAGTCAGATAAGAAAAATGACTGCTTTATATGGAAATGTTTTCTTTTTAAAAAATTAGTTGAGTGCTTCTCTACTTATTGATAAACATCAATAATTATAAATATTCCTTACATTGCTTTACAAGTTTTCAGAGTTAATCTACCTTTATCTTCTCATTTAGGTCCTTTTGCAGATAAGAAATACAAGAGTTTAAGTAGATTGAAGAGTATTTAACACAAATTAGTTAATATTGGAGACACAAGTATTAGTTGATCATTTTTTTCCAGAGTCTACCAAGAATTTATTTATTTATTTATTTTGAGATGGAGTCTTGCTCTGTTGCCAGGCTGGAGCAAAATGGTGTCATCTCAGCTCACTGCAACCTCTGACTCCCTGGTTCAAACACTTCTCCTGCCTTGGCCTCCCAAGTAGCTGGGATTGCACGCACATGCCACCACGCCCAGCTAATTTTTGTAGTTTTAGTAGAGACAGAGTTTCACCATGTTGGCCAAGATGGTCTCAATCTCCTGACCTTGTGATTCACCTGCCTCGGCCTCCCAAAGTGCTGGCGTGAGCCACTGCACCTGTCTCCAAGAATATTTTTAAGTGTTTACCATTCACCATGCAAAAATGAGTTGGAGGAGAGGGTAGCACTGGGCTCTGTCTACTAATCTGATGAAGCTCAACCATAGTCAGAATCGTAGAATTGCAGGTTCTTGATGTTGAAAGGGGTCTCAAAACTTCAGAGTACATCCCTTCACCCACCAGAGGAATCCTTAGATTGCTCTTGTTGGTTGACAATCTTCTGGCTCTCAGGCACTTTCATAAAGAAAGCTTAAAACTTTTCAAGCCCGTGGGATCAATTCTTGGATAATTTTAAGTATTGGAAAATCATTTTGTGTATGGAGCCTAACCTAGACTCCCCTGCAAATTTCACCTGTTGGCAACACAAAACAACTAGTGCCATTCTTTATTGGCAGCTCTTCAAATATTGAAGAGTACCATAAGCCTTCACATCTATAGTTACCACCTGTTCTGTCAACTATTTGTGTTTAATTTGGATTCCAGACTTACAGCCATGATAGTCACTTCTTGCTGGATACAATTCCGATTGTCTGTATGTTTTGTGCCTAAATGAAACCTACATGTCAGATATGGCCTGGCTGGGAGAGTTTTGTGAGCCTGTCAGTTCCTTTGCTATGGGTGAGGCCTGCGCAGTGGTGTTAGTTACTTAGCAGCTACATTGCAGTGCTGACACTTGTTGGGATTGTGATTGGCCAAAACCCAAATTATATTTTCTCCTGTGGCTTTTGGCTAAGCCAGTTCTCTATTATCTCTTCTTATGTAGTTGCTATTTTCAACGTAAATGCAGGGATTTACAGTTAACATTATTATTTAATATTAATGATACACTAGTAACTAGCATCTTTTGAGGACTTACTGTATTTATCTTGTTGGGTTTTCCCCAGGATGTGCCTCTTGGGATCATTTTGAATCTTATTTCTTCCCTTTTCTTGGTTTTTCTTTCTACTGAGAGAAATGTTTGCATATTTAGTTCCTACCCATCTGGGTCTCCTGTCTGCCCAGATATATTTTAATTTTGGCTAGCTCATAGTGATGGTAGGATTTTGAGACCTCATGGAAGGAATTAAAGCCACCCAGATTTCTGCATGTATATCCATATATTCCTTCATTGATATGGTTTGACTGTGTCCCCACCCAAATCTCATCTTGAATTGTAGCTCCCATAATCCCCACGTGTTGGCCATTTGGGGCAGTTATGGTTGGGTGAATACCACAGTGGCCTGATAAGGGGGGCAAGATGCTTCCCCAAGTGCCTAATTTTGTGTAAGCTTCTGGTGCTAGCAAAAAGGAGCCTTACCTTACAGATAGATATTGAGGATTCTGGAAAAAATTTCCAGTCGTAGAACTAAGAGACTGCTCTAGAGATTGGAGTCTTTGGAGATAGTTTTTCGAGGACCCTGCCACCCTCCAGCTTCCTCTCTGCTCAGGACTCCTTTAATCTGGTGTCAGTGGATTTGTCCCATCACTTTGGACATATTCCAGTTAGGTTGTAATGCACCAGGATTCTTCTCCTTGACTTAAAAAATAAAACAAAACAAAACAAAAAAACAGGAGGAGGATTAAATTCCTTTTGTTTGTAGGATTGCTCTTATAGTGTCATCTTCCTTTTTCTTATACTCCTGATCTTCTGAAATCATACTTCCCTGTGAGCCATTCCTGAATTTTTTGGTGTGTTCCCTGAGTGTGAGACACACCTCAGATGGATCCGGGGATAGTTTCTTTTTGACTTGATCCAAGATATACCTCTTCATGAAAATGTGTGTTGATCAGGGACAGAGGGTCAACATTCTTTCCCATCTGCTTTTAACTAAGTGCTGACTTTGCCAGGCCAGGTGAATGAGCCCACAGTCATTTTAAGGTGGAAATAATTGGTTAGTTTAGGCTGTTTCAGCATTTCCCAAACCTAGATTCTAGTAGATATTCCTTGAAAAAGGTGTTAGCAGTGGTGAGTCCATACAGGTCTGCAGCAACCTCAGTTCTTCCCTCTTCAGTAGGAAAAATTTGACAGAGAGACCAAGGCAAGTTTTAGAGAAGGGGTGAAGGTTTATTCAAAAGCGTTACAGCAGGAACGAAAGGAGGTAAACTTGGAAGAGGGTCAAGAGGGTGACTGGAGAGATCAAGTGCATGGATTGACCTTTGACTTGGGATTTTATATGTTGTCCTATTTCCAGGGGCTGGTGTCCCTTCTCTCCTGATTCTTCCCTTGGGTGGGCTCTCCGCATCCGCAGTGGCTGCCAGCACTCAGGAGTGATGCATGCACAGTGTGTTTACTGGAGTTGTACACGTGCTCACTCGAGGCATTCTTCCCTTACCAGTTGAGTGTTCCTAGAAGGTCATATGCCAGTTAAACTTTGCCATTTGACCTCTTTCTTGCTTGAGCCCACTGGTCCAGCTCCTGAGATCTTATCAGGAAGCCGCTGATCCTCAGTTTCAGATGTTTCTATCTGTTGGGAGACAGCACATAGAAATGGTGCTGGCTGTGACCAATTATTATTTTATTTTATTCTTTTATTTAGATTCTCGCTTTGTCGCCTAGGCTGGAATGCAGTGGTGTGATCTCGGCTCACTGCAACCTCCACCTCCCGGGTTCAAGCGATTCTCCTACCTCAGCCTCCTGGGTAGCTGGGATTACAGGTGCCCGCAACCACACCCTGCCAATTTTTGTATTTTTAGTAGAGATGGAGTTTCACTGTCTTGGCCAAGCTGGTCTCAAACTCCAGACCTCAAGTGATCAGCCCACCTCGGCCTCCCAAAGTGCTGGGATTACAGGTATGAGCCACTGTGCCCGGCCCAATTATTATTTTAGAGAGACAGTTAACTGCCTGACACAGATAGTTGCCTGACACTCCTGGAGTGGGGCAGAGGAGTCCTCTTCTGCCCTGCTCAGGTCTAACTAGCTACCTACTATCACAAAAGGAGTCTGTGGTTAAGTAAAAGTTTTCAAACAATGGGTTAAGCACAACTAAACAGGTTTTGTTCCTGGAAGGGGCTGAGGCTTTTAATATGCTAATGGTATTGTGGCAAGAGGGGAGTATAGTAGGGGTTCCCCAACCTTACTTGGCCACAACACCTTTGTGTGCCTGAGCGTCTTGGGACCAGCAGCCTACAGGACCCTGGAAATTGCTGGACTAAAGGACAGTGATCTGACAGACAGGAAAGTACCCGCAGTGGGACAGTGCGAAGAGAGCAATTTTATAAACACTTCTGCTTTTGTTTCTTAGTTTTTGTTTCTCGGTGCTTATTTTTAACCTAAGTAGTAGTCATTTGAAGCTCTCAGAAGCTCATGGGCTCTTATCAGATGAAAGTACCCCAGACCTTGCAGGATGAGGAACCTCATCTGGCCTGAACAGAAGGTAAAATTGCTCTCTGATTTTCTTTTTAAAGAAACCTGTTAGTGAAGCAGGCGATTCAGTTCTTGTATACATTTAAGACCTGTTAAATATATATTCTGCCTCAAGGGGAAATCATATTCTAAAAAGTAAACAATTCATAGGCAATCCTTGTACATTGAGAATCCATTAATGGCTTTTAGAAGGCAAATTTTGTTGTCAAGGGGACAGGTTATATGTGCAACTTGCTTCTATTAATACTTTTCTGGGCAGATTAAATGAACTAATATTTAACTTGGTCTAATAGAATGTTAGCCAGAACAGTGCCTGGTAACAACAACAATAATACTAGCTAACATTTCGTAAGTGATCACTATGTGCCATTAACTGTTATACATGTGTTAACTAATTTAATCCTCACAAAAATTCAATGAGGTAGCTGTTATTTTTACTCCCACTTTATAAATGAGAAAATATAGTAATATAGAATATATTACATATATACAGTAATATTGTAGCAGGACGAGCCACAGACAAAACGCCTCAGACACCAAGTTAAAGAAGGAAGGGCTTTATTCATCCAGGAGCATTGGCAAGACTCACGTCTCAAAAACCGAGCTCCCCGAGGGAGCAATTCCTGTCCCTTTTCAGGGTTTACAACTCTGAGGGACTCTGTGTGAGAGGGTGGTGATCGATTGAGCAAGCAGGGGGTACATTACTGGGGGCTGCATGCACCAGTCATCAGAATGAAACAGAACAGGACAGGGATTTTCACAATGCTTTTCCATACAATGTCTGGAATCTATAGATAACATAACCGGTTAGGTCAGGGATTGATCTTTAACTACCAGGCCCAGGGTGTGGCACTGGGCTGTCTGCATGTGGATTTCACGTCTGCCTTTTAGTTTTTACTACTTCTTTCTTTGGAGGCAGAAATTGGGCATAAGACAATATGAGGGGTGGTCTCCTCCCTTAATATAGCATAATAGTGAGGCTAGAACCAGTGATTGGCTCTATATTCATAAGAGTGAGTAACAAAGCAAAGCAGATTTTACAGTAAGTTCTTTCTTTAATTTTTTTTTTTTTTTGAGACAGTCGCTCTGTCATCCAGGCTAGAGTGCAGTGGTGTGATCTTGGCTCACAGCCCGCCTCCCAGGTTCAAGCAATTCTTGTGCTTCAGCCTCCTAAGTAGCTGGGGTTCCAGGCCCCAGCCACCACACCCGGCTAATCTTTGTATTTTTAGCAGAGATGGGGTTTCACTATGTTGGCCAGGCTGGTCTTGAGCTCCTGGCCTCAAGTGATTTGCCCACCTTGGCCTCTCAAAGTGCTGGGGTTACAGGCATGAGCCACTGCCCCCAGCCTACAGTACAGTTCTTTAATTTTGAGATTGAGCTCAGTTTCATAAAATCCTAGGTAGCATGTAATATATAATTGATTTTGGATTACTTTGTTCTCCTTTAGATATCTATCATAGGATTTTTTTTTTTTTTTTTTTTTTTTTTTTTTTTTTTTTTTTTTTTTTTTGTTTTTTTTTTTTTTTTTTTTTTTTTTTTTTTTTTTTTTTTTTTTTTTTGAGACGGAGTCTCGCTCTGTCGCCCAGGCTGGAGTGCAGTGGCCAGATCTCAGCTCACTGCAAGCTCCCCCTCCCGGGTTTACGCCATTCTCCTGCCTCAGCCTCCCGAGTAGCTGGGACTACAGGCGCCTGCTACCTCGCCCCGGCTAGTTTTTTGTATTTTTTAGTAGAGACAGGGTTTCACCGTGTTAGCCACGATGGTCTCGATCTCCTGACCTCGTGATCCGCCCATCTCGGCCTCCCAAAGTGCTGGGATTACTATCATAGGATTTTTAACTTCTAATTTGGAATTTTTAGACATCAGTAGATAGTATAAAAATGGAATTTACTTATGTATTTATTCAACAGCTTTTTGGGGGCCAGTTTCTGAGTTTGATTTTAGGGCTGCAAAGATGACTGAGCCCATAGTTCCCTGTCCTCATAGAGATGCCATCAAATGGCAAAGAGGTATAATCCTTCAAGCAGTTACCATTTCTTTTTTTTTTTTTTTTTTTTTTGAGATGGAGTCTCACTCTGTCGCCCAGGCTGGAGTACAGTGGCGCGATCTCGGCTCACTGCAAGCTCCGCTTCTCAGGTTCACGCCATTCTCCTGCCTTAGCCTCCTGAGTAGCTGGGACTACAGGCGCCCACCACCACGCCCAGCTAATTTTTTGTATTTTTAGTAGAGACGGGGTTTCACCGTGTTAGCCAGGATGGTCTTGACCTCCTGACCTCGTGACCCACCTGCCTCGGCCTCCCAAAGTGCTGGGATTACAGGCGTGAGCCACCCCGCCCGGCCGGCATCATTTCTTATGCCATAGTAGGAAAAGTGGTTTCATGAATCTTATTTTAAAAAGTCAAAGAGAAAAAGTCTGTAGGCTGCCTGCCGTGGGTCTAGACGCCAGGGAGGTGTCACACCTCTCAGATGACTTATGAGTTGTTCCCCAGCCCTGGCTCAATTTCACTCAGAGCCCTCAGCTGCAGCTGGTAGCATAATGTTGCTCCTGAATGTGGGTTTCTTAAGACTGGGAGAGGGCTTATTAGGGAGAGAGATCATGTGCTGTGAAAGGAGCACCACAGGCCCCTTTGATGATCTCCTTAAATGCCCTTTTCAACAGGGTCAGGTGCGCTTTTTGTAACGCAAATGAAGGGACAAAAGCCAAGTGCCAGAGAGTTCTCTTGTGAGGGAAAGAAAAAGGCTGGCAGTGTGCTTGGCTGTGATGGAACTCATTTGACACTGAGGACTGGGTTATTCTTGTTTGTTTGTTTGTTTTCTTTTTGAGACAGAGTCTCCCTCTGTCGCCCAAGCTGGAGTGCAGTGACGCGATCTCGGCTCACTGCAACTTTTGCCGCCTGGGTTCAAGTAATTCTCATGTCTCTGCCTCCCGAGTAGCTGGAATTACATACCTGTAATCCTTTAGCTCATTGGCTCATTGACCATATTTAATATAATTGATTTAACACCCTTGATAGTAATTCTGTTGTCTGGGTTCACTTGTTAATATTTCTGACAAATTTCTTTTTTTCCTGTGAATGACTGTATTTTCCCATTTCTTTGTATGCTTTGTAAATTTTTGTTGAAAATTGGAAATCTTGAGTACTATAACTCTAGAAATGCCATTTTCCCTCTTCTCAGGGATTGCTGACTTTTTTCCATTAAGGACTAGTGCTGTTAATTTGTGACTTTTCTAAACTCTTTTTGCAAATATGTATTTCTTGTTTTGTGTGGTCACTGAAGTTTCTGTTGTGTTATCTCTGTGGTCAGTCAGTGACCTGAAAAATATTTCCTTAAATTTCTGATTCCAAAAAGGGAAAGTGGGTGAGAGTCATTTCTTAAAAATTTCCTGGATGCTGCCAGGGGAAGTTGCTGCCACTAAGAGGGCCAAAACCAAAGTGGGTGTCTGCATCAACCCCTCAGGCACTGCTAGACCAACAAAAATGTACAACACCAATTTCTGGAAGAGAAAGTCAACACTACCTACTCTGGTACCTGCGAGCCTAGAACATGGACTGCTGTCCTCAAAGCTGTGATGGGAATGGTAGCTGGTTCACTTATGTTGCTGTCTTAGGAAAGATCAGCAGTCCCTCCCTTCATCAAGCCCTCCCCTGGTTATTTTAAGTGTCTAGTTAGGTTCCACTATTTAGTTCCTAAATAGTTGATTCCAGTCACTCCTTCTGGGTCAATCGTTGTTGCAGTAGAGGGACAGTTCCTGGAGCTTCCTGCTCTGTTAGTTTTCATGACATCACTCCTGAAAGCCTGATTTTAATTTATTTTATTTTATTTTTTCTCCAGCTTTACTGAAGTGTAATTGACAAATAAAAATTGTGTATATTAAAGGTATGTAACGGGATGTTTTGAGGTATACACACACACACACTGTAAAACAGTTACCATAATCTAGCTAATTAACCTATTCATCACCTTACACAGTTCCATTTTTTCATATGTGGTTGGTGAGAATGCTTAAGATCTATCTACTGTCTTAGCAAATTTCAAGTATAAATTGTTATAAACTACCTTTGTTATAAACTGCCATGACTATGTTGTTACTACATCTTCAGGACTTATTCTTCTTATAACTGAAAGTTTATATCCTTGACCAATGTCTTCCCATTTCCTCCACTGTCCAGCCCCTGGCAACCACCATTCTATTTTCTGTTTCTGAGTTCATCTTTCTTAGATTCTACATGTATGTGAGATCATGCAGTATTTGTCTGTCTGTGTCTGGCTTATTTCACTTAGCATAATGTCCTCCAGGTTCATCCATATTGTCACATATGTCAGGATTCCATCTTCTTTTTTTAAAGCTGAATAATATTCCACAGTGTATATATAGCGCATTTTCTCTGTTCGTAGATCTGTTGCTAGACACTTAGGTTGTTTCCATATCTTAACTATTGTCAATGATGCTGCATTGAATGTGGAATTCAGATACTTTTTTGAGAACATGATTTTATTTTCTTTGGCTATATATCCAGAAGGAGGATTTCTGGATCATATGGTAATTCTATTTTTAATTTTTTCAGAAACTTCCATACTATTTTCCATAATGGTTGCATCAATTTACATTCCCATTATCAATGCATAAGAGTTGTTTTTTCCTCCTTGCCATACACTTGTTAACTTTTGACTTTTTGATCATAGTCATCCTAACAGGTGTGAGATGATATCTTATTGTTTTGATTTGCATTTTCCTCATGATTAGTGATGTTGAGCACCTTTTCATACACTTGTTGGCCATTTGTATGTCATCTTTGGAAAAAAATCTATCAGTGTCTTTTGCCCATTTTTTTTTCTTGGAGACAGGGTATTTATTTATTTATTTATTTATTGAGATGGAGTCTCGCTCTGTTACAGCCCAGGCTGGAGTGCAGTGGCGCAATCTTGGCTCGCTGCAAGCTCCACCTCTTGGGTTCACACCATTCTCCTGCCTCAGCCTCCCCAGTAGCTGGGACCATAGACGCCTGCTACCACACCTGGCTAATTTTTTGTATTTTTTAAGTAGATACAGGGTTTCACCGTCTTAGTCAGGATGGTCTCGATCTCCTGACCTTGTGATCCACCAGCCTTGGCCTCCCAAAGTGCTGGGATTACAGGCATGAGCCACTGCGCCTGGCCGGAGACAGGGCCTTGCTCTGTTGCCCAGGCTGGACGGCAGTGGCATGATCATAACTCACTACAGCCTTGACTTCTGTGGCTCAGGCAATCTTCTTGCCACCCAAGCAGCTCGGACTATAGGTGCACATAATCATTCCCAATTAATCTTTTAAAATTTTTTTTAGAGACAAGGTCTTACTGTGCTGCCCAGGCTGGTCACAAACTCCTGAGCTCAAGGCATCCTACTGCCTGAACCTCTCAAAGTGCTAGGATTACAGGCATGAGCCACTGTGTCTAGCCCCTTTGCCCATCTTTAAGTTGGGATATTATTATTATTATTATTTGCTGCTGAGTTGTATGAGTTCCTTATATATTTTAGATATTAATACCTCATCTTATATATATGGTGTTCAAATATTTTATCCCATTCCTTTCATTGCCTTTTCATTTTGCAGATTGTTTTTACTGTACAGAAACTTTTCAGTTTGGTACAGTCCCCCTTGTTTGTTTTTGCTTTTTTTTGCCTGTGCTTTTGGTATCATATCAAAAATAAATAAATAAATAAATAATCAAGACGCGTCTTGATTGCCAAGACGAATGTAATGGAGCCAAGACAAATGTAATGGAGCTGTTCCCCTATGTTTTCTTCTAGAAGTTTTCCAGTTTTAAGTCTTAAGTTTAAGTCTTTCATCCATTTTGAGTTGATTTTTGTCTATGGCATAAGATAAAGTTTCAATTTCACTTTTTTGGCACATAGATATACATTTTTTTCAACACCACTTATCGAAGAGACTATTCTTTCCCCATTGTGTGTTCTTGGCACCTTTGTCTGTATGGTCATTATTTAACTGTGCATGTGTGGGTTTATTTCTGGGCTCTCTATTCTGTTCCATTGCCCTATGTGTCTGTTTTTATGCCAGTACGATACTGACGATACTGTTTTATTACTATAGCTTTGTAGTATAATTTGAAATCAGTGAGTGTGATGCCACCAGCTTCATTCTTCTTGCTCAAGATCATGTTAGCTATCTGGGGTCTTTTATGGCTCCAAACAAATTTTGGGATTGTGTTTTCTATTTCTGTGAAAAATGCCACTGTAATTTTGATAGGAATTGCATTGACTCTATATATCACTTTGGGAATATGGACATTTTGACAATATTGATTATTCTGATTCAAGAACACAGAATATCTTTCTGTTTGTATCATCTTCAATTTCTTTCATCAATGTCTTATAATTTTCACCACACAGATCTCAAAGTCTTGTTTGTAAAGGGATAAAACTTGTTTGATTGTTTGTTTGTTTTCTGTAATAGAAAGGGGCACCCACAGGAAGAAGCACCAGCCAGAAGTTCCTATCCTTCCATATCTATTGGGAACCTTTTGGGGTCCCTGCCCTCAAGGAGTTCCTTGGAGGAGGAAAGAGGCATGTAAAATGGAAAGCTTGCAGTTCCACAGAAATACTAGAAGTACAGTGCCAAAACAAGAACAAAATGTTCAGGGGACAGAGGAGGGAGGGCTTCAAGGCTGTTGTAAAAACTTCAGGAATAAGCGAAAGCTTTATTTCCCCAGGCATGGCAAAGTCTTTGCCAGCTGTCAAGGTCTGGGTGCTGGGTAGTAAATGCAGATGCCCCTACTCTCAGCTTCCCTTTGTGGCATGTCTCCTTGCTGTCTCCACTTCCTTACCTCCTGTTCACACTTCGGTCCTACCCCAGTCAGACCATCAACCTCAATCTCACTGAAACCGCTCTTGCTGCTTCTGTGTCAGCTCCTGAGAAGCCTACCCCGGCTGCCATACTAAGAACAGCACACCTTTCTCTACCCTCTTCTCCTGCTTGACTTTTATTCATAGCTGTGGTACTCCCCAGCATTATGTTTATGAATGGCCAAGTGATTTTCATTTAACTTATGTATGTATTTATTCAGCTGACGTTGACTGAGCACCACCATGTGTCACAGGCACTGCTCTCAGCTCTGGAGACAAGTGGACAAGACAAAGTCCTTGCTTCCATGGGGTTTACGTTCTTGGGTAGAGAGGCAGACCAAAGGCAAACAAGCGAGATGGTTTTTGGTAGTGGTTAAGTGCATGGAGAAAGTCAAGTAGGGCAATGAGGTAGAGTGACTGGTGGTTGGGGAAGAGCTTCTTTCAGTTGGGTGGTCAAGGAAGGCCTTTCTGTGGAGGTAATACTTGGACTGCGACTTGAATGGTGAGACAAAGCCAGCTGTTATGGATTGAATTGTGTCCCGTAAAAATTAATATGTTAAAGCTCTAGTCCGCAGTCCCTCAGAGTATGACTTGATTTAGGATTAGGGTCCTTGCATATATAATTAGTTATGATGAGGTCATACTGGAATAGAGTGAGTCTCTAATTCAGTATGACTGGTGTCCTCAGAAAAACGAGAAATTTGGATACAGATAACACATGGGGAGAATGGCATGTGAAGATGAAGGTAGAGATCTACAGGCCAAGATACCCACCAGAAGAAGCTAGGAGAGAAAGGTGGGACATATTCTCTCTTACAGCTCTCAGAAGGAGTCAGCCTTGCCAACACTTTGATCTTGGATTTCTAGCCTTAATAACTGTGAAACAATAAATTTCTGATGCTTAAGGCACTCGGTTTATAGTACTTTGTATGACAGCCCTAGCAAACTGATACACCAGCCTTGGACAGTTATAGATCTGGGAGTATAGTGTTTCTAGCAAGGAAACAAAGTACAAAGACCCTGAGGCAGTAACTCTATTAGCCATCTAGCTCACTGTCTTGTGATTATTTGTTTTTGTATCTGTCCTCTTACCTTAGACTGTCAGCTCCTCAAGAACAAGGACAGTGTCTTATGTCTCATGATTCCCCTGTGTCTAGCATGGCACTGGACAGAGAATGGGTGCTCAGAAGATTCATGTGCAGTCTAGGAGCATATGTTCCTTTAGCTGTAAACCTACTTCATTGTCTAGCAGGCAGCTTGTTCTCTCCAGCTCGTCCTGGAGGTATTAAATGTCTAGTTAAATGTGTTCCCTGGGATTCTTCTGCTGTAAGCAACAGAAACTAATATCTTAAATAACCAGGTAGAAAGTAGTTGACTCAGGTAAATGGAACTTAGAAGGAGATACAGCAGACCTCAGGGATGCCTGGATCCAGGGACTTCAACAGCTTACCCCTTCCCTGTTTCTGTCTGTCCGTCTCTCATTTCGGCCACTGTTCATGGAGGGGCCCATGCTTTAAGCACTTCCTTGTACCTCCATGCAGTGGGGCAAAAGGGTCCTGGCCACTTTGGGATCATAACCTTACAGCTCTCAGTCCAAGGGAAGATAAGGACAGTTTCTTCCCAGTTTCAGTAGAAAAAAATTTCAGAGAATGGACCCTGTTTGGTCATGTTGGGTCACCAATGCCCCCCCGCCCCAGCTTGTGGCTTACATAGGGTAAGGGGAAGATTCAAGCCTTCTGGAGTCACGTAGGGTCAGGGAAAGGAGCAATTTCCCAAAGAATAACAACACACACCTCTCTCTCTGAAATCAGGGAATATACATGGGACGTATGTCCTGTGGTGGTTATGAGCTTGGGCTCTAGACCTGCCCTGCCTGGTTCTGCCACTCAGCAGCTGCTGGACATGTTACTCTCTGTGCCCCATAACAGGAATAATAATGTACCCACTGAGAGGATGTTGTGAGGACAAAATGGGCTAATACACATAATGCCCTTGAAATGATGCTGGACACTCTTATCTATGTTACCTATGTAGGTGTTATTTATTATTTTTGTCACTGCTTTAAAAAAATGCATGGAACCTATACCTTCTGATTGATTTTTCGTTTCACCCCTTTTGTAGAGAATATTTTTCTTTCCTCTTTTCTTCATGGTCTTTACCTCCTTCTATGTTATTTCAGATGCGAACACTTGGTTCATTTACTTATCAGCCAGTTCTTAACCCTCAATAATTTTGTCTTTAAAACCTACATTCACATGTATTATTAGGACATTCAAGGTGATTCGTTTTGTTTGTGTTTACTGAAAATGGGTGTATTTTCATTAGGTATAAACTGAAGAAGGGAATACAGTCATTCACCACATAGTGACAGTTTGGTCCATAATAGATGGTCATCCCATAAGATAATGGAACTGAAAATTCCTATCGCCTACTGACATCGTAGCCATCATAATGTTGCAGTGCAATGCCTTACCTTTTCTATGTTTAGACATGTTTAGATGCACACATACTTACCACTGTGTTACAGCTGGCTACAGCATTCAGTACAGAAACATGCTGCACAGGTTTGTAGTCTAGGAGCAATGGGCTATACCATGTAGCTTAGGTATGTAGTAGGCTATACCATCTAGGTTTGTGTAAGTACACTTTAGGATGTTCACACAGTGATGAAATAGCCTAATGACAAATTTCTCAGAATGTAGCCCTGCCGTTAAGCTCCGTTGTTAAGCAACACATGACTGTATTTCATTGCAGCTGGCAGGAGTTGCGTTTGAGATCTGTAAGACCTTTGAATTTTGAGAGCCAAAGATGTCAGATAAGGTCTGAAGATTAATAATAGTTAGCGTATACTGAATACTTCCTGTGTGGCAAGCACTGTGCTAAGGGTTTTATGTGGATTATCTCCTTGATCCTCACAGAAATGTTGCTAGATGGTGAACCTATGAGTAAATCAGGGGTCAAGAAAGTTGGCAGAGTTCTCATCGATGGGATCTGTGAATTAGGCCCAGTCTCTTTGATGCTAACGTCTGAGCTTTGACCACTAACTCAGTGACCATCATTTGCCATTACAGGATAATGGTAGGTGAAATACAAGATTTCAAATATGAAAAAAAAAAAAAAAAAAGAAAAAGAAAAATGAGATACACAACTAGCTATAGATAAACAAATAGCATATTGGCTATTGATACATAAAGACAGTTTCAGGATTACCATAGAAATCCTGGCATGGCTAATTCCCCAATTTTATGCAAAAAAATTTACTTTTCTCTCTATAGATATTATATATTATATATGTTAAAAATTAATGTACAAATGAAAACAACACATTGATTCTTATTTATTTTTCAAAGTTATTTTTATGATATTATTATATTTTATGTTTGCTCTTTGGTACTGTGAAGTCTAAATGGGGCACTATAATATATACTTTTTGCATCCCAAAATGACCCCAGTTTTTAGACAACAGGAAAAGAAACTAGTGTCTGAGACAGATATTTCATCATTTTCCTATTCACAGAGAAACGGCTACTATGCATGCTCTGCTGTACTCAGGCTATGCATGGATGCTTGTAGATTACATAATTTTCCACCAAAGAATGCCTACTATGTTCCAGACACTGTTCTAAGTGTTGGAGATACATCAGTGAATAAGACAGACAAACTCTTTCCTCTTTCTGGAGCATGCATTCTAGTTGGGGAATATAAGCAGTAAAGAAGTACATGAATCTAATATAAAATATGTCAGGTGATAAAATTTTATGGAGAAAAATAAAGCAAGGGGGAGAGAAAGAAGGTGCTTTGAGGGATGGGTTACAATTTAAAATGGAATGATCAGGGAAAGGCCTCACTGAAAAGGTGATGTTTGAACAATTACTGGAGAAAGGTGAGAGAGGGAGCCTCATGGGTACCTGGTGAAGTCACCAAGTCATGGGAATAGTAAGTGCATAAGCTGGAGCTGGCTGGGGTGGCTGCAGACAAGCTGGGACTGGGAAGAGCACCGTGAAGGGCTGAGGGCTCGTTTATTGAAATGGCTCTGAGGGCAGAGTTGGGAGATACAGGAGCTCGTTTGGGGGCATGATATGCCCATTAGTCTGAGCAGAGGTGTTGAGTAGGTAACTGGAAGTAGAAGTCTGGTTCTGGGGTAGAGATTACACATTTGGGAGCCATCAGCGTGTGGATTGCATTTACATTCCTGAAATTGGATGAGAGCACCAACAGAGTTACTGTAGACAAGGAAGTCTGGGACTCAATTCTGGAGCACGCCAAGAGTTGGGAAGATGAGGACAAAGTTGCGAAAGAGACTTGGAAGGCGCATCCAGGCAGGAAGAGGAAAATATAGTAGAGAGTGGTGTCTTGGAAGTCAACTAAAGAGGAGAGAATGTTAATTCTGTGGATTTCTGCTAATCAGTCCATTGAGATGACCACAAATTGACCCCACTGGATTTAGCAGTGGCCACTGGAGGTCATTGGTGCAATTTCATTGGAAGCTGACTGCTGATTAATGCCATCTGTCAGGGTTTTTCTCTGCAAAGTGGACATTATGTGCTCAATTGTGCACCCTGTGGCTTACATTCAATTTTTTCCTGCTTTACTATCCCAGCAAAATGTTTCTACACACCTATCCTTGTAGATGCAGTTTGTTTTTTTGTTGTTGTTTTTTGTTTTTTGTTTTGAGATGGAGTCCCACTCTGTTGCCCAGGCTGGAGCGCAGTGGGACGATCTCGGCTCACCGCAACCTCTGCCTCCTGGATTCAAGCGATTCTCCTTCCTCAGCCTCCCAAGGTGCTGGGATTACAGGCACACACCACCACACTTGGCTAATTTTCATATTTTTAGTAGAGATGGAGTGCACCATGTCAGCCAGGCCGGTCTTGAACTCCTGACCTCAAATGATCCACTCTCCTCGTCCTCCCAAAGTGCTGGGCTTATAGGCATGAGCCACTGTGCCTGGCTTCATAGATGCAGTTTTTAAGCTGAGGGAGATTGTCATCTAGCTGCCTCATCTCACAGCTGTGGAGAGCAAAACTTGCACAGGTTAAGTGAGACAAGCAGGTTTGTTCATGGTAGAGTCAGGACAGCAATTCTGGGATTCCTAATGCCAGACCTACCATTTTATCTGCTAAACCTGGCCTGTGTGCCAAAAGTCATAGACTCAGTTCTGGGGCAGACAGAGAATGGCTCCTTCCTTGTTCCTCTAATTCTTACTGTTTTTTGTCTGATAAACTCATTGAGCATAGATGGAACACAGAGCTCCAGAAGGCTTGGAGTTCTTCAAAACCTGGTTTGAATCCCAGTGCTTTCACTCACTAGCTGTATGACTTTGTACTGGCTAATTCATCTCAATGAACCTCACTTTATTCATCGGCAAAATGGGGATAATAATGGCACCCCATAGGATTGTGTGAATTAAGGTGCTGCTTGCTTGTAAAGTGCTCCCCACAGTGCCAGTACACAGGTGTGTTCCATACATGTGGCACTTGTGATTATTAGGATATTGGGACTGTAGTTTCCACGATATTGCTCTTGTTAAAACCATCTTTAAAAAGATTTTTAATTGATGCCATTGCCTGGGTTTTATTTATGAAACAGATTGAGTAGAGTCACACCCACAAATCTGTTAAGATATATCCTAAAGAAGTTACCAGATGTCTTTTTCTTTTTCTCCTGGTTGCTGCTACTAGGGGAAAAACTCTGACAAAATTTAAAGCAACACACTGCACACTCAGGGAAAATATGTAATTTGTTCCCCTTTTGTTAGCACTGAGAAAACAAAACTGTCAGTTTCCAATTTCCTGGCTTGCCGACACTCATGCAGGGAGATAGCAGCGAGAGGGAGCAGCTGCATGTGTTAGGTATACCTAAGAACTTGATATCTGGGAGGTAAGTGTTCATAGACCTGCAAGATGCTTAAGAGCTGCTCTGACTATTTAGAACATGTTTGTGGTTCCTATTAGGAATAATGCAGATTGTTTCCAATGAATCTGCACCAACTCTTTTCAAAATACACTTGGAAAATTAATTGGTAGTGCCAATAAAGTGGTAATGTGTGGTTATAGACTTTCCTTTCTCAAATCAGCATGTGGTTAAAAAAATTATTGATCATACCAAACCTCGAGCAATAGCGGTAAAACATTTCTTAACTCCAGTCCTTTTTTGGGGGTCAGTGAACTGTTTACCTGACTCTGCATGCCTGTGTGCGTGTGTGTGTGTGTGTGCGCGCACGCCTGTGTGGAGAGTAGAGCTTGAGAAAGGAGAGAGTAGGGAACATAAAGGAGAAGGATGAATTATAGAATATCTTTCAAAATTGTTGCAAGTCTATTTCTTTAAGCACATACAGGAACTTGAATTTACTCCAGAGTGTTTTTGCATTTAATATTAGGGTAGGACATGATGTATGAATAGAAAAGATAAATGTGTTTAGATGGTAATTAGTGGCATCATTTCTTTACATTCATGCAATTAACACTGTAATTCCAATTATATGCTAGACATTGCACTAGGCATGGGCCAATAAATAATAATTAATAGTACCCTCTTTTTGTTAGGTGTAATATGATGTAAACAGTAACATGAAAATGGTAAAGAACTCCATGTTACACAAGTACAGTGAAAAATGAGTTTCTTTTCTGTCTTACACCATCCATTTATTTTGACTGACCTTCCTGAGAATTTCACTGTATATCCATTTATGTATGTATACATCATTATAATCTATTCTTGTTGTTTTTTAGTACAAATGAGATACTTTAAAGAGGGTTCTACCTCTTGCTTTTTTTCATTCAGCATTTGTTCTTGTTAATATGTTAACACCAACTGATGTACTCCATTGGTTTTATTATAGTTGCATAGCATTTCATTGTATGGATGTACCGTAATTTAATTTTCCAGACTTCTAACTTGTTTTAAAATGGGTACATTACCTTCTGCATTACAGGGTTCTCTTTTAATGAGAATTACACAAAATAACATCTATGACTGCCACCCTGGTGCTGGCACATCATAGATTTACAATGAATATTGGTAGAAGAGCTGAATTGGTCTTGTTTATTCATTTATTTTGCATACTGTTTTCTTTATGGATAATGAAAAATAAAATTCCTTACTAAGAATGATCACACAGTCCAAAGTAATGAGGTCTGTGCTAATGAGGTTTGTGTCCTACCAGCTGCATCCCGAGCATAGTGACACACTCCGTTTGCATAGTTACATACTCAGTAAGTGTTCTTGATGATGACAACATCAATAGATCTATTTTAGAAAGCTGTTGTCCGTCAGCACCCAGGAGGAAATGGTAACTGTCTATAGACTGGCAAACTCTGACACATTTCTTTCTGTCTGGCAGGCATTTTAATTTGAGTGAATGACAGAGGCCTTAAACTCAGTTCAGACACTGGAAGCATGTAAACATTGGTCAGAATTGTTCCCAGAGTCCTTTAAGCCTTTAGGGAATCTGATTCTGAGGACCCAAGAGGTGCAGTTCGGGTGGAGAGATATTCCACCCCTTGTGAAAGGGATTCTCTGTGTTTCACTTCAGGCACGCCTTGGTTCATTGGACAAATGGTCTTCTTCAAGGTCATCTGTGATACAGGTGTTTTAGAAAGTGGCTCAGTTATTACTTACCTGCCATTCAGTTCTCTCTGGTGCTTGGAGGCCTGTGGTGGGTAAGATTCCCTGTTAGCCACCAGGGAGGACACTGAGGCATATATGATGCAGACTCTGCCCTGAGGAAGCTAGCATGTTGTTTGGGGAGACGTGACACTACCCCCAGACAGCAAGCAGTATGGTGTATGCTGGAAATATAGGAGCAGGGGCCCTTGGGTCAGACTGTCTGGCTCCCCTCTTTAGCTGTGTGACTTGGCAAGGCAGTTAACATATTGCGTCTCTGTTTCCTCATCTGTAGAATGGAGATAATAAGAGTACTTACCTCATTGTTGTGAGAACTAAATAACTTAATACGTGGAAAGTGCTTGAACAGTGCCTGACACACAATGAGTGCTCAGTGATTGTTAACTGTTGTTGCCATCACATACAACACTGCAAAATGAAAACAGATGGCAGTAACTACTATTTTATAGTAAGATATTGGGTTTTCAAATGAAAGTCTTTAGGCTAAGTGTTTCGTATTTGATATCTCATCCAATCCTTAGAATAATCTGTGAAGTAAGATATTTTGAAGATGAGAAAACTGAAGTTCAGAGAGGTTAAGTAGCTTGCCCAAGATCATACAGCCATTAAGTAATTTGAAATCATATGTAACTCAGAAACCTATGCTCTTTCTTCTAAACAGTATTTCTGGGGAAATAAAGGAAAGGAAGTAACCTTCATTTTGTGGAGAAACAACAAGGCTTAGAGCACTTAAGTGACTTGCCTGAGATCCCATGGAAACTCAGGTTTTCTCAGACCACATCCCAGTGTTTCTAAATATCCATGGGGCTGGCATGCTAAGGAGGACAGAATGGAACGTCTTGCTCCCAAGAAGACAGGCAGGACCAATGCACCCAAATAGGCCAACTGGGGCCAAATATAAAGGGAAATCTTTCTACGAAGCCATCCAATATGAAATGAGATAAGCAGTGTATTTCTCTCTAACATAAAGGAATTTGGAAGTAGATAGTCCAGAGTTTGTTGTGGTGTTTTCATTAGGTCATCTGGGTTCCAGCTTTCTTCTTCTTGGCCTTTCGGGTGCTGCCCTTGATTTACAGTTTTAAAGGTCTCAGCCATCAATCACATTTCTGTGTCAGGAAGTGGGAAGATGAATGGCCAATCTCTTCTTTCAGAACTTTCCAGTAGACCCACCCAGCAGGTTTACTTACATCTCATTGGCTTCCTAGTTGTGGAGGTTGGCTGAGAAATGTTATGTTTTAGTGGGACATTAGTGTGCCCCGCTAAAAATCGGGTTCCATTACCAAGAAAGGAGAAGGGAATGAGAATGAGTAGAGAACTACAGTTTTCTACCACATTAATTTATGTAGCCCCCTTAGGTAAAGAAACTGAAATCCAGAGAAGACTTGTAACTTGTCCAAAGTCTCCCAACTGACAAAGGTAGAGTAGGGAAGGGGACACAGGGCGCTGTCTCCTGGCTTCTGTTTGTTATATTTCTGCCTTGAATCCACACCAAGGTCCAGACCAGGGCTCTGGTTTTAGGATTCTGAAGGTCTTTCACATGAAGCAATTTTATCAAATTAACAGGAGCTGCTTGTGCCTTTTGGGGGAAGCAGACTGTGGGTGATTTATTTTTTGCTTATTAGTCTTATATCCTCCAGTGTTTTCATAATTTACTTTTCTTTTATCCTGCCTTTTTATGAATTCAATATTATTTATCTTTTTAGTCTCTTTAGTACTTATTGATCCTTTTGTGTGCCTACTGAAGATTGCCCCCGGGCATTCAAATGCTGGTAAAGAATAATTACTATGCCAGCTAGTGAAAATAAAAATGACAACACATGAACCTTCCCTTAGGACATGGGAAATTGAGTCTGAAGTCTAGATTTGCTTCAGTATTCACTTACTGGAATACTTCCTGTTGAGATCTATTGTTTTCCTGGGTTCTTTTTGACTTTCATATGCTCATTCATGGGGGAAAGTCATATTTAAAGAATAAAGTCATTTGCTCAACAGTTCTGAGCAATATAGATGTGATTCCTGCCTTCATATAATTTACCAAATAGCAGGAAATGCAGTTACAATTGAATAGTAAAAAAACGCTCTGATGGAATAATTAGAGTTGCTATAAGCACATACCAGAGACACCCACCCAGTATTTGGAGGTAAGGTAAGGCCTCCTGAGGAAGTGACATTTCATGCTGAGCCCCGAAGGTGATCAAGAATTAGCCACAAGATTTTTCCAGACCTAGGAAGCAGGATGCATAAAGATTGAGGAATGAGGGGGATGTTGGTACATGCCTCTGAGTTCCTCAAATGCGCCAACATCTCCCTCATTCCTCAGTGAGGCTGAGGCTCGTTCATACTGAGCCTAGTTAGGAGACTAGAGATAGTAGGTGCAGACTGGTAGGCTGGGACTAGGTCACACGAAGTCTGATAAGCCACACAAAGGCTCCTTCCCACGTTGGGATCCCATCATAGGACTAAAACTAGGGAATGACATCTGAGATTTGGGGTGCAGAAGGTGATGGAGAGTGTTTCAGCATGTGCAAATGTCCTGAAGTGGAAAGGTTGAGCATGAATGTGGAACCTAACAGGTGGCCACCTTCACTGGAGTACACCAAGCAAGGTGGGGGTGACATCCAGTGAAGGATGGAGATGAAGTCTCCACTTTGAGTCTTATAGTCTGTCGATGATTTTTTTTCTTTATCCTAGGAAAACTATTATTTTAGCTTCTAGGTAGTGAATAAGTTGGGGGCGGGGGTAGCAAGAGTAAAAGAGAGAAACCAGTTAGGAAGACATTGTAGTTATACAGGGAAGAGAGGTGATTACGACTTAGACTAAGATGGTCAAGTGGCAAACACGGAGAAAAGTAGACCAACTTAATGTAAATTTTATAGAGCTTGCTGAAGGACAAGGGTTAGGGATTAACCTGCTTATCCCCAGGCTGGTGTTTGCTTATGAATACAGAAATCCTAGCTCATGGGTTTGTCTACAGAGAAGGCTGTCGTCTGGGAGGCTGGTAGAGCACAGCCTCAGGATGGAGCCATGTGGTTGCCCAAACGCTAACAAGAAAATTCACTGGACACTTCCAGGGAATCTGGACAGGAAGGAAACCTGGAGTTTATATTGTGATCATGCAGCTTGGATGCTTCTTGAGCTATACTCTTCACCCTCCCCTTGTTTTTCCTTGTAACTTTGATTTATTGTCAGGGTTCCGACCTCTGGAGCCTGGTAGAGCAAGTGTAATCCCTCTTCCACATGACAGGTGTTCCAAGACAGCTGTCCTGTTAACAAGTCTTCCTCAAAGTACACATCCCTGTTCCTTCAGCCATTCCTCATGGGGTTTAGCTTTGAAGCACTTTGCCAACCTGTCAGTCACTTTCCTTCAGACACATTTCATTGTATAGTGTCCTTCCTAAATGTGATGGATTGCAGCCGGCTGTCACCTTGACAACAGAGACACAGGCCTTAGGGGAAGAGGACAGAAATTCTTTAACATTTATATCTCTCATTATTAAAGGTAATACATACTCAGAGAAGAATATTGAAAAATACAGAAGAGTATAAGGAAGAAAACTTGAATTCCTGTAATACTACCACCCAGAAATAATTAGCTGAAATTTTGGTTTAGTTTCCTCTGATCTTTTTATACGTATTTATTATTTTAAAAATTGGTATAGATAGATCCCTTTTATATTCAACTTTTCATGTCATTAAAAGTGCTCATCACCATCATTTTGTTGACCATTTCCTGATATAATAAATGTTTCTAGTTTTTCACTTTTATCAATAACGTGCAATGGTACATAAATAACATAAGTAACAGCATTGCAGCACATAAATCCTTTTTACTTGTCTTATCTCCTTAGGGTAGATTCTGAAATGGAATTACTGGGTACAAACATTTTCTGGGCTCTTGGTATATATGGCCAGATTGTCCTCCAGAAGGGATTTACCCATTCCACTTCCTACCCCAAAACACAGATAGGCAAACTTGTTCGTTTCAATATGCCTTCACCCAGTCCAGAAGGATATAAGTGGAGATAAGTCCCAAATTCAAGGAGGGGAGGTGTGGATAGAATACCACCCATTCAAATAGCTAACATTTTTGGGTGCTTATTTGTGTGCCAAGTGCTTGCTAAGCATGTTTCATATTTATAGCAAGTACTTCTCACATCACCACTATACATCATATGCCATTACAGATGAAGAAAAGGCCAGGCGCGGTGGCTCATGCCTGTAATGCCCGCACTTTGGGAGGCCAATGTGGGTGGATTACCGGGATTCAGGAGTTCGAGACCAGCCTGGGGCCAACATGGCGAAACCTCGTCTTTACTAAAAATACAAAAATTAACTGGGCGTGGTGGCGTCTGCCTGTAATCCCAACTATTTGGAAGGCTGAGGCAAGAGAATCACTTGAACCCGGGAGGCGGAGGTTGCAGTGAGCTGAGATCGTGCCACTGCATTCCAGCCTGGGTGACAGAGGGAGGCTCCGTCCCCCCGCAAAAAAGAAGTAGACACAGATCATTAAGGATTTGCCAAAGGTCACACAGATGGCTTGACAGTGAAGATAATTATTTGGGTATAAATAATATAATAGTTGACTGAAAGAGGCTTTCATTCCGGATTTATTTTAAAGTAAACATTTTTCTTTAAGTGTAACATACATACAGTAAGGTGTCCACATCTTTAAGCATATTACTTGAGGAATTACCACAGCTGCCACCTCTGTAGCTACCATCCAGATTAAAAATTGGAATATTATCAATATCCTAGAAGCAAACTCTCTAGGCTTCTCCTGATCAGTGTCCTTTCCCTCATCCACAAAAGTAACAGTCTTCATTTCTAACATTACGGGTCATTTTTGCTGGTTTTTGAACCTTATATATATGAAATTATAGTACACATGTTCTTTATTGTTTTTGCTTCTTGCCCTTAATGTATTGATTGTGAGATTACCTTATTGTGTGTAGCAGCAATTTGTGCATTTTTCTTACTGGACAGCATTCCTATTGTATGATGCTTTATGTGTGTGATTGTATCACACTGTACCATTTTGCTGTTTGTTGATGGACATTTGTATTCTTTCTCCTTTGGGGCCACTGTGAATGCTGTGGTTGGAAGCATAACTTTTTTTTTCTTTTTTGAGTCTAGGTCTTGCTCTGCCACCCAGGTTGGAGTGTAGTGGCACAATCACAGCTCACTGCTGTCTCAGCCTCTTGGGTTGAAGTGATCCTCCCACCTCAGTCTCCCAAAGCGCTGGGATTATAGGTGTGAGCTACCGCACGTGGCCAGAACATTTTTGTATAGCAAAAGATATATATGTGCTCAGGCCTAGGGGATACTGTTATATAATTCTCTATTTTTCCATATGTGAAATATTTCTTTTCCTCCCACCTCAGGTCCCCAAGTAGCTGGGATTACAGGTACATGCCACCATGCCTGGCTAATAAAAAAAAAATTATTATTATTTTTTTAAGACAGGGTCTTACTATGTTGGCCAGGCTGTTCTAAAACTCCTGGGCTCAAGCAGTCCTCCTGCTTTGGCCTCCTAAAGTGCTGGAATTACAAACATGAGCCACTGTGGCTGGCTGAAATATTTCTTTTAAAAAACGATTGTGTGTGTTTGTGTGTGTGAGAGACCACATGCACATGCAGAAAGGCACGAGGCTGGGGGTTTCAGGAGCCCTGCCGAAGGACAGGGTTACAAATCCCCCACATCGGAGAATGTGGGCACAGCCTTGTGGAAGACAGTTGCTCCAGTGAGTGCCACATAATACTGCTGCTGGCAGCCACTAGCAGGAGCTGCTTTGGGAGGAAGACTGCTTCTCCAGTTTAATTATGAATTTCAGGGAAGCGAGTCATGATCCTCTCCAGCCTTCTGTGATGGATGGAAGATGCCACTGGGAAGTCACCAGGCATTCCAACTCCCCTGAGGAGGAAGTGGGGAGGGACTGTGCACACCCCGTGACCTCTGCAAGGGCAGTGTATCGCCACACAAGACGAGTGTCAACACTAGAGATTTGGGCCCCACATCTTGTCAGTCCCCCAGATCATTTATGTCTGCACTCGGAAAATAAGTGCATATGGTAAAGTTAGACAGAACTAGGGTGTCCCACGCCTGGGTGTGCCTGGGGAAGACTAGTTGACACCTGTTTTCCTGGCACTTGTTAAAGCGCCCCCTTTTACTCCCAGAAATGCCCTCCCTTGTATCACAAAGTATACGGCTCCCTACTTAGACACAGTGACTGAGGCTGTGTCACTGACGTGCACTGTGACCTGGGACGCCTGGCGGCAGCCCTGAGCTTCATTCCCCACACCTGCCGCACAGGGTTGTGGTAAAGATGAAAGGTGGCAGTGGGTGCGAGGCCCTTAGCCCCGTCTTGACTCAGGAGAAGGACTCTGATTTCAGGGCCTTTTACACTTTCCCTTTGCCGCAGTTATCATTGGAGCTAGAATTTTCTTCGTACAGTGATGATAAACTGTGAAAGACAGAGACAGCAGAGGCTTGGAAGTCATGCATTTTTTCCATCTTACGTCTTAAAGAATTTGTTTTTCTTCTTCCTGGGATAGAAGGAGTAATTAATTGTTGGGGCTTTCCTTCAGGGTTCTACTGTGAATGGAGAAGCTAGCAGCATTTGAGATGTGAACTCACCATCAGTTATGGAGAGTTGGGCTTAAATGTCTCAGTCTGCACTTTAGGAAGATAACTAAGAAGCCCTGAGACATGCTCAATGTGTATAAGGTGACCATACAGTCTAGTTGTTTATGCCTGTTGTCCTTATGTAATTATTAATAGCATTCTCTTTCCTTCTCACAAGTGTGTCAGTTAGGACAGTAAGTTATATGGTTACCCTAAATAGGATCTGTGTAAGCCCATCCTTGTGTAAGAAGTCTTAGACTAGAAACAAGGTAAATATCCATTAACAGGGGAATGGGTAAATAAATAGTAGTATATTCCTAAATCGAATACTATTACATAACAATGAAAATGAATGAAGTATAATTATGTGCATAAACATGGATAAAACTAAACAAATGCTGAATGAAAAAGCAAGTTACAGAAGAATAGCTGCTCTGTATTTTTAGTGACATAAAATTTAATATAGCAAAATTAGATGATTTGTTGCTTAGGGATACATATATATGTGAGGAGAGTATAAAGAAAAGCAAAGGAGGCCAGGCATAGTGGCTCATACCTGTAATCCTAGCACTTTGAGAGGACGAGGTGGGTGGATCACTTGAGGTTGAGACCAGCCTAGGCAACATGGTGAAACCCTGTCTCCATAAAAAATACAAAAATTAGCCAGGTGGTGCATGCCTGTAGTCCCAGCTACTTGGTGGGCCGGGGTGGGAGAATCGCTTGAACCCAGGAGGCGGAGGTTGCAGTGAGCTGAGATCGTGCCACTGCACTCTAGCCTGTGCGATAGAGCCAGACCCTGTCTCAAAAAAAAAAAAAAAAAAAAAAAGAATAAAAGGAATGACTAATTGAAGATTCAGATTGCTGGTTACCTGCATATTAAGGTTGGGGTGCCTGGAATCACAGAAGGATGCACAGTGTCATTATTCTATTTCTTAAACTGTGGGATGAGTACAGAGGTATTTTGTTATTCTTTTATTTAAAATGTGGATACATGTTATGTACATTCTCTTGATTTCTTGGACTGTTTCACACAAAATATACCCAGAATAAAATGAAACTAAAACAAGATACTGCATGGTATCAGATGTTCTACTTTTTATCCTTGTTTGTTGTTTTGGGGTGATTGTTCATTGTTGAGTGAGTTTAGGGAGAAGGTAGCTAGACTTTCAAGCTCTGGACTGAGGTGACAGTGAGACTGATTTGCTAGTACCTTTAAGTCATTAAAATAAATCCTGGCCATTATAGGGAGACCATTTGGTTTTGTTTCTATTGCTGGTATCATTGCTACCAGTATTGCTAGCACACTGATGTTCATTGAGCAAAGATTTGTCTAATCCCTTAACATATATTATGTCTTTTAATTCTCAAAAAATATGCAGTGAGATAGATTCCATTGTTATGTCCATTTTACGGTGAAGGACGATGAAGCACAGAGGGAATAGGAATTCCACACCGGCAGTGTCTTTCCAACCTTCACCGCCTGCTGCCACAGTGCCTCCAGGGGCCGACCGCAGTGAAATGTGAAATCCAATCTAACCCTGACCGAGGTGCAAGCAGGTGCTTGACATTTTCAGAGTTCTACAAAAGGGTTTCGCCTCTTTCTGTTTTTGAGGGTAGTATTTTTGTCAGGCTCCACCTGCCCCATGTCTCAGTTGCCAGCGAGTTCCTGGAGCTCCATTAACAGGATGGCAGCTCCCCTCGTGACCCTGGTGAGAGCGGTTTCCAGCCCTGTTACAAGTTGGTTAGGGAGCAGCTGTTTTCTGCACAGCACATTTCTGTCTGCACCTCGGGATGCTCTTGACCTGACCGATTTGGACTTAGTTCTTATAAATGAGTGGAAGGGGGCAGAACTGAACAGTCCTGGGTGAAATGTGAATACTTCTTCAGTTCAGTTGACAGACTTAGTGTGGTTAGCTTAAGAAAAAAATATGCATTGACAAAAGAAAAAAGGAGGAAGTCTTCTGGATGGAGGGAACTGGATCTCAGCCGAGGGCTGCAGCAGGCAGGGAGGCCCCTCAGTGGAATAAAGCTTTGGCTGGTTGCATCACCTCACTGTAGGTTACAGAGAATACTACTGTGGCAGCTGTCATTTGCCACAAAGGCATGACTCTTTCTTTACTTGTTAGCAAAACCAGGCAGAGAGGTCACGTAGACTCAGGAAAGGTGGGCCTTGCCCCTGGTTCTAGGGGCACACAGGTGAGTGTCTTCTGGTTCAAGAGGTGTATGGGGAAGTTGGTGGTGGTGGGGGGCTTCTGGGAGAAAATTTGTTTCCTACATAAGAGGGAAGTAGAGGAGGAGAACCTCTGCCTGTACTACTTCCTGCGCTCTGCTTTGCATGCAGCCATGCTAAGATGCAATGTTTGGTACTGCTGCAGCCATTTCTTGACCATGAGGGGGAAGTCTAAGAGAATCACAGAGGTGCCAACCTTGTGTCCTACCATCATTGAGTCCCCCCAAAGCCCAAAGCATCCCTGGAACTGTCTATATTCAGATATCTTGTTATGTAAGGAAATGGACCCGTATTTATGGAAGCTGCTGTTAGCCATATTTTATGTTATTTACAACAACAAAAATGGTTTTAAAAGTATTCCTTATTGACTTCTTGTGAAAATAAGGGAGAATGTGTGTGTATATATATACGCGTGTATATATGTATATATATGCGATGAGATATATACATGTATGGGTGTGTGTATATATATATATATATATTTTTTTTTTTTTTAATTTTACTTTAAGTCCCAGGATACTTGTGCAGAATGTGCAGGTTTGTTACATAGATATACATGTGCCATGGTGATTTGCTGCACCCATCAACCTGTTATCTAGGTTTTAAGTCTTGCGTATATTAGGTATTTGTCCTAATGCTCTCCCCCTCCCTGTGTCCATGTGTTCTCATTTTTCAACAGGGAGAATATATTTTTAATATGTCTGGAACAAAGTAGATTCATAATGGTAGCTGCTGTCATGATTACCACCATCATCACTATCATCCCCAAGGTATCATCATGGGCTGGTCAGAGGAGTGAAGGTGGCAGAAGAGAAGAAATGTTGAAGGTTTTTCTTTCTTTCTCTTCTTCATCACACCTTGCCTCTTACAAGAGGTTATACAAGGTATGGTGGGGGTACCTGAGATAGGGAAGGGGCATTGGAGATGGAAAGGAAATGAGAGGAGTAGAAAAAAACAATATTAGAGGGAATTCAGGTGAGCAGAGTAGACTCATGGCTTGAACTTATTGCTTTCACATCTTATTTGCCTGAAATACATTCAGTTATCCAAGGTCCCTCATATCTATTTTTTATAAACTTAGCATTCATGACTTAAAAACACGGTTAATGCTTACACCCTTAAAATCTTTAATGGATATTCCTTTAAACTGCGGCCCAGGGAAAGTGCTTTTTGAACAAACATTTCTGGTAGAGAATTATGATAATGAGGCAGAGTTTCTATTTTCAGCTCCTAATTACCTTTCAATCCAGTTGCCGTCATTAAGCCACACTTGCCTTTAGTGTGCTGGAAGTTGGAGAAATAAATGAGTGCATTACCATCAAAGCATGAAAGGCCAGTGCTTTGCATAATCATTGCAAGAACTATTGCTCAGATTTGGCATCTGTCACTCTCGCCCTGCAGTTCCCTGTTTGGAATTCTGCCCATGCAAAGTTCCAGTTACTGGTTTTAATCATTTTCAAACCCTGGTGTGGATTGCCTAGTCACCCACAGTTGCTTTTTCTTCATTGCACATTTTTGTTTTAAACGGAGTCCCTGTGATGATTCTACATTTGCCAAAATAGTAAGAGGAAAGACACTCTGTACTTGCTTCCTACCGCTGACAGAGTGGACATTGTGAACATCACCTTGGGTGGTAGGGAGGCAAAAGCTCCAACTGGTCTTGTTCAATGATAGTAAAATGGAGAAACAGAGACCCTGATCCTCTTGAGAGGTAAAGAGAGAAAGTCTCTGGTCTTCTGCAGAGCTTGTTGTGTCTAGGCCAGGGGAGGAGTTGGTGTGAGAACATGGGAAGAAATGGGCGAGGTGGGTGAATGGGAGTGCAGTGTTAGGTCCGTAGGCCAGTCCTGAAATGAGGAGGATCTGTTAAAGATACCTGTCCACTGGTACCCAGCAGCACTATCCCGTGGAAGGGTGAGGGCCACAGTGCTGGAACATGCCCTGGGGTCCCAGCTGGGTCAGATATAAATCCACGCAGAAGGTCTGGGGCACTGGAAAAGAGATCAGTCAGCAGGGGGACGCTGAGGGGACTTGAGGTACAAGAATACAAACATTTGAGGAACTGGCACAACCAAACTGCAGCATGCTAGCAGGAAAGCATCTCTGAACAAAACCCTTTGTGCTCCCCAAAATGACATTGTGTAGGAAAGGGGCGGGCAGGGTCTATGCCTTGCGTAGTTCCTGGCACATAGTAGGTGCTTGATAAATCTTTACTGAAAGGAATTAATAAATGAATGCGCCACCAAACGATGTGTCAGAAATCCTCCCTATGCACTAAAATAAGAATTGATTTTCATGAGAACCTTCTAGTGTTTTGCAGGGTTTGGGATGTTTGTATCTTATCTGATTTTCACAACATAAAAGGCATGGGGAGGAAAGGAAACGCAATGTGTTTTTGTAGAGGGAAGAGAATATGTCTTCCTTTAAATAAAACCAGAGAGAATTATCGAATCTCCTGGTACTTTTCCCTTTGTCATCTATCTTGTAAAATAATGTATGCAGGATGAAAATCAATAGTCTTTACAAAAGCAGCTAGTTAGTGATTTAAAGGGACATACATTAGATGGTTTGAAGTTGTCTGTGATAGAGAACTATAAAGAAATGTACTTTTTTTTTTTTTCTGTTGAGAACATATGAATAGAAAATGATAACAATCACTTTCTAGCCACAGGCCCTATATCAGGATGAAACATAGTGTCTGTGCTTCAAGGTAAAGCGTCTCCCAGAGGAGGTGGTGGTGGTGTGTCAGATGGCATGGCCACCAAGCAGTGTCTGTTCTGTAATGAATATAATTTTTGCCTTTGAATACCAAATTAAACCTAGGAAAAAAGTACATGTCCTAAGAGCTTTAAGCAGTGGATAGTTCTGATGAGCTTGCTTAGGAGGAGCTAGGCAGTATGCTATGTTGATGGAATATAAAAAAGATTCCAGGAAGTTTGTTTATTTGACTTACTCTGCTTCTTCCTAAAACAAATTTGGAGTGACTTCTCAACCAATGAAAAATAGTATTAGTAAAGTAGACATAGAAATTGAAAATCAGGACCAGTGGCTTATACCTGTAATCTCAGCACTTTGGGAGACTGAGGTGGGTGAATCACTTGAGGTCAGGAGTTGGAGACCAACCTGGCCAACATGGTGATACCCCATCTCTACTAAAAATACAAAAATTAACTGGGCACGGTGGTTTATGCCTATAATCCCAGCTACTCATGAGGCTGAGGCAGGAGAATTGCTTGAACCTGAGATACGGAGGTTGCAGCGAGCCGAGATCATGCCACTGCTCTCCAGCCTGGGCGACAGAGTGAGACTCCGTCTCAAAAGAAAAAAAAAAAAAAAAGGAGAAAAAATCAGGACCATTGAAAAGAAGAGAATGCCAAACTGCTCTCCAAAAGTGTTAAATTAGACCTTTTGACTGATTTTACATGGAACTTCCTGGTAGCCGTGGCAGAAAGGAAAACATGATAAGGTACATAACTCATACTTTTGGAAAAGAGAGAGCATGCCAGTTTCTCAGAAGAGGCAAAGATTTTCTGAAAGATTGCAGTTTTAAGTCCTTGTTATTCTGGAGTTGGTGATTCAATTTTGATCATTCAGTTTGCTTACTTCATTCCCTTGTTGTTTCTCTACCTGTTAAAGTTACTCTTTTGCTTCACAGTCTCTGCAGTGCTTACTAGTGCATCAGGTGATACAGGGAAGGGAAAGAAGGTAAATGCAAAACAGTCAGCTTTGTAGCTGATTACAATTCTGGTTAAAGGCATATGTGATAGGTCATTTTAACTAACTTTGTGCTATCTATTGATTGAATAAATATTCTCCAAGACAACAGAAGAGAGAATTATTTATATTTTTAAAAAATCCTTGTGACTTCATATAAAGCTCATCTAGCTTTGCACTGGGCTGAGGATTGGAGGCCCTATGTAGCAGGTCAGTGTTAAAAAGTGAAAGCTCTGTGCTTGGTCTGGGAGTGACCATATATTAGTCCATACATTGGAAAAAAACTGATTTTATTTCTCTAGTTCCCAAGCCTGGGGGAGCTTTAGAATCACCAGGGGAGCTTTTTAAAAATACAGACCACCAAGCCCCATCCTACACTGACTGGATTAGATTCTCAGGTGGTGAGGCCCAGGGATGAGGTTTTTATTTGTTGTTTTGGCTTCAAGCTCCCTTGGTTTTTCTGATAACCAGCCTGGCTTTGGAATTGCTATCCATCTATCTGCAAAGGGAAAAAATAAATCCCTCCTCTGCACTGTCCTGGCATAGTCAGCTGCCCTAGTGTGGTCACCACCCTGCCGGTGACAAGCTTCCTGAGTAGTGATTGTTGCAGGGACCAGGGGTGGTCACTAGGTGGATCCTAAATTGTCCAGTCTACCACAGGTAAATAAAATAAGCCAGGCATCACTTTGGAAGATAAGTAATTGTCCTCTAAGACACAGAGAGCCACAGTCCAGTGAAATTTCCAAGGAAAGTGAGAAAGGAGAAATTAAATATAACCTCATTTGGTCAAGGGAAATACTAAACACACAAACGTCAAACAGAAGATCCCCACCCACCGTCTCTCTCTATTTGCCTATAGCTATTCCCAAGTGTAAAAATAACAGCACCGCTGACATTGAGCAGGTGTCATGTATTGGGTTCTATGCTAAACCCTTCCATTGTATGTACCTACCACATTTGTTTCCATGTGTAGGTAACCTGCACACAGTCTTGTAAAGTAGATATGGTAATTTTCATTGCCAATGATAAACAGGTCTAGAGAACTTACGTGACTTACGCAGAGACACAATCTGGCCAAGAGTGGGGCTAGGTCTGGAGCCCAGGTCTAAATGACCCTTGAACAAAATAAATTGTTGCTTTTGAATACAATTTTTTATTAAACACTACATGTTTCCTTAAAAGCATCAATCCACACATCTGTTTAATCAAATTCTGTTCCGTACCTGGGTTGATAGAAGAGCATCCATCGATTCATCTGTTCATGGACATCAGACATTCATGTAAAGCTTATTCTGTGCTAGGCCCTGGAAAGACAAAGATAAACAAGGACCCAGCATTCAGGAGGCTTGTGGCGTGGAGCAACCAGAGCATGGAATGGGCTGATTGGTCAGGCTTGGGGTATGGTCCGTCACTGGGGTCAAGGTATCAAGGTTCTGTTACTGAAGAAGGAGGATACTGGTCAGGGCAAAAAACACAGGTGCCCATTGCAGGTCCCTGCCCTCGAGGAGCTTAAAGTCCAAAGGGAGAAGTTCAGATAAAAACTGCAGTTACAGATGGTCTTGCATGGCCCCAGGAAAGGTAACGGTGCTATCATCACTTAACAACACTTGAGCTATTCCAAGGCCTTAGAAGGTTACTCTGAGAAAGTGATGTTGCATTGAGGTCTGATGAGTGCGTATGACTTAACTTCATGTCCTCATTTGTATACATTTAATATATATCTGATAATAATCAGTAAAAACTTTCTGTTCACTCCATAGGGCAAAGTTTTTGCTTGTACATGATTTTCATTTTTAATGGCTGTATAATATACTACAGTGTTTTGTATAGTAAGTCTATCCTGTTGTCCAGTTAAATATTTACTTTCTCTTCTCATTGAATGTTCATCAGCAAACATATTTGTGTATAAGTTTGTTTTCCTGTTGAAGAAAATGCAAGAAATGGGTTTGTGGAATCAAAGAATATGCCTAATTGGTCACTGTATTATTTTTTGAAAGCAGCAATTAACTTTCTTTCACATCCTCTTCCTATAGCCCCTTCTTGGTTATCTTCATGCATTTTATCAACAGCTCTTTTTATCTCCTTTGTGGCTCACCTCTGTGTACCAGGTTTCCTGATATTTGTGTCAATCTTTGCATCTAGAGTTCTTCAGATTTCTCGTAGTGAGCACTTAGTAATGCCTTCCTTTAAAAATACCTACTTTCTGGGCTGGGTGCAGTGGCTCACGCCTGAAATCCCAGCACTTTGGGAGGTCGAGACAGGTGGATCACGAGGTCAGGAGATCGAGACCATCCTGGCTAACATGGTGAAACCCCATTTCTACTAAAAATACAAAAAATTAGCCAGGCATGGTGGCGGGCGCCTGTAGTTCCAGCTACTTGGGAGGCTGAGACATGAGAATGGTGTGAGCCCGGGAGGCAGAGCTTGCAGTGAGCCAAGATGGCACTACTGCACTGCAGCCTGGGCAACAGAGCAAGACTACGTCTCAAAAAATAAAAAAAAAAAACCCAAAAAATAAAAAAAACACCTACTTTCTGTTCTTTGAGTTACTAGCGCATCAATTGTTGTGGCAGTGACTATTATCCCAACAACTATTCTCTTTTCATTAGAACTCACAAGTTTTAGTTGGGCACATGGCCATTCAGAATAAAGATTATATTTTCTCTTTTGGAGGTGATGGATATGTTCATTATTTTAGTTATGTGATGGTTCCACATGTGCTTAGAAAATCGTACACTTTGAAAAAAAAGACTATATTTCCCAGCTTCCTTTGCAACCAGAGGAGGCCAGGTGACTAGTCCTGGCCAATAGAACACATTCTACCACTTACAAATAGAAGAATTGTTTGGTAGCTTTTGGAATTCTTTTTTTAAAAAGTGGTGTGTGCCTTTTGTCCTCTCTTATTTATACCTTCTTCCACCCTGCTCCCTGGAACGTGGTTGTGATGACTAGAGCCACCATATTGGATCATGACAAGAAGGGCCAAACTCTAAAGATGTTGGAATAGTGAGCTGGAAGGCTTTTGGTTCTGTGAAGATTTCAGGGATCAGAGCTTGTGTACCTGTCACTGTGCTGCCTACCTCTGAACTTTCACATATAAGAAAAATGCATTTTTATTTTGTTTAAATCATTAGTTTGGGTCTCTGTTACTCACAACTGAATCTAATCCTAACTGATACAGATGTGCTCATATAAAAGAGACTATATCAACAGTTGAAGTGGTTAAGATATTATCATTTATTGGACATGAATATTTCATGGTTAGGCTGAAACTTGAGACCAAAGTCAAAGGAAAATGCAAGGACCAAATGCAATTCTTTTTGTAACTCTCTTAATTATTTTCTTGCTATACTCCCCCTGTTTAAATAATATCTTCATGATAATTGCTGTGTTTATGGAACTCTACTTATGTATTTATGTCATTTAATCCAAGATGAGGAGATAAAATTGCTATCTCCATTTTACAAATTAGAAAATTGAGCTGGAAAAAAATTAACTTGTGAGGGTTATTTAACACGTGGTGCAGTGGGACTGTATCCTGGATCTTCCTGACTCCAGAACCCAATGTCTTACTTTTGTAGGGGAGCCATCTTCTTGCACATACTATTCTTTCTCCACAGAACACTGACCCTCTCTACCTTTTTTGCCCAGCTACTTTATTTTTTATTTCATTTTACTTTTTTAGAGATAAGGTCTTGCCCTGTTGCCCAGGCTGGAGTGCTGTGGTTCAGTCATAGCACACTGTAACCTCGAACTCCTGGGCACAAACGATACTCCGGTCTCGTCCCCCCAAGTAGCTAGGAGTACAGGCAAGTGCCACCACACCCGACTGATTTTATTATTTTTTGGTAGAGGTGAGATCTTGCTATGTTGCTCAGGCTGGTCTTGAACTCCTGGCCTCAAGTGCTTCTCTCATCTCAGTCTCCCAAAGTGCTGTGATTTTAGGTGTGAGTCACTGTGCCCGGCCCGCCCATCTACTTCTGCATACCCTAAGTCTCCTCTCCTTCAGCAAACTTTCCTTGATCCCTCCATGCTATCCTATAATGCTGTTGCTTTCATAGCGTCTTGTACATTGTCTGTCACAGCATTTATCACATCTTAATGAATTTGTTGCTTGTTTTTCCCCCGTGGTAGACGCTGAAGTTCTGGGAGAGGGTTGGGAAGGACTAAGTATTGTTTTTTATTTTTAACCCCCTAGATCCTAGCATGGTGCCTGGCACATAATAGGTGCTTAATAAATATTGTTTGAGTTATTGAATGAACTCCTGTCTGTCCAAAAGATGTTTCTGCTTCTTAAAGCACTTTTTGGCATGCATTATTCTAACTAATCCCTCTGCTAGAACTTTTCCTTATTCTTGCATATTCTTATTCCATAGTAAATGTGTCTGTGCTTTTCAAAGGCTTGATTTGGTGGGTAATTTAGTCTTTGGTCATATGTGGCATTTCCTCTTAGTTCTCAGAAGGCTGGTGCTGCTGTTATGATTTCACAGTATGAATAGATTTGCATACTGTTAAGCTGCAGTGATCTTTTACATGCATTCAGGAAAAAATGAAATAGTTGTAAATAAGCATATGCATGAACTCATTCAGAAAAATGACTCTCTGGATTCCAAATTGCATAATCATCCTCCTTTTATATTGAACAGATGAGTAAGAGCTTTAACTTTTCAGAGTTAAAAGATATGCTGCTATGTCAGAGGAGGGAACAAGAAGAAACAAGAGCTTCCCTAGATGTAGTCTAACTCTGATTGCAGTGTTGTTCAATCCAGTCTTTACAAGATTCCCATTTAAAAAGCATGCAGGTTGACTTAGATTGAGTGCCATTCATGGGATTGAAAATACATTCCTGGTCTGAAAATTCCTTTAGGGCACAGAGTCCTTATCTTAGGCGTTTCTGAATCCCCACCCTCAGCATTGTTCTTCACGTAGTATGGACCTTTTACAAATATGGGAGTCAGCAGAAGGAATTTCTTTTCCATTTTGCTGTTTCATTGAACTTTGTAGGCTGCTTGTTTTTGGATTAGTTTAACCTTTTACTTTTTGTGCTTTTGGCTTATTTTACGTATTGGCATAGAAGTTAGCAGGAAAAAGCAAAATGATAAGCTAAAACCTGAGGACTAGGAACTAGCTACTGCCCTCATCTGTTTATTTTATTTATTTACTTTTTTTTGAGATGAAGTCTTGCTGTGTCGCCCAGGCTGGAGTGCAGTGGCACGATCTCGGCTCACTGCAACCTCCACCTCCTGGGTTCAAACGATTCTCCTGTCTCAGCCTCCTGAGTAACTGGGATTACAGGCACCTGCCACCACACCGGCTAATTTTTTTGTATTTTTAGTAGAGATGGGGTTTCACCATGTTGGCAAGGGTGGTCTTGAACTCCTGACCTTAGGTGATCCTCCTGCCTCAGCCACCCAAAGTGCTGGGATTACAGGCATGAGCCATTGCGCCCAGTCCCTCATCTGTTTGTTGTTAATTATTTTAACTGTTTTCAGTGTACAGTTCAGTGGCATTTATTACAATCACATTGTTGTGCAACCATCACTGCTGTCAATCTCCTTTCATCTTTTCATCTATTTTTTTCTTCTCAAATAGAAACTCTGTACCCATTAAACAATAACTTTCCATTTACCCCTTCTAATTTTCTCATAACCATCATTCTACTTTCTGTCTATATGAATTTGACTACCCTAGTGATCTCATAAGTGGAATTGTATGATACTTGTGTTTTTGTGATTGGCTTATTTCACTTAGCATAGTGTCCTCAAGGTTCATCCACACTGTAGGATGTGTCAGAATCTCCTTCTTTTTTGAGGCTGAATAATATTCTATTATATATACATATCACATTTGTCTACCCATTCATCTGTTGATGAACACTTTGGTTGCGTCCTCTTTTGACAGTTGTGAATAATACTGCTATGAACATGGGTGTACAAATAGGCCCCTATCTTAATTTCACCTCCCCTGTAAGATATATACTAAGACGTAGTTTCAAAACCTTTCACATTTTCAAAATAAAAAACGTGTGGTTCAAAAGACATCGTCAAGAAAGTGAAAAGACAACGCATACATTGGGAGGGAATATTTGCAAATCATGTATCTGATAAATGACTTGTATCTAGAATATATAAAGAGCTCTTACAACTCAACAATAAAGACAGCTCAGTTAAAAAATGGGCAAAGGATCTGAATAGACATTTCTCCGAAGAAGATATACAAAGGCTGGTAAGCGCATGAAAAGATGCTCAACATTATTAGTCCTTATGGACATTCAAATCAAAATGACACCAAGATACCAGTTGATACCCACTAGAATGGCTGTAATAAAAAAATGGACAATAACAAGTGTTGATGAGGATATGGAGAAATTGAAACCCTCATACACTGTTAGTGACAAGGTAAAATGGTGCAGCCACTTTGGAAAACAGTTTAGCACTTCCTCAAAATGCTAAACATAGCTGGACACCGTGATGTGCACCTGTCATCCCAGCTACCTGGGAAGCTGAGATAGGAGGAACTCTTGAGCCCAGGAGTTCTAGGCCAGCCTAGGCAACATAGCAAGATCCTGTCTCTAAAAAAATCAACTAATCATAAAGTTACTGTATGACTCAGCAGTTCCATTCCTGGGTATAATATACCCCAAAGAAATGAAAACATGTATAGACACAAAACTTGTATACAAATGTTTATAGCAACACTATTCGTATTAGCCAAAAAAGTGGAAACAATTGCAATTTTTCTCCACTGATAAATGATAAACAAAATATGGTATATCCCTGTAATGAAATATTATTCAGCAACAAATAGAATGAAGTACTGATACATTCTATAATGTGGATGACCCTCAAAAATATGCTAAGTGAAACAAGCCAGTCACAAAGGACCACATATTATATAGTTCTGTTTATGTAAAATGTTGAGCAGAGGCAGATCTATAAAGACAAAAAGTATATTAGTATTTCCTTAGGGTAGGAGAAGGGGACAGGTGGTAGGAGAAAATGGGAGTGACTGCTAATAAATAAAAAGTTTTGTTAGAGGATGATGAAAATGTTTCAAAATTATAGTAATGGTTGCAATAAACTAAATCTATATAAACCATTGAATCGTGTACTTAAATGGATGCACTTGACAGTATGTAAATTACATCTTGATAAATCTGTTTGGAAAGGAAAAATTTTAGCGGCATTATTGCACATTCCACAAGCTCACCTTGTGGATGTCGTATCATCAAAATAGTCTTTTTTACCCTCCATGAAATAGGACACCATAGTCTTTTTGGAGAAGAAATTAGGGAATTTGTCATTGAAAATACAGGGAAAAAACTTAGGGGAAAATCGTTTCTCCAGTTTATAAGAAATAAAACACATTTTGGCAATATTTATTCATTTCCTAAAAATGTAGCATGTCTTCTTTCAAAACGAGGACAGAATTAGTGCAGGTGGACTCTGCATCAGAAGACTTTAACAAACCTTAAAGCTATTTAGGTCTTCTTTCCCTTGGCATAGGAGTCTTGGTGTTTGGTCTTGCTGCTCAGCTGACCTTGGATAAACCAGCAATCCCTCTTCCTCCTGCCTAGTAAGTCAGTCTTAGTCTTGTTGGAAGGTGTAGTTGAAGGCTAATTGAGAGAGATCGACCTGTTAGTATTCTGAAAAGGGTTTGTCTTAAATTAATTTAAATCTGTGGTTTCAGTGGATTTTATGTATGACCCCTTTCCTGGCTTTGGTTACCACATAGCCAAACATTAATTGATTTTTTTAAAAAATATATATATTTTTGAGATGGAGTCTCGCCTTGTAGCCCAGGCTGGAGTGCAGTGGTGCAATCTTGGCTCACTGCAACCTCTGTCTCCCGGATTCAAGAGATTCTCCTGCCTCACCCTCCCGAGTAGCTGGGATTACAGGCACCCACCACTGTGCGTGGCGAATTTTCGTATATATATATTTTTTCATAGAGACAGGGTTTCACCATGTTGGCCAGGCTGGTCTCGAACTCCTGAGTGCAAGTGATCTCCCTGTCTCAGCTTCCCAAAATGCTAGATTGGATTTATTTTTGACTTTTTGCTCTCACTGCCTTTTGGGCCACTCACTCAGGGCCTTATGCCTGAGTATCTGGCACATTTTCTTCACCAGGTTGTGGAGTCCTGGGAGGGAGGACCAGGGACGTCATTAAACTTCTCATAGCGCGTGGCACTGTGTAGGTGCTTTGTAGTCATTCATTGAATGTATAATTCCACTTAGGTGGAACTTTAGGATGTGAGCCAGCAGTTTCTTCATGGTAGCTTTTTAAAATTTTTTTGAGATGGAGTCTTGCTCTGTTGCCCAGGCTTGAGTGCAGTGGCGTGATCTTGGCTCACCACAACCTCCACCTCCCGGGTTGAAGTGATCTTCCTGCCTCAGCTTCCTGAGTAGCTGGGATTACAGGCGTGCACTACCACACCCAGCTAATTTTTGTATTTTTAGTAGAGACGGGGTTTCACCATGTTGGTCAGGCTGGTCTCGAACTCCTGACCTCACGATCCACCAGCCTCAGCCTCCCAAAGTGTCAGGATTACAGGTGTGAGCCACCGTGCCCAGCCAGTAGTTTTGTTTTATTATCTAATGTCTCCTAAAAGAATGTGGCACAGCCAACTGAGAGAAGGACGTCCTGCCTCCTGTTTGATTGATCATGACATAAGTTTGCAAGCATGCTAACATGTCATTAAATAACATAAATTAAACCTCAAGAACGAAGATGTTTGGCTGTTCTTCCTGAGAATCTGTGTATACAGTTTGTCAGCCCTGAATCTCCCAAAAGCGCCCCTGGAATGTGAGCTCTGGATGTTTCTAGTTTTTGTTGGAAGTTGATCAGAGCCATCAGTCCTGTCAAGTGGTTAGACCAGGAGGAAGATAAATCGAATCCAGGGCCTTACACAGACTTTTAAAACAAAATTCTTGTTTCCTGATGTTTTGTTTTGTACTATGAGTTAATTTGAGTTGGCTGTGAAGAGTGTGAGTGATTCTTCTCAAGTCCCCGTGTTTGTTTGCATCAGAACTGGCACATGGAATATGTGCCATGACAGGGTTAGAACTAAGACAGTGCTTAATTTCCATTTCAGCAAGATGAGTTTCAGAGATTAAAGAGCTGAGGCTGTCAGTGGTTGTGATGTAAATGCCATCATTTTCTCGATCCTGGTGGCCAGCGTTAGAGGGAAAGAGGCTGAAGGCCTGACCTTGCTGATGTCCAGCCTTCTCTGTCATGGCTCTGCTGGTCTGTGTCCTCCACTTTCCGGCCACACCCCACCTTTTCAAGAGCCCTTGTTTGGAAGTCAGGACACCCAAGGTTGAGGACTGGTCCTACCTTTGCCTTTGAATAGTTTTTAACCTGGAGCATCCTATCCCCTAGGGGGTGCTTAAATATTTGTGGGGGGCAATTTTGGTTGTCACAATTATGGTTATTATATTATTTTTGAGTTTTATTTCAAGATTATAATGATGGCATTATAAATATTACTTATAAAAAGAGGGTGCTGGGTGGGCATGGCGGCTCACGCCTATAATCCCAGCGTGGATCACTTGAGGTTAGGAGTTTGAGACTAGCCTGGGCAACATGATGAAACCCCATCTCTGCTAAAAATACAAAATTTAGCTGGGTGTGGTGGCAGGTGCCTGTAATCCCAGCTACTCAGGAGGCTGAGACGTCCTAGGACAAATGCTTGCCCAGGAGGTGGAGGTTGCAGTGAGCTGAGATCATGCCCCTGCACTCCAGCCTGGGTGACAGAGCAAGACAGTATCTCAAAAAAAAAAAAAAAGGGTGTTGCATCTTTAGCATTGAGAAGCCCTGAGATGGATCATTGGGTTCTCTGAGCCTTAACTGACCTTTTTTTTTTTTTTTTTTTTTTGAAATAGAAATAATGCTGGCCCTACTCGTCTCTCAGAGTTTTGAGAATCAGTTGTGGAAATCATGTGAATCTGAGTCCGAGTGTTTCCTCAACTGAAAAATGGGAATAGTATAGGTTTAACGTGGCCTTTGTAAGGATTAAGTAGGATTACACATGTAAAGCACTTGGTAAGTGGTAAAGCAAAATGCAACAATGTGTATACCATCAACTGATTATTTAATCCTGACTTCCTGCCCGGCCAGCTGTCATACTGTTGACTGGGTACATCTTGTGATCTTCCATCTTTACATTCCAGACCTTAGTGCTTGCGTGTGCTGCTCTCTCTCTTTCTTTTGCTCTTTTCCTTTCTATCCTCTCTCTCTCTCTTCCTTCTTCCCTCCTTTCTACTCTGCCCTTCCTGGACTTTTCCCCCTCATCTTCTCTGCCTGTGCCAATCTGCTGTTTCCTGAAAATTTCTCTTATCTGAACTCACACAGGGCCCCAGGGGAAGGATCTTCTCCTTCTGTTAGTTTCCTGCTCAGTGCTGGTTTCCTGCTCGGTCATTGGCTTGTGGAATCATTGGTTATCTTCCCCCGCACGTGCATCTGATTGCTCCCTGGAATGCAAATCCCTTGGATTTAGCATGAGACTGCAGAACTGGTAGATGTCAGTAACTGTTGATTTTCTACACCCAAGAGACGTGCTTTCGATGGAAACAAGCCTGTAAACCCGAACCTTTTCTTCCTTGAGGATATGTAATCACCCAAGCAGTAAAGCTAGTTACAGACTTTTAGAACAGGAAAGAACCTCAGGGAGTTACTCTTTATTGCATATAACAGGTGGTTTATATACTTTATATACTTTGTATCTTTTCTTTCTCATAATAATATTAAAAGGTAAATGTGGCCACCTACATATCATGAGCAAGGAGGCTAAGACTCAGAGATGTTAACTCTCTTGCCCAAGGTCACTCATCTTGAAGTAGTAGAAGGGCTTCCCTTTGTCTTCAGAATCTATGTTCTACTATTTTATTCTGCTTCTTAAGGAAAATGAAGCTTTGATCATCACTAGAATACCATTTAGGGTAAGAAAGCTGAAAGAGTCAACATTAAGTAAAAACAAACAAAAAAAATCATGAAGCGGCAGTCCTTTCCAGTGTCGAAACAGCTAAGGCATGGCCACTGAGGAAGTATTAGATGGCTACCATCTAATGCCAAACCAGTGTTTTGCTAAGATGCCAAAGGAGAGAGGGGCTTCATCATTAAATGGCACGAAGAAACCCTGAAACCTGTACAGCAAGCAGGTTTGAATAACACAGCAGCAAGTGTACAGCCTCTGGGGCCAGACTGTGGGTTTGGATCCCAGCTCTCCTACTTCTTAGCTGTGGGACCTTGGGCAGCTTCCTTATCCGTCCCCTTGTATCTCAGTTTCTGCATTTGTAAAACATGGGGGTGATAATAGAACCCGTGCCTCAGGGTAGTGGTGAAAAACAAAAGAGATGATACCCATAAGGACTTAAAGCAGTGCCTAGCACATAATAAGGCTCACTGAGTGGTGGCGTTGGTTATTGAGGCTAAGTATTGCACAGCGAGAACTTAAAAACAATTCCAGCTGCTTGGCAAGGGCCAGAAGTTGACGGCCTTGAATCACTCACAGAAGCCTGATGGGTGCATGGTGGTGTCTCTTCTGACTCCACGGAGGGTCCATCTGAGGTTCCCCCACATGTATTTATCTAGGAATGTGTCCAGTGGAGGCAGGTTTTAAGGTCAGACCTCACCCTGTAATGATGAATAACAATTCTCTTTGACTAAGAGATGGGCTTAAGACGCCAAGGGGTTTTGTTATTAAAAGTAAATAGCAACATGCTCTATTCTTCCTCCAAGAATCCAGAATAAATTGATTTCCTAGGCAGGGTTTGTAACTAAGTACTGAGTCTCTCACACTGCTCTCTGAAAGGTCCCAGTTAAGCCCCTGAGAGGCATGAATAGTTGATGAAGGTTTTATATTTGGACCCTTAATAAAACTGGGCTTGCCAGCTTTTAGAAAAGTGCTTCAGTTATTCAATGAGTAAGGCTGTGCGGGCCTAAAGGTATCTGTTTGGCTGGCAGGGTATTCAGGAGCATCAGGAAGTGCTTCCCTGATGGGGTGCTACAGGACTAGATCTGGAAAGGGAACTTTAGCCTGTTTCTGACTGCAGGGTTCTGACCAAGCTTGGGCAATAGCTCCCTGTTGGAAAATGGGTATGAGGGACCACAGCAATCATCTATCTAATCTACTGGTGTTTGGCCATGTAATATGAGAAATGACGATTATTCTTTCATCAGTGTCTTTCAGGTACCTTCTTATGTACCTTCTAATGTATATTGGTTTTCCTGTTCTTAAAGGCCCGAGAACTGTGCTGCTGGAAACAACCACAGCCTTGCTGGTCATGAGCTTACATTGCTCTGTGGTTTGAGACGTGAGGCTTGATTAGGAGATAAAAGCCAGGTGGTGATGATTTTCCCACCCTTCGCTCCAGAGAGGGTCCTTACCAACCTTTACACCTCTCCTGGGGTCCCTTCCCCTAGAATTCCTAGGAGTCCCCCAGTGGCTCCCCGTGCCTAATTTCTGGGATTTGGAAAAGCTGCTGTTGAATAGGGCTATGGCTATGCGTGTGTGCATGCACACACACACACACACACACACGTGGTTTCAGAAAGACGAAATTCAGGAGCCATGGGAAGCCACTGCCATGGCTCCTTCCCGGGACTTACCAACTCTGAAATGCTGCTGGTATTCAGAGAACGACAGCTCTCTGTGCTTCTCCGTGCCTGATCTGAGTGTCGGGGTCCCTCCCCTTGCCCCGGAGAGCGAAGGGATGGGAAGTTAGGGAAGTTGAGGGAAGGAGAGGAGGTACAGTGATTTACCATTTGCTTTCTGAACAGTGTTCAAGATAAAACCATAAATCGAGATGCAGAAAATGAACACACGTTCTCTAATGTTACTCCTAATGGCTAACTTCATGTCTTAGTCCTTGTTATGCCTTAATGATGGTTGACATTCATTGAGCTCTTACGTTTCTCATTAAACCCTCTCAGCCTTGTAAGAAATTACTAGTACCCCTGTCTTTACAAAAAGGAAACCACACCTGAGAAAGATGAATTTTCCCAAGGTGTCACAGCTGGTTATAGATGGCGCTAGGGTTTCATTCCAGGCCCCACTGCAGAGCTTTCCATTCAGCGGCGATGCTGAGCTGGCTCTGGGCTTTGCTGTCTGTCTTTTTCTCTACAGTGCAAATTCTGTCTTCAATATGTTAAGACCATTTCATGGTTTGTATTTAGCATTGGTAAGGTCGTGTAAATTGATTTTTTTGACATTCAGCTTTCTATGCTAGGACATTCATTTTATCTAGTTTCTCTAGGCTCTGAAAAGGAAGAGCCTTCCTCTTTTGAGCAGAGAACAGGGTGTTCAGAAGTCTGGGACATGCCAAGGAGAGCCCTGAAGGAGAATTTCTGGTGGAAGCAGTTTACTTAGGAGACCCTGCTCTTCCTTTTCTCGCCTCTGCACTCCCTCCCTTTGATCCCGGTAACCACCTCCGCTCCTCTGGTCCACCAGAGATTCTAATTCCCACCTATCTTTGTAGCCCAAACCCCTTTCTCAAGGCATATCTAATAAGTAAATGGATATTTTCAAAGGAACTTTTGCCCAAAGGCAGGGAAAGCAACAAAAAGAATTGATAACTAAAAAGTATTTTTAAACTTCATGTTTCTGTTCCTAAAACTATGAATTTTACCAAGACACCAAACTCTTCAAAAGTATTACACCATGGCTGGGTGTGATAGCCCACACCTGTAATGCCAGAACTTTGAACTTTGCGGGGCGCTGAGGCAGGAGGAGCACTTGAGGCCAGAAGTTTGACACCAGCCTGGGCAACATAGTGAGACCCCATCTTAAAAAAAAAAAAAAAAAGCTTAGCTGGTGTGGTGGCACACACTTGTAGTCCTAGCTACTTGGAAGGCTGAGGCAGGAAGATCACTGGAGCTCAGGAGCCCAAAGCCACAGTGAGCTGGGAATGCACCACTGTACTCCAGCCTGGGTAACAGAGTGAGACCCTGTCTAAACAAACAAACAAACAAACAAGCAAAATGCCACTTATGCACTTGGTAGATGAGCAACCTCGTTTGCCTGGCTTGTAGATCTTATTTTTTCAACACTCAAGATCGAGTTTATTTGCTACCCGCTTCCTTTTTAAACACAAACCTTTTTCTCCAGATAGGATCCCCCACTCAATTCTAGTTTCCAGTCTGAGCTAGAATGATGGTTTTAACACATGACCACAAATTCTCCACCATTTGAAAGATGGAGCCTAATTCTCTTCCCCTTGACATGGGTTGTACTTGAAGACTCATTTCTAATTAATAGAAAGTTGAAGGAGTGATATTGTTAGACTTTGGAGACTAGATTGTAAAAGGCATTGTGGCTTCTATTTTGCCCTCTCTTAGATTACTAGCTCTTGGGGAAGCCACTTGCCATATGGCTTCACACTCAACCCTATGGAGAGGCCCACATGGCAAGGAAACTGAGGCTTTCTGCCCACAGCTATGTGAGTGGGGTATCTTGGAAGTAGATTGTGCAGCCCCAGTCAAGCCTTCAGATGAACACAGCCCTGGTTGGCATCTGAACTGCAAATCTGAGTGATCCTGAGCCAGAAAAACCTACCTAAGCTGTCTCTGAATTCTTGACCCACAGAATCTCTGAGATAAAGGATATTTGTTGTTTTAGACCACTAATTTTGGGGGATAATTTGTTATGTAGCAACAGATACTCAATAGAAGATGTGCGCCTATTTCTCAGGTGACATTTGGGACAATGACTGTTACATGCTAGTTTTCAACTCTACTCCAGATTGTTCTTCTCTTGTTTAGTACCTTATGAGCTGTGTAAACTAAACTCTCAAAGCCTCAGTGTCTTCCTCTGTACAATGGAGATAATAGATTCCCCCTCAGTGAGGTTTTTTTGTTGTTGTTGTTTTTGAAATAGGGTCTTGCCTGTCACCCAGGCTGGAGTGCAGTGATGCAGTCTCGGCTCACTGCACCCTCTGCCTCCCAGGTTCAAGTGATCGTCCCACCTCAGCCTCCTGAGTAGCTGGGACTACCGACGTGCATCACCATGCCTGTCTAATTTTTGTATTTTTAGTAGAGATGTGGTTTCACCATGTTGGCCAGGATGGTCTCAAACTCCTGACCTCAGGTGATCTGCCTGCCTTGACCTCCCAAAATGCTGTGATCAATGAGTTGTTATTAGTACTGGGTTCATAGTAGGCCACTCAATACATGGATAGCTGTTAGTATTATTAATATATTTTCAACAAGCATAATTCTTGTTTCATCTCACTTTTTCTGAATTCCTTCTTTTCTCACCTCCTTGAGAAGCCTGGTAAAGCACTTCTGTAACCCAGTGGGCATAGGCCTCTGTTAGCTGTTGTGATAGAGTGCTTGTGGATCTCTGCAGCTGACAAGAAGCTTCATGAGAATGGGGAGGAACATACTGTTTTTGTTTCCATAGTGCCTAATACCAAATAAATAAATGAATGAAGTATATAGCTGCTTCTGCTGTATTTGCACATAAGCTGTTATTGGCATTCAATGTCATTAAAATGGTTAACTTTTATCTCCAGCCAAAGAAGGTACGCATTGGAAAACAAAAATGCGTTAGAGAATCTGTTGTTCATTTTGTTCTCTGTCTTTCCAGCCCAGAAAATCTATGATTTTACTGTCAATTTGTGTAGGCAGACAATAGTTCTCACGTCCATTATTTTTTTTTACTATATAGGGCCCGCTTTAGCATTAAAGGGCCATTTCAGGGAAAATGTTGCTGTGAGAACCTCTTCCCAATAGCTGGAATATAAGTTGATTATTCAAGACATTTTAATTTTAAGATTATAATAAACATTATTGAACACAAATTCTCAGATGGAGGGTGTTAAACATTTTTCTCTAGTGTTGGAAGGCAGCATAGAACAGGCAAAGGGAATGGGGTTGTTTCTGACTTAAGACCAAATCCAGATCCCAGAATTTACAAGCTATATAGCTGCCTGACTGTGGCCCCAGCTGTTTCTTCCCTGAGCGTCCATTTGCTCTACTCCACGTGGATGAAAACGAAGAACATCAGAGAAAACTCCTCACATTGCCATCTCCCCTCCCAGGCTTCTATGAATCTTTTCATCCTCTGTTCCCTCTCTTTGGTGTCTGTGTATTCACCAGATGTTTCATAGGTATTTACCGTATGTCAAGCCATGCTGGGCACAGGACTGTACCAACACACAAGACCTGGTCCTATTCCCTGAGGGCTCCCTGAGGGCTGGCAAGCTGGGATCTGCACACCGAGTGAGTGGGTAGCAGGCAGCTCTCTAGCATGGCATTATGGGGTTAAATTTCTCCTAGCACAAATTCTGGGTCAGATTCAGCCCCTGGTGATTGTCTCTTTCCAGTTGGTAGGCTCGGATGCTGTGGAGTAGTCCAGTGTAGGGTTTACTCTCAGTTTTGCTTTGCTAAGGGAAATCTGAGACTTGTTATTCTGCAGTTACATCATTAATTAGTGATACTTGCAGCAGTAAACATCATGTCAGCTAAAACTAGTAATTCTGCTACCTCTTCTGCTGAAGCTAAATGGGAGGGAGAGCTGGATCTGGTGGGATGTGCACCCGACATTCCCAAACCAAAGGCAAAAGGATGTTCAGCAGGGTTTAGCAGGAAAGAAAGACTGTGCTCAGGTGCACACGTAAACTAGGCAGGGGAGCTCTTGAAACAGGAAAAAGACCATTTGTTCATGTAGCTCAATGTTTTTCCTGGTAATCCTTGTCAGAATTCATCCAGTTCATCTATCCATCCACAATGAGTGCCTGCTGCATATCAGGAGTAATACCGAAGTAAAAGAAAGTGCTCGCAAGAAATCTGTGATCCAATTAAAAGATAGATCATAGAATTATAGATTTTTAAAAAATATTAGCATCCATTGTTGGTAAAGGGGAAAGGAGATGAACATTTTTAAACATTGATGCTGGAAATATTAATTGATGCACTTGTTCTCGAGATCACTTCAGCAATCTTTACAAATGCTCTAATTTGTATTTCAATTTGTCAAGCAAGTCCACTTATGGGAATCTATCTGGAGAAACTAATAATGGAAATGTGCATAAACATGCAAGAATTTTTATTGCTATTTTTTATGGTAGCCAAGAAGCAAAGGAAACAAGTGAAATGTCCCGTAATGTGGTGTTATTGACAACCTTGTCTAGCTGTACAGTGGAATGCAATGCAGCCTTGAAACAATGCATTTTAGAAGACAGTTCAGTGGCCTATGAAATATTAATGCCACATTGTTAAATGAAAAGAGTAGATCACAAATCAATAAGAATCGCATGACTCTAATTTTGTATAATATATGCATAAAAACAATGTCAACAGTGGCTGTTTCTAGGCTCTTTGAATCTTCAAATTTGCGTTTGTTGTGGATTCCCAAATTTTCTACAGTGAACACATATTGCCTTTGTAGTTATAAAAAGCCATTGACAATAGAACGTGATAAAAGTGCAATTTGGCTAAAGGCCTCGGCCAAGTGCCTGAGAACCCAAGAGTGGAGCTCAGCAGAAACGAGGCTGTTCCTTTTCTCATGTGTGCATGTGTGCATTATTTCATTCAACAGATACCTGTTGTGTTTGCAGGCATATGTGAATCCACGCATCACACAGCCGTGGAGCACTTACCATTGCCAGAGTCTGTGCTGAGGGCTGTAGGTGCTGAAGCCTCAGCTCCACAGAGGAGGAGCTGATTGTCACGGAGCATCTATTCTTTTGGAAAGAAAGACAAGCAGATAAACAAACAAGAGAATTGCAGATAGTACCAAATGTTTTGAGGAACGTAGCCAGGGTATTTTAATAGAGAATGACTGGGCAGTCAGGGGTGATCTCTGAGGAGTTTACAGCTACAGAAAAACCAGGAAGAAAAAAAAATATGAAAATGCCCTAAAGTAGGAGCAAGCTTGGCTTTTTAAGGAGAAAGAAAATAAGTCAGTGTGTCTAGAGTCTGGGGGAGTGAGGCTGCCGCCTACATCTCTAACCTGATCACGTGTCTTGCTCCCCCAGGCTACCTACAGCCCCCATGTAGTGTTATTGTCAGGATTAACTGAGATAATACACAGTGCCTGACAAATTAAATGGGCCTTAAACATTTTGTGAGGTAATAAGGAAAAGTGGAGTACAAATGGGTTATTTGACTGTATCAAGGATTTATTATCAGTTTTTTAGGCATTGTGACATTTGAATGTTTATGTTAAACAAAGGTCCTTATCTTTTAGAGATACATGTTAAAGTACTCATGGATGAAATATTATAATATTCGGGATTGACTTCAAAATTACCCATGGGGAGGGAGGCAGTGGCTGGGGGGATGACCCTAAGTTAATGATTGATAAAGCTGAAGCTGCACTCTGGTTACATGGAATCCATTTTAATCTTCTCTCTTTTGTACGTTAGAAATTTTTATGATAAGAAGTTTGAGGTTCGCACATCAATAAAAGTTTGGTGGAAGATGAGCCCACAGTAAATATCTCTTAAGTCTTCTCACTTCTGGAGACGCACACCCACACGCAAACTCTCCCTTTTCTGTGACGTGCACTATTCTGCCTTTCTCGGATGTTAAGCTTCCTTGCAGAGGCTGTTTTGAGGTGTGTGTCAATGCACAGGGCCATCTGTCATCAAGGAGTGGCTGAGCATTTTGCTGTCACAGCAGCAGAGGATGTTGTACTTAATGACTTTTAAATTATGCTTTGCATTTTCTAAGATAATGTCTTCTGTGGGGAATAAGCTCACTGGATAGCACAGTTTGCTTTCTAAATTGGTTCCAAGGCTTTTCAAAACATTAGAGTCTCACCTAAACTGTCTTTCAGGAAAGGCAAAGGGTATGTATAGGGGAAGAAAGGCAGTAGGCCAAGAAACATGAATGGCCTCAGTCAGTTTTCTTTCAGCCGTCTCGTTAACAAGCTATGTGGTTTGGACATGTCATTTAGCTTCTCTGAGCTTCGTTTCCACATGTAAGGAATAAGAGAATTGGACTAATTTCTCTGGTCCCTTCCAATTCTAAAAATCTCCTTTTTACTGATAACTTTCTCACTAAATATATTCATGTTCACTGGAGAAAATCAGGAACTTGTGGAAAAGGCAAAGACAGAAATGAAAATCACCTTGCCTCTTCCCTCTACCACCCAGAAGATAACTATTTTCAGTGCCTGTATATGTTATTCTTAAGAATCAAATTCACGCAACATATTTTGTTGAACAACTCATCGGTAGGTTGCATCAACCACTGAAGGAATGTAAAGATGAGCAGATGTGGTCTCTTCCCTCAGGAGCTGGTAATGTGATGGCCAGCACCGTTTCCTGCTGCTTTACGTAAGGGACGCTTCCCATGAGAGAGAAACCTCGCATCCGGCACTACACTCTGCTGAGTTTTAATGCTGTTTGCATTGTTGTTTCACACACATTTGAAAACTTTTTCGAATATTGTTTCTTCCGATTATGTGCAGAAGTAGAGCTCTTATGGGTAGGCTAATGAGTAAAGGATAGAATTTTCCAAGAAAAGCAACAGACACTCTTAAACCAGACTTTCTTTATTATATTCATTTTCTTTGGCTGCCTACCTCTAACATATCAGCACTGATGTGGAGAAGCAACTTGTCTGCTTTGAATTTCACCTGCTGCCCGTGGGCCACACACAGGCCTCCTCTGATGAAGGCCTCCTCTGATGAAGGCCTAATGGGCAATGCTGCCTTCACGGAGCTGGAAGGCCAGCAGAGGAGGAGAAGGCTTTAGGTGCAGCAGGGAATCTGGAAGCTAGCCCTCCTTCCCTGGGACAATTCACTTTGCAACAGGAGGCAGTGAGAAAACCTAGAAATCTGGCAAATGTGGTGAAAGAGCACTGAAGGGAGGGAGGAAAGAGGGAAGGGTGAGGATGTGGAGAGACCAACTTATTTATTTGGCTGAAATGTGCATTCAGCATGTCAAGGCTGCTGTATTATTCATGAAGCTCTTATGTGTCTTTTTCCACGCCAGTTTCAAAGAGGAGGTGTGTGATCCGAGCCTGGCAGAGTGCCCTGCTTAAACAGCACCACCCCAGTACCCAGCCCTCACTTCAAGGGAGTCTGGGTCTGTAGCCACAGCAGTCAAGAGCGGGGATTTTGCATTATTCTCACCTTCCCTGCATGTAGCATTCCCGTACCTGCTTCAAGTAAATGGAAGATCAGTTCAAATAGTAAATATGATATTTAATTTTTCTATCACAAACTTTGGACATGTCTTTGAGTTTAGCATAGATGCATGTTCGCCATCATTCCATTATTTGAAAAAGTTCTGTAGCGCCCCCTCCCTCCCCTCTACAAATGGAATTTGCTTCCAAGGTGCAGGAAAGAGACATGAAAGAGGAAATAAATATTTTCGATGGCATGCATTTGAGAATTTCCTAGTTCTCAAGGAATTCAGGCCTGACCATAACTTATTGTGTGTTTTCCAGAAAGGCAGTTAGAAGCAAAGAATATGTGGAGAAGGAAGTTCAAGTCCCATAACACAAATGGACATTAGAAAATCTGCCTTCTTCTTTTTTTTTTTTTTTTTTGTTTTTTTTTGAGATGGAGTTTCGCACCTGTGGCCCAGGCTGGAGTGCAATAGCGCAATCTCAGCTCGCTGCAACCTCAGTCTCCCGGGTTCAAGCAATTCTCCTGCCCCAGCCTCCCAAGTGGCTGGGATTACAGACGCCCACCACCACGCCCAGCTAATTTTATATTTTTAGTAGAGATGGGATTTCACCATGTTGGCCAGGCTAGTCATGAACTCCTGACCTCAGGTGATCCACCCACCTCGGCCTCCCAAAGTGCCAGAATTACAGGTGGGAGCCACTGCTCCCAGCCACCCTTCCTTGTAAGAGGGACACAGACAACAGGGAGCATGGGAACTTTGGTGGTGTTCATCCTGGAAGGGAAGGTTCTGGAATAACACTTGGCCATCTCCAGATACTTGGAGGCTATCACATGGAGGAGGAATTAAACTTTCTCTGCACATGATGCAAAAGTGTTGAACTGATTTATTAGTGTGTGAACACAACAGAGAGATAGATTTTTCTTTAGTATCGGAAACATTTATAGGATGATATACAAAGATGGAAGATCTTTCCAGAGAGAACTAGAAAGTTGCTGGTCCCTTTAAGCAAAGGTTAGGAGATTGCTTCCCTCCCTGCCCCCATCCCGCCCCCACCCACTGATTCCACCCTCTCACCACATATCTTTCTTCCAGTTCCCCAAAGGAACCAAACCTTTTCTACATCATTACCACTGTGTGGAGGTTACCCCCACCCACCCTTTCAACATGCCAAAGCTTGTTTTCCTTTAGACTTCAGTTTAATTGTTACATCCTCCTATCTATATGTCTTTATTGGCCCCTTACCTAAAGACAGTCTTACTGTGAAACCAAGCCATAACGTCTTATATTTTTCCTTTACAACACTTACCAAATTGGACCAGGCCTGGTGGTTCCCACCTATAATCCCAGCATTTTGGGAGGCTGACACAGGCAGATTGCTTGAGGTCAGGTGTTCGAGACCAACCTGGCCAACATGGTGAAACCCTCTCTCTACTAGAAATACAAAGAATTAGCTGGGCATGGTGGCACACGACTATAGTACCAGCTACTCAGGAGGCTGAAGCAGGAGAATTGCTTGGACCCGGAAGCAGAGGTTGCAGTGAGCCAAGATTGCGTCACTGCACTCCAGCCTGGGCAACAGAGCGAGACTCCATCTCAAAACAAATAAAACCACTTACCAAATTGATGCATATACACACACACACATATATAATATATATATATCCGATATGTGCACACAGTATGTTTACATATATGTAAAACAACACAAATATACCCAAATACAATTTGTGTAACCATTTGTTTAATGTATGTTTCACCAATGGAAGTTTGCAAGAAATACCATGCCTGTTTTATTCATTCCTTCTTCTGTTGTGTACAGTACTTGGAATGTAGTAGATGCTCAATAAATGTGTCAAATGACTGGATGAATTAACAATATTCATGCACCAACGTATCATGATTCGTGTTACTCTAAGAGTGGGATGTAAACCACTAGAGATGACTTTAGATGTCACCTGAGTCGAGCACTAGATAATATATCACCTTTTATTTTCAATTGGAAGTATTTTTATTTTCAATTTACTTTCAATCCCTCTGATGTTATTAAAGAGAAAAGCATCGTTTGATGACGGTCTTTAATCACTGCTGTTCACTTGCCAGCCTCCCTAGTCTACACAGAGAGATCAGGCCTCAGCCAGCAACACTATCTAACTGAACTTTAATAACATGTTTTGTTTCTATTGCATTTATTCATAGGTTACCTTTTATTTGTGACACATGATATTGATTTTTCTTTTATGGAAGTGACACAAAGTCTCCTTTTAAAACAAAACTATAAAAGTAAAAATGTGAGTGTATTTAAGAGAAATATTAAGGAAATAGTACAGTTATGACATATTGGTGGTTCTTGAATTACTGAAATTTTGGGTTTTGAAGTGTTTGAAGTTTTGGAACTAGCTAGAAGGTCGCTAGAGTCTAAGATGGGCACTCCCAAGTCCACCCCCAAACTAGTGCAGGACCATGACAAAGTAAATGCAATGAAGTGAGTTTCTCCCAAAACTAAGCTGATTCATTGTCGTTCTGATAGCATGTTGTTTTCTGAGATTAAAGTATCTTTTCCCCAAACAGATGATGATTTTTAAAAATTGCCCCCAAATCTGGCCGGGCATATGCCTGTAATCCCAGCACTTTGGAAGGCTGAGGTGGGTGGATCACTTGAGGTCAGGAGTTCGAGACCGGCCTGGCCAACATGGTGAAACCCCATCTCTACTAAAAATACAAAAATTAGCCGGGCATGATGGTCCGTGCCTGTAATCCCAGCTACTTGGGAGGTTGAGGCATGAGAATCTCTTGAACCTGGGAGGCGGAGGTTGCAGTGAGCCAAAATCACACCACTGCACTCCAGCCTGGGCGACAGAGCAAGACTCTGTCTCAAAAAAAAAAAAAAAAAAGCCCCTAAATGTAGTGTTGGCAGCTCCGTGCTATTCCCTCTCTTTTCGTTATTTAGTCATATAGTGTGGGAGAGGTAATTTTACCTGCCTTAGAATCCAAAAGTCTGGGGCCCACTGCTATTAGAGGACCTTTATGGTTCCTTCCAGCACAGATTAATAGTTGCCAGCAAACGTGGTGGTGTGTGCCTCCCGAGTAGTCCCAGCTACTCAGGAGGCTGAGGCAAGAGAATTGCTTGAACCCAGGAGGTGGAGGTTGCAGTGAGCCAAGATTGCGCCCCTGCACTCCAGCCTGACGATAGAGCGAGACTGTCTCCAAAAAAAAAAAACAAAAGGTTGCCAGTAAAATCTTGTTTGCCTCCTGTGTGAATAACATGAGAGCGGTTGGTCCCACTCTTGCCTGTGTGTGTGTGTGTGTGTGTGATGGTCCCCAGTGCAAATGCTGATGTGTCATGCATACTACCCTAAAGTAAAAAGCATTTGTGTGTTTTTTTCCCTTTCTTTCAAATAGGGAGTACAAGTATATTTATAAAAAAAAGAGATTGTGAAAATAATTTCTAGATATGGTGAGCACTGTATAAGGGATGTCATAGGAGAACGAGATGGTTGGGGGAGTAGAGGGTACCAGGGGGAGGGTGTTCTGTGGTAGCTTCTCCCATTGGAGACAGGACAGGGATGGACAGCGTCTGAGGGCAGCGGCTCCTAGATGGCAGGATGAGCATTTGGAGGGCAGCAGCCTCCCCATTTTCTGAGATAGGTGGTGTCAGAGGTTGGGCAAGGAGGAGAACAGGGGTTGGCAGAGGAGAGATAGGTGGGTCATCTGTGGAGGGATCCACACGTCAAGTGCTGCTGGACACAGGGAGGCTCCTGTGCCCCAGGCATCAGCCTGGAAAGAAGTTAGGCTGTTGCAACATTGTCGTAACTGCTGCCTTTCTCGTGGTTTGTGTCTGTGGAGCGTTTGCTTTGCTCATAGAACCGAAACCTGTGGCTAGGACTTTTAGATCCCCATTAGAAATTTAGCAGAAATCATAAGACCGGAGAGATTATGGCCTTACCGATTGTATCAATTTTGGCAACTGCCTAATCAGAAACATCCAAAGAACCAGACCTTTAAAATGATTTATACTTGTTATATCCCATGATCAGCCTTTGGCTTCTCATTTGAAGCTGCTGCCTGTGGTGACATCATAGTTAGATACTTACTGTATCTGACTGGTCCGTAGCAGGGACTATGATTTTCTCTCAGACTTAAAACTGTGGTCAGCAGAACTCTATTTTGCTTTTGAAAATCGGAACTCTTTCAAGGTAACATGCTTCAAGAGGAGTGATCTTCTCCCCTCCCTAAAATCCAGATGTTACACTTAGAAGTTACAAACAACTGAAAACTGAGAAGTCTAACTGCAAGCCGCCTTCTCTGCTGTTAAGCAGTCAGCATTCACCTACAATGGTCTTTCTCTGTTTTTGCCAGCAGGTGGTGACAGTGCAGGCTGTGCAGTTTACTTAAGTCTTGTTATTTATTATTTAAATAATCTCTCTCTCTCTTTCTCTCTTTCTCTCTCTTTCTCTTTCTCTCTCGACAGAGTCTTGCTCTCTTGCCCACGCTGGAGTGCAGTCGTGGGATCTCATCTCACTGCAACCTCCACCTCCTGGGTTCAAGCGATTCTCCTGCCTCAGGCTCCCAAGTAGCTGTGATTACAGTCACCTGTCACCACGCTCCACTAATTTTTTTGTATTTTTAGTAGAGACAGGGTTTCACTATGCCAGGCTGGTTTTGAACTCCTGACCTCAAGTCCCGCCCACCTCGTACAAATACATATTTATTATAGGAAGAATTAGAAAACAGATAAGCACAAAGGGAGTTGGGGGTGGGGGTAGGAATTGTATAATCCCACCATCTGTAGATAATCACTCCTGAAGTTCAGGCATACTACAGCCTTTGCGGTAAACTGACCTAAGCCAGTTTAGTGGTTCACCATATACAGCAGTTTATGGTTGATACCAGGAGCCTCCAGTGATGACGGATCTCTACCTGACAACCTCTCTGATGGTGAAAGGAGAAAGCAAGAGCAGTTCTCAAACTAATCCTGCTACAGGGACAAACATGTCTGAACAAGCAGTCACACAGCCTGTGCTGTAAACTGTGCTGGAGAGGCCCAAGCTCCCAGCTTTCAGCCACTTAGAAAAACACCTCGCATGAAAGGCTCTCCTGTGGCCTGCGCAGCAGCTGTGTTGTAGCCATAGCATTGAGCTAACTTCATAGAGTAGCTCAGGCCACAGAATCCTCCCTAATGTAAGACTAGAGGGATGGAGGCTGCTGGAGTTGCTGAATTCTCACATCCTCGTCATAAGAAGGCAGAGTGGCCTGTACAGCATTTCCAGCTGATCCATATACAGCAAGTCCTTAAATTGATGTCATTTCACTTGGCATCATTTCATGATTACCTTGATGAGAAAGTCTGTTCCTGGCTGGGGCCCCTGTCTGTGTGGGGTTTGCCCATCTTCCCACATCTGCATGGGTTTTCTCCAGGTCCCCCAATTTCCTCCCACATCGCAGAGATGTACATGTTTGGTTAACTGGCATGTGGTCCCAGCCTGAGTGAGAGAGAGAGAGAGAAAGTGTGTGTGTGTGTGTGTGTGTGTGTGTGTGGTGGGGGTGTGGGTCTGAGTGCACCCTGCTAGGGGATGTATCCTGTCCAGGATGGGTCCCAACATTGCAGCCTGAGCTGCTGGGACAGGCTTCAGCCACCCTTGACCCTGAAACAGAAATAACTGGGCAAATAATTATCTTCCTTGTGTTTATTAACCTTACTTAAGTGTATGTGTAGCTCACATTTATTTCAGTGTTTAATATTATAAATATTTTGGTTTTTATTTAGAAGTTTTATGATTTTTTTTGTGATCGGAAATATGTCATAAGAACTTAGCTCTTGTTGATATCAATTAGCCTGTAGTAAAATCACTTTCACTATATGTTGTTTCACTGAAAGTCGCAGTTTCCAAGAACCTGTCGACAACATGAAGTGAGCCCTTACTGTGCTGTCGTGCATTGCTTAACAACAGGGATATGGTCTGAGAAATGCATCATTAGTCAATTTTGTCATTGTGTAAACATCATAGTGTACTTATGCAAACCTAGATGGCATAGCCTACTATACACCTACACTCTATGCTGTGGCCTGTTGTTCCTAGGCTAAAAATCGATACAAAGTGTTACCATACTGAATACTGTAGGCAGTTGTAACACGGTGGTGGTTGTGTATTTACACATATCTAAACAGAAAAGGTACAGTAAAAACACAACGGGTTATAAAAGATTAAAAATGGCACACCGTGTAGGGCATTTACCATGAAGGGAGTTTGTAGGACTGGAAGTTACCCTGGGTGAGTCAGTGAGTGGTAAGTCAATGTGACCACTCACACAAGTGTAAACTTTAAACACTATACTAAGGCTACGCTGTATTCATTTAAAACTTTTTCTTTAATAATAAACCTTAACTTACTGTAACTTTAAAAATAAATTTTAAGAAACTTTTGACACTTTCATAATAACACTTAGGACACAAATATATTGGATAGCTATACAAAAAAATCGTTTCTTTATATCCTTATTCTATAAGCTTTTTTTCTATTATTTATATTTTTACTTTTTCAATATTTTGTTATAAACTAAAACACAAACACACACATTAAGCATTGGCCTACACAGGGTCAGGATCATCAATTTCACTGTCTTCCACCTCCACCTCTTGTCCCACTGGGAGGTCTTCAGGGGCAATAACACATTTGAAGCTGTCATTTCCTGCGGTAACAATGCCTTCTTCTGGAATATCTCCTGAAGGACCAGCCTGAAGCTATTTTACAGTTAACCTTTTTTTTTTCATAAGTGGAGTACACTCTAAAATAATAATAAAAGGTATAGCATAGTAAATACGTACACTGGTAACATAGTTCTTTTATTATCAGGTATTATGTACTGTACATAGCTGTATGTGCTACACTTTTACACAAATGGAATAGTAGGTTTGTTTCCACCAGCAACACCACAAACACATGAGTAATGTATTACGTTGCAACATTATGATGGCTGTGAAGTCACTAGAGGATGGGAATTTGTCAGTTCCATTATAATCTTACAGCGTCACCATTGTTTCTGTGCACTCCATTGACTGAAACATAGTTAAGCAGTGCATAACTGTATTTTGAACACCTATTTTCATCCAAAATCATTTCTAATATCCATTATACTTATTAATAAACCCGCTGATGTTTATTAAAGATAAAGGCAGCCGAAGCCTTATAATAGCCATTTTTTTTGGAAATACCATTTTTTTGTTAAAGTCTGTCAAATGCTAGGCAACTGCCCCTAGAGTATAAATTAAGACTCATATACCTGTATACCATACTGTTTCTGCTGGTGTATTTTAAAGAGAATTAGAGACACTTTTTCAATGTATATGTGTGTGTAGGTATGTATAAATTGCTTAGCACATTTCAATTTATGTTCATTGTGTATGTATGTATTACTTAACAAAAGTGACATCACATGCTATATAGTATATAGTTTCATAACCTACCTTTTTCTTTAATAACAAATATATTTCCAAATCAAAATAACTGTATCAGTCTTAATGACTGCATACTATTCCATTTTATAACATAATTTACTCACAGCTCACTATGAATGGACATTTGTGGTTTTAGTAGCTTTTATTATTATAAGCATCACTAGAAAGATTATCTTGTACATGTTTCTTTGTGTCCATGTTCATTTAATTAGGACGCATTCTTAGAAGCAGAATTGCTGAATCATAGGGTCTGCATATTAGACAAATGTTTTAAACAAGATTTCAAATTACTTTGAAAGAATGTTGCAATCTATACTCCTACCAGCATCTGCTTTCTTAGATACTCTCCCACACTGGAAAGAATTTCAAACTTTTTTGCCCATTTGATAGGTAAAAAAATGGTAACTCATGTTACTCTTACTAGTGAGGTTTGACTTTAAAAAAAAGTTTGCAGTCTATTTGCATTTATCTTTGTATTGTTATTTCAAATATTTGTAGTGTAGGAAAATTAACTCTCTACACATCTCTCTATCCGTTGCCAGATGCCTTAAAATTATTTAGTTTTTAGTATGGGAAATGTAAAGTCAACTTAAAGCAGTTGAAATCATAACATTTCCTTTTTTTTTCTTTTTTTCCTTTTTTTTTTTTTTTTTTTTTGAGACGGAGTCTTGCTCTGTCGCCCAAGCTGGAGTGCAGTGGCCAGATCTCAGCTCACTGCAAGCTCCGCCTCCCGGGTTTACGCCATTCTCCTGCCTCAGCCTCCGGAGTAGCTGGGACTACAGGCGCCCGCCACCTCGCCCGGCTAGTTTTTTTTGTATTTTTAGTAGAGACGGGGTTTCACCGTGTTAGCCAGGATGGTCTCGATCTCCTGACCTCGTGATCCGCCCGTCTCGGCCTCCCAAAGTGCTGGGATTACAGGCTTGAGCCACCTAATGGAAGCTGCAGCTCAAAGTAGGGCAGTGTTTGAACTCGCCATTTCTGGTCTCCCCCCTCAACGATTAGAAGGGCATTGGCTTTAGACCCTCCTTTCAGAAGGGATAAATGGTGAGGTGCTCAGGTCCTCTGCATTCAAAACTGCCAAAGTAATAGAAGCACAACGCAATATGAAATAGAGGTTACAGTTCTTGAGTTAATTTGGTGGATGTAGACAGCCGAAGAGATAATTTAACCACCAGAGGGATATTTTCTTCAGCAGAATTATCTAGTTTCTTGTCTAGAACAGATTAGATTAATGAGAAAATTGCCACATTTTCAGTTCATTTGCTGGTGTGTTTTAAGGAAATGGTGCAAGGGAATAATATTTTCTCCTCCTCCCACTCCTTCCACGTTTTAGAATTCATCCTATGGATCCTGGATCAAGATAGTTCTGAGAGGGGCTTTCCTACATTGTTTAGACCAGGGTCTCCAACCCCCAGGCTGTGAACCGGTACCGATCTGTGGCCTGTTAGGAACCAGGCCACACAGCAGGAGGTGAATGGTGGGCGAGCAAGTGTTACCTCCTGAACTGTGCCTCCTGTCACATCAGCGGCGGCATTAGAATCTCATAGGAGTGCGGACACTATTGTCAACTGCATACGAGGGATTGAGGTTACACACTCCTTATGAAAATCTAATTAATGCCTAATAATCTAATAATGATATGATATCTAATAATGATATAAAGTGGAACAGTTTCCTTCTGAAACCATTCCCTTCCCCCCCTCCATGTCCCTGGTGCCAAAAGGTTTGAGGACTGCTGGTTTAGTCATATAAAAAGAGGACCAGCTTCCAAATGTAGGTGATCTTCTGCTCTGTGACCTCCAAGAATTTTCTCTCTCCTTCTTTTTCCACCTGTTGCCTGATGCTCAACACTCCTTTTTAAAAGATGGGCTCTCTAAATGAAGGATTTTTTATTTAGAGCTAGGGCTTAGAATTAAAATATATTGAAAGGGAAGGGGCTGGGCACGGTGGCTCATGCCTGTAATCCCAACACTTTGGGAGGCCGAGGTGGGCGGATCATGAGGTCAGGAGATCAAGACCATCCTGGCCAACATGGTGAAACCCCGTCTCTACTAAAAATACAAAAATTAGCTGGGCGTGGCAGCACGCGCCTGTAGTCCCAGCTACTCGGGAGGCTGAGGCAGAAGAATTGCTTGAACCCGGGAGGTGGAGGCTGTAGTGAGCCAAGATCGTGCCACTGCACCCCACCCTGGGTGACAGAGCAAGACTGTGTCTCAAAACAAAACAAAACAAACAAACAAACAAAACAAACAAAAAAGAAAAAGGGGGAAAGAGGGAGGGAGGGAAGAATGATTATAAACTCACATAGAAGTCCACGTGTTTACAATGGATCTTTCTGAGAGAAGGATTGGGCTCCAGAAAGGGGATGAAGTGAGATCCACCAAGAGGAAAGAAAACCCAGAAAGGAGGAACTACAGTGTAGAGGACAACATAGTTTGGTCTAAAACTCGCCTTGGATGAAAGGGACCTTTTCCGAAGTCATTATATGAAAAAGATACTTGCAAATGCATAATATTTGTAGCAACACAATTTGCAATTCCAAAAATGTGGAACCAACTCAAAAAAAAAAAAAAATATATATATATATATATGTGGAATACCACTCAGCCATAAAAGGGATGAATTAATGGCATTCACAGCAACTGGGATGGGACTGGAGACCATTATTCTAAGTGATGTAACTCAGGAATGGAAAACCAAACAGCTTGTGTGCTCACTCATAAGTGGAAGCTAAGCTATGAAGATACAAAGGCATGAGAATGACACGGCGGACTTTAGGGACTCAAGGGAATGGGTAGGAAGGGGGTGAGTGATAAAAGACTGCAAATTGGGTTCAGTGTATACTGCTTGGGTGATGGGTGCACCAAAATCTCACAAATTGCCGCTAAAGAACTTACTCATGTAACCAAACACCACCTGTTCCCCCAAAAACCCATGGAAATAAAAAATTAAAAAAAAAAAAAAAGAAAGGGCCCTTTTCCATTGTGCCAGTGGTATTTGTAATGGAACAATTTCTGAGTTAATGGATACTTAATAATTTCATCTAGCTTGTTTTTCAATAAAACAGTCATTGTGTTCCTGGTGTTCTGCTCAGGGAAAAAAAAAAAAAAAGTTCTCTCTTGCTCTGACTTTCTCTCTGGCCAAACTAAGGAAGTTAGAGCAGATACTTAGTGAAAACTTGGTTTTTCACAGATGCTCTCCTTTAAAAGAATGCACTTCTCTTCAGAGGAGTCCTGCGGGATGAGAGAGCTGCTTCCCACTCTTGAGAATTCCTGGAACCCCTTTCTCTGCAGTGTCCCATATCTTTGAACACCATCCTTCAGTTCTCGTACTTTTACTGTTTGCTCACTGCCCCACAGCTTAGTCCCTTCACTCCTAGTGGAAACACCCCAAATTTGTTTCTTCTTCAAAGTCTTCCTTCAATCATGTGTCCTGGACTCATGTGGCTCCTGTATTCCAGCAGTGCTAAGCTGTTTTGAACAGATGCCTTCTCTAAAACCTGTGTCATTTTGTACCCATAACTTTCCAATTAGTAAACTCTTTTTAAAAAAAAAAAAAAATAAAGGTTGTTATTATTATTACTTGAGATGGAGTCTTGCCCTGTCGCCCAGGCTGGAGTGCAATGGTGTGATGTCAGCTCACCGCAACCTCTGCCTCCCATGTTCAAATGATTCTCCTGCCTCAGCCTCCCAAGTATCTGGGATTACAGGTGCTTGCCACCCAGCTAATTGTATTTTTAGTAGAGAAGGGGTTTCACCATGTTGGCCAGGTTGGTCTCGAACTCCTGACCCGTGATCTACCCACCTCAGTCTCCCAAAGTGCTGGGATTACAGGCGTGAGCCACCAAGCCTGGCCGAAAAAAATTATTTTTAAAATATAAAAGGAATATATTCTCATTGTAAAAAATGTGAATATAGAGTAAATAAGAAAATGAAATTGCTTCTCCCCACCCCTACCCCAGGGTGGAAGGTCTAATATGCCTTAAGTGTTAATGCTTTGTTCTTTATCTTCTCAGGCTTTTTCTATTTATATGCAAACATTTTTATGTGTAAAAAACATGTAAAATTATTTCTACAAAACAAGGATACACTATTCTATAACTTACCTTTTAAAACTTAACATGCTATATATAAATTTTTATTTTTTTCATGACTCTATTGTTCTAGCATATGGCTACATCATAGCTTATTTAAACAATGTCCTATGGATGCACATTTAAGTTATTTCCAGTGCTTTATTATTACATTGACACGATAAACGTCTTTTTACAGAGATCTTTTGGTGTGTTTTCTGGCATTCCTGTCAGCTGATATACCAGAAGAGGAACATCTGGTTCAAGGAGTATGCACATTTTCAATACTGATAAATATTGCTGGATTGCCCCCTAGAGAAACTGTACTTACACTCCTACTGGCAAATCATTCAGCCTCAAGGTCTCAGCTTGAGTGTCACCTTCTCAGGGAAACCTGCCTTGTCACCTTTACCCCCAGGCAGTATGGAATGCCCTTCCTTTCTTCTAAAGGAAGAATACTCCCCCCAAAACACTCTGATGTCCTTGAATTTTGGTACTCATCCCACTATTTGAGTATTTGTTATATAATCTGTTTCCACCACTGGACTTTGAGTTCTTTGTTTCTCCTTTTATATTTTTTTGTTCCTGGTTTTAAAAGTAATACATGTTCACTGTATATATAATTCCAGCGTTGTGAAACTACCTTACGTTAGGGAAGTGTCTATTTTGGACAGTCACCCTGTGCACCCCTCTCTCATGACCACTTCCAGCATGGACCATAAAAAACACATACATACATCTCTCTCACCCACAGGCCTGCATTCCTTTTTAAGAGATAGGGTCTCACTGTAACCCAGGCTGGAGTGCAGTGGTGCAGTCATGGTTCACTGCAGCCTCCAACTTTGGGGCTCCAGTGATCCTCCCGTCTCAGCCTCCTGTGCAGCCAGGACTACAGGTATGCACCACTGTGCCCAGCTAAATTAAAAAAAATTTTTTTGTAGAGACGGGGTCTTGCTCTGTTGCCCAGGCTGGACTTAAATTCCTGGGCTCAAGCCATCCTTCCACCTTGGCCTCCCAAAGTGGGATTACAGGTGTGAGCCACTGTGCCTGGACTATGTCTTTTTCTTTTTGTGCCCTAACACTTAATATGGTAGCTGGTACATTGGACATGCTCAGTTAATGTCACCTCAACGAATGGGGAACAAGCCTCTCCTTAGAAAATGTGGTAAGTTACATAAGCACCTGTAATAGGTACTCTCATGATTTATGGATTATTTTTGCTTAGTTTTCTTTAAAAAGAGGTGGCTTTGCACAGCCTCCCACACTGCCCTCAACAGAAACTCTAAAGCAGATGAAATTTGCCCTCTTCTAAATGATTTGGTTCCATAGCCATTAGGAACTATTTAGTTCCTCTAACAAAGCCAATGCAGGAGCCTGGAAAGCAGTTATTAGCTGAGGTAGATTGGTTTACCAATGTGATTTGTTGCTATGCGTGTTTATTATCCACTGGTTCTATGCTCATGAAGTCAATATCCCCTGCATTTGCTGAGCCAGGCAATCTGGTGAAATAAGTGAAGCCAGGCACCGTTCAACTCCCGAATCTAGCAACAGCCATAATAAAAGCTACCATATATTGAGTGCCTACCGTGTATTAGATGCTTTACATGTCATTTAATCCTCATAAAAACCCTGTGAAGAAAATATTGTTTTTCTCTAGGTTGCAGATGATATTCAGCCAAGTTACAGTGAAGTAAACTTTCCAAGGTTACACAGCTATTAAGTGGTAGTATCTGGCTTTGAATCCACGTCTTTTTGGCTAACAACCATCTGTACTCCCTTTTATTTTATTTTATTTTAAAAATTTTGTATTTCCATAGGTTATTGGGGGAACAGGTGGTTTTTGGTTACATGAGTAAGTTCTTCAGTGGTGATTAATGAGATGTTGGTGCACCCATCACCCAAGCAGTATATACTGCACCCAATTTGTAGTCTTTTATCCCTCACCCCCTTCCCACCCTTTCCTCCTGAGTCTACAAAGTGCATTTTATCTTTATTATGCCTTTGCATCCTCATAGCTTAGCTCCCACTTACGAGTGAGAACATCTGATATTCGATTTTCCATTCCTGAGTTATTTCACTTAGAATCATAGTCTCCAATCCCATCCAGGTTGCTGGAAATGCCATTCATTCCTTCCTTTTTGTGGCTGAGAAGTATTCCGTTGTGTACTCCCTTTTAAATCTTCCTTTCTTATCCTTTAACCTGCCGAATGGGCCTTCTCTTATGGAACAGGAAAAGTGGATCATTTGATGGGAAGTCTAGAGTCCTTTCTCTTGTTCATTGAGAAAACACTATTCAAATCTCCAAGAAAACATCTCATCTTCATTTAACTTTGTTTTATTCTCCTTCTAAAATCATAGATCTCTAGAGATAAAGAGATCAAATTTTACCAGTTCACGTTCTCCTGGAGGGGGAGCAGGAGAGCCAATGACAGTATTACCTATTAAATATTTTCATTATCATCACAGTAGAAAGGCTTCCAGATTTCACTGCACGAATGAAAAATCTGGAGTTGCTTTGGATTTATAAGGGTGCAGAGCTAGAGTCTAATAGAACTAAATGTAATAGGCAAATTATAATTTAGAAATAGAAACAGAGGGTAGTCTGGTTCATGGACCACATGAGGACACCTATATCATAGATTGCCCTAAAGCCATCCTCTGACCTGGAGGCTAAAGAGCTCTGGTAGTTTCCTTTTTTTATTATATTCATTCTGTTCCAGGTGGTCAAACATTTCTTTTGTTTTTACTGACCTATAGAAAAGGAAATATGTGTCCACAATTTTGCCCGCCCCAAGTTTTGGAGGACATTCTTTGCTTATTACACCTTGTATTATATAATGCCTCCAGTGGGACTCGGGGTTAGCACTTTGCAATGAGACGTGTTAATGTGTCTTCAGTAAGACATATTCATATTAGATGGGGATAAGTAAAGATTATAATAACTTCATGTCATTTCAGGTGAAATTTTCGCTTCCAAATGATTTGCACACACTTAGGAAAAAAATTTCTCTTTTCAGAACATTTTGGATTTCAGAATTGCAGATAAAGGATTGTGGAGCCATAATTTTCTCCTGTTTTACACTGGCAGTAGTTTAACTTGTGGATCATCAAAAAAATATGTTTGACAGAGGACCCTTATCACCTCTTTTGTTTAAAAAACAAAATAAACTTTGTTTCCACCAAAATGCCTGCCTCCCCGACATTTAGGGGCTGCTGTGGCACCATTCCTGTGTGTGTCCCCTTGGTAGCTTAGTTCCAAGCTTGGCAGTTCTCAGGGTGGGGAGTTCTCTTTGCTCTCCCTTACCCGCATCCCAGCCAGTCCCTTCAGCTGCATCCCGTTTCTCCTCTTCTAAGGGATCTGGAGAGTTGCTGGCTTCCATCATCATCTGTGTGGGGACCGTCACAGCTCACACTGCTCAGCAGGCAGCTTTTCTGGACACCACACACTCCCCAAACCTTTGTTTCTTGATTTTGGGAGTGCTCGCCATGGAAACCATTTTGGCTCATCTTATCCCATCCCCAGGTGGTCTCCGAGGCTTTGCCCACACAGTGCCACAATGAAAAATGCAGCCTGGCTCGCCGGTTTGCTTTTCACGTTTTCATCGCTTATTTGACTCGTGGCACAATCCCACGGAATCCTCTGCAGAGGGTGGCGTTGTGCCATTCCCTCTGACCCGAGTGTTGGCTCTCCCTCTGCTCAGTGTGAGACACACCTTTCACACCCACAGTGATGCCTCACTGCATCCAAAGCCATTCTGAGATTAGGACAGTCTCAGGCCAGATGGTTTGACCAACTCCAATTCCTGCTCCCACTGTGGCTCCTTTAGGCTTCTTATGTTCCATTTAGCTGTTGTTTCTCCAGTATCTGAAGTACATCAAGCAGTGAGTATCTTCAGCAACTGTCTATACCAGTAAGTGTCTGGCTGGTGGTGGGGGGGGGCTGTAGTTTGGCAGTACTACCAGCTTCTCCCAGCATCTGGCTTATCAGAGTGCAGGATTCATGCCATGTGGCCCTTACTTGGGCCAAGAGTCTTCAGTCAGCCCAGTGCCTTAAGTTGTCAAGGAAACTGTCTAGTGAGACCTCCAGATTTACAACTCATTCCTAGGCTACGAGGTTTTCTCCAGAATTTTTGCTGACACAGTTTATTCACATAACCTCCCAGCCCTGTGGGGTGTATAAATCTTTGAGCTTCTCTGCAGAATTCACTGCAAGGCCTAGAAGAGGGGTCAAAAGAAGTTTGGCTTCGGGGGCTTCATGAACTTGGAAATAGTATGCACTATGTTGTGTGGATGTACGTATGGGCATTTTTTTTAGGGGAAGAGGCTTGCACTGGGTGCTCAGCAGCATATTCTGAAAGAGCGTAGCCTTGGGAAATCTATTTAGTTTTCTGAGCCTCTGGAAAGCGAGGATAATACTAGATTCTATCCTATTCATTTGTAATGAGGATAAAGTGAGAAGTGCATATAATATAAACTGTCTAGTACAGTGTCCATAAGTATTCATAAATGTTAGCTATAATTTGTTTGACTCTGTGAGCCTCAAAGGGTTAAGATGATGTGACTGCCTTTCGTTCCTTAGGATTAGGTGGCAGATATACAATTTGTAAGAATTATCTTTATACCGTATAGAAAATCTTCACAGTACTGCCTGGTGTGATCTCCTTAGCATCCTTGTTGGTGGGTGGGAAAGAGGGCATGACTGTCCTCTTTTACAGGTGAGGAAACTGAGGCTCACCATGATCACCTACCTAATAAGGCTCCAAAAAATAGGTCCTGCTCACAATCTGATGGAACAAACAGATCCTAAGACAAGCAATTGTTCACTGTGATAAGCACTTTCATCCTTGAAGTACAGGATGTTAAAGCATCTACAGGAGTCGGGGCGGGCTTCCTGGGGTGACACTTAATCTGATTCCTGAAATGTAGGTAGGAATAGGTCAGGCAAACGAGTGGACTTTGAGAGAGTGTTGCATGTAGAAGGAACAGCATGTGCTGATGCCTTGAGGGAGGGAGCGCTCAGGGCTCAGGTGTCTCGCAGCAAGAGGGAGTGGGAGATGAGGCCAAGGGGAAGTTTCTTTTAACCACTGAAAAAAGGAGATGAATGTGCAAAGAAAAAGGAAAGGAAGGCCGGGCGTGGTGGCTCATGCCTGTAATCCCAGCACTTTGGGAGGCTGAGACAGGTGGATCACCTGAGTTCAGGAGTTCAAGAGCAGCCTGGCCAACATGGTGAAACTCCATCTCTACTAAAAATACAAAAATTAGCCAGGTGTGGTGGTGTGCACCTGTAATCCCAGCTACTCGGGAGGCTGAGGCAGGAGAATCACTTGAACCTGGGAGGCGGAGGTTATGGTGAGCCGAGATCGTGCCATTGCACTCCAGCCTGGGTGGCAGAGCAAGACTCCGTCTCAAAAAAGGAAGAAAAAGGAAAGGAATAGAACAGACAAGTAACTTAGGCTGTGTTGGCACACCTGCAAACATGCAGCCTTTTAAAATAATTCTGAGGAAGACTAACAACACGGCCTGTGTTTGCTGTGTTAAGTGAGGAAGAGTGTTTATAAAACTGCCCGTGTATCAAGATTGCAGCTGTGTAAAAACTAATCCTCAAATGACAGAGACTTACATGGAAGAAGGAAAGTAACTGTTGTGTTAAGGTGATAGATTTTAAAATGTATTTTAATGTCTTATTTTGTAAGTTTCATTTTAGTTGCTTGTGGTTTACAGTGTGTTACCTGGGAGATCAGGATCCAGTGTTCAGCTGAGCCCCCGGCCCCTTCAGTTCTGATTCACGCATTTGATTCATTAATTCCTTAGTTCATTTCAGGCTTGCCCTGTTCCAGGCACCGTGCTTGAGCCAGCAAGGATCAGGAAAGGAAAAAGTTCCTTTCCTTTTTCTTTGCACATTGCTGACTGGGTCATCTTTCAGAGAGACCAGCTGCTCTGACTCTCCTGAGACCCATCCCTCCATGGCTACATAAAAACATTTGCTCCCTCACTTGTTCTCAGAGACACCTCTAATTAATACTTTCTTTTTGTTCATGTGAGGAGAAGGAACAGGCAGTATGAGTTGGTGAACATGGCACCTTCCAGGATCTAGAAGGAATAAGCAAGGAAATTAAGTAATCGGAGGAGTGACAACCAAAACAGCTGGGTGTCAGGCAGACATGTCCGTTTGACCTGGCTTATTACTGTTTACAATCTAGTGCTTTTGCAGAATTGCCTGGTGTCTTCTAAGCTTTCCACAGGGATCCAAGGCTTTGTTTGCTCCGAATGTTTTCTTAAGCAGTTAGTCAGAAATCTTCCTTTTTGTGCAGGTCAATGAGAAGAAAGCGGCAAGCTGCCATTAGATTGGGCATCAACAAGAGACCTTGACCCGTTGGTGCTCTTAGCATGTGTACTGTGCAATTCCAGGGCTCTGAAGGCAGTCTCAGCACACAGGAACAGTTAAACATTTTGTTAACATATCTGATTTTTGCTTTAAAATGCTCCAATACGCATACACAGTGTAAGAGAAGAGATGAAATAAGAAGGGTGATGGATACATTAGTTCATTGTATCATTCCCTTTACCTTGTTTGTTTGAAAATCTTTATAAGGAAAAAAAATTAAAATATTTAAAAGACTGATAAGAACAAATACCAGAAATAAGTGTGAAGAGCCTCGCATGACAGTAACCCCTCTCATCCCTTTGGAGACAGCCAGCCCCAGATGCTGGGCCCTCCCTTCCCTGGACCCTCCACTTCAGTGGAGTGGGAGTTGATGAGCCAGGAAAGGGGAGGTGGCAGCTACCCAGAGACACTGGACTCTCTACTGCTCTCTGAAGTGTGATTTTAGGAGCCGCAGACTTCCCAAACCTCCAGAGCAGTTAGTTCATCCTTTGCTTTCCATGATCATCTCTGAATGTGTATTTGGTTAGAGGTTAGGAAATTGTCAGTCTGTGCATTCAGTACGGACCGAGCACTGTTCTAGATGCTGAGGATACAGCAGTGAGGATTCTGCTTAGGTTGAGGGTACATTCTGCTGGAGGAGCCTGACAAGCAGCATGGACCCTTGTCAGTGAGCAAGACCATTTCAGTGCTGTGAAGAAAATCACATAGGATGATACGAAGGTCAGGAAAGATGTGAGAGCCACTTTAGGTCGGGTGATTGGAGGAAACTCCTCTGAAGAGGCACTATTTGGGGTGATTCACAAAGGATGAGACAGACGTAGCTGCTGTGCCTAAGGGGACAACTTTCCAAACAGAACCGCAGAGCCAGGAAGCAACCTTGGCAAGGCGGAAACCCAGAATGCGAGTGCCTGAAAGGTGAGTGTGTGGACCCTGATTCTGTTGGCTGTCTTCCTTTTCTTTACTCCCTTCTCTCCTTATTCATTTTAAATGTTGTTTCTTCCCAGAAATCTCCCATCTCTCTGGGTTCCGTTTCCCAGTCATTTGTAGCTCCCCTCCCAGCACTCACAGATGTTCTATGTTGACTTTTGGTTGAGGAGCTCTATATGGCTAAAATGAGACCAGGCTCACAATAATGGGAAGATTCATACAAATTAGAGTTGTAACACTGCCAAACAGTGCTTTCTGTGCTTTGGAAATGAATCTGAAGTCAGCCGAAAGCCCGTTAAAACCCACATCCAAATCTTCTACTATGTTTCACAAGTTGGATCAGAGATGTTTAGTTATAAAAGGAAACTTAGAAATTATGTGGTAGTGAGGTATTGGTTTTGGCTCATCTGATTGTTAATTTTTTTAAAATGGCATCCCTTGTATGAGGGAGAGAACGAGAAGAGTACAAGTTGGTATTGGCCTTAAAAAATATACGTGCCCCTTGATCAAGAAATTCCATCTCTAGGAGTTTATTCTAAGAAAATAATCATGGAAATTGCAAAGATTTATCTACAAAAATCTTCGACCAGTGTAGATTATTGTTAAATGGAAAGTGATCTAAAAGTTGAACAATAGAAAACTGGTTAAATGAATTGTGGTACATCACATTGATAGAGTACTCTGAAGCCATTTAAATTGATATTGTAAATGTAATGGCCTGGAAAGCTGTTTATGTTACATTTTATGTCAGGAATACATTTGGCTACAGCTAGTGAAAAAAAAATTATTTCCATTGGGCTGATATAAATAGGGATTTATTTTTCTCACGTAACAGGAAGACCAACGTAGGTAGCTTCTGGGGTTGGCTCGGTTGGTTCAGCAACATCAGCACCAACATCTCTGCTATTCCCATGAACTTTCTAATGCTTGACACCCCGTGGTCACGAGAGGCCTGCTGCAGCTACAGTTCACTACCACGGTAGAGAGGGAGTAGGGGTGGCAACTACGGCTTCTCTACCTTTACTCTACCTTTGCTTTCCTAAGAAAGCAAAACTGTTTTGAGAGTTCCCTAGCTGACACGTCTTTGTATCTTATCAGCTAAAACTATGTCACATGGTCACAGCTGGTTGCAAAGGATGTTAATAAAGTGAGTATATAGCTTTTCACATCTGTAGAGTATAGGCAGGCAAGGGAGATGAGGGTTGGAAATAAGCATTGGGTCAGCTGACCCACAGGGTCTGCTCTCCAATGTTAAATGAAGAATGTAGTTTGTGGTCCCATTGAAGTATATAAAGTAAAATGGGTAATCACATGAATTTTTAAAAACTAGAAGGAAATGGCCAAGCGCGGTGGCTCACGCCTGTAATCCCAACACTTTGGGAGGCTGAAGCAGGCGGATCATGAGGTCGGGAGATCAAGACCATGCTGCCTAACACAGTGAAACCTTGTCTCTACTAAAAATACAAAAAAAATTAGCCAGGCGTGGTAGCGGGTGCCTTTAGTCGCAGCTACTCGGGAGGCTGAGGCAGGAGAATGGTGTGAACCCAGGAGGTGGAGCATGCAGTGAGCTGAGATGGTGCCACTGCACTCCAGCCTGGGTGACAGAGCGAGACTCCATGTCAAAAAAATAAATAAATAAAAGTAATAAATAAATAAATAAAACTAGAAGGAAATACTCCAAAATTTTATTCCTGGTTATTCATTTTCTTGTTTCATATTTTCAATGTTTTATATAATGCAGAGTTAAAATGACTCTCTAACTCCCTATCAACCACCTTAAAAGCCCTGAAGCTCTGGGTGGTGGGATTATGAGTGAGATTATAGGAATATTTATCCTTTATTTTAAAAAAATTCTGTAGAGCGAGCTATCTTTGTTTTTCATTGCAATAACAGAATACCACAGACTGGGTAATTTATAAAGAAATAATGAAGTATATTTAGCTCACCGTTTTGCAGTCTGGGAAGTCCAAGAGCATGGCGCTGGCATCTGGTGAGGGCCTTCCTGCTGTGTCATAACATGACAGAGGGCAAGAGCAAGAGAGCCAGAGAGAGCCCACATTGGTAACACATTCACTCACAGTAACCCACTCTCTCGATAGCAACATTAATTCATTCTTGAAGTCAGAGCTGCCGTTAATCCATTCACCAGGGCAGGGGGATTAAGTGGCCGATACATGGCAAAAGGAACTTTTGAGGGACACATTCAAACCATAGCACGAGCACATGTCACTTTGATTTTAAAAAACAACGAAATATGGTTTTATTAAATGTTACCTCAAGACATAAAAAAAGACATTTAAAATTTTTATTTTGCTTACCTCTATATTTCACACATAATTGAGAATCAAGTGACAAGGAACTTGTACCAAGTCCCATATCCAGTGAGAGGCAGAGCTTGGCCAGGCCCCAGGTGTCCCAGTTCCCAGTAAAGGGATTCCTGCTATGCTTTTTCTTTTTTCTTTCTTTCTTTCTTCTTCTTTTTTTTTTTTAATATCATTTCTTTACTTTGGGACCTATTCCAAATTGAGTATGGCCGTTTAAATCCTCCTAACCAACCACGTCCTAACTTCCTCCTCTTCCTTCTGTGTTGTGCTTGGTGTTCCCTGACAGATGATAAATGTCTTCTCCCATTCAAACTGTTGACCTCTAAGGTATGTTGACTGTGAAAGCTGTCAGAATCAAAGTGGAGTCATTTATGTCAAAACTCTGAAAAATGGAGCCAGCGAAGGCCATGAATGAAGGGTTCTCATGCACGAGAACTGTCACAAAAGACTGCAGAAATACAACCTTGCACAAAGGCCGTTGCAACTTGACACATACAAAAAATACTTCTGTGAGGACATCTGCCCAGCAACCCCCTGTCTAACCTTGGACTGATGTCACTTTTGTTAATGATCCTTGTAGCCAAGGATAATTGTCTCAAAAAAATTATGGAATCTTCCTCATTTTTCCTTTAAAAATCCTTGTCTTCCTTTGACCTCCCTGAATATATCCATGCATATTCCCATTGCAGTACAACTCCCAAATGAGTATTATTTTCTTTGAGTCTCCCTCTTTGTCTGTTATTTAGGTTGACACTTCATTGGATGCTCAATCAGTCAGTCACTTGTCAATTGATTATTCAACATTTATTGTCAGACATTGTTTTAGGTACTAGGAATATAATGCTGGACAAGACATCGTCCTTCACATGAAAAAGTTCACATAGGCTCAGGAGGCTGAGGAGTAAACAAGCAGTTATAACACAGAGGGGTTCCTGCTGTGATGAGCAGGCTTGGGAACATAGAAGGGATACAAATCTGGCCTTTGGGGGTGGGGTCTTGGATGGGTATGTTTCTAGAAAGGTCTCCATAAAGAAGTAATTCCAAGCAGAGATAGGAAAAAGAAAAAGGTGCTAACTAGGAAGAGGAGGGCAAAAAGACAAGGCAGGGAAGCTTTCCAGGCACAAGAAAACAATTGCAATCTTTCCCAAAGCATATCTGAAGGTGTGTGGTGCTAATATTTTTCCTGGAAAATAGGCATTATGGTTAAATAAGGTTAGGAAAGCTTAATGGGGTTTTTGCACGTCCTAGACTTTCTTCAGCTCTTTTTTCTGCATATTATATTACCAGACTGCCTTTCTCTTGAGCTCTTGGGCCTCGTGATGTTCTGTTCATCTCCAGAATGTCACTAAATCGTGTGACATAGACAAATTCAGTTGTGTTTCAAGTTTTTAACTGAAACATATTATTAGCCCTCCTTTTCCTCACTCTTACTTTTTATCACATTTTGGAGCAGATTTTAAGTTTGCAGTAAGAGAAGGTGTAATTCTGAAGATGTTTTCTAGAAACTGACTCTCAGTGTTACCTTTGTTTGGTTAATTGTAGCAGGAATGCTGTAAAGAAATGCAGTGGGAAAGATAAAAAGGTAAATCGGTTTAAAAATCTTCGGTAAATATGAATTTGATATAGTTTTAGTAATCCTGGAGATTCTTTTTAACCCATCTGCAAGGTTGTAGAGTATAGTTGGTGAGTGAAGAGTTAATGCAATATAAGGGCGGCATGCAAACAGGTTTGAAGTTGCTTGCTAAGAGAATCCCGGAAAATAAGAGAGGGCTGCATCTCTTTAAGTTTGTTCCACCTGAGCGAGCCAGCCCTGTCATGCTCATGTTCAGTGGAGTCATTAGCAGTGCCTGAAAGAAGAGAAGCAGGAGTGCCAGGAACTGCCTGGCTGCTGCTCACCCTGGATTTGCCAGGGTTCCTGCCTTCTGCCTTCCCTGCGGGTCAGCCCCGTTCAGTTCCATTGCCATATGCACTGAGTAACATTTCATTTTCTGCAGCCTCCTCATTGCCTTTCTCAGGCAGCTCTTCATACCTTATGCTGGCTTTTCTCTCCTTATTTTTAAAGCTTTCTCTGGGTGGAAAAAGCAGGATATTTGGAGTCAGTCTGGGTTTGAATCCCGACTTACCAGCTAGAAAATTTTACTTGAAAATGGGGATCATTAACAAGTCTATAAATTATTGTGTGATGAAGTCTTGTTTCCTGTGAAGCTGTTTATTTTCTACCCTTAACAAAGGATGTTGTTTAGTCTTGGTGCATCTAGGAGGACAAAACTGGGAGTCTTGGGGATAAAGTTCAAAGAATTTAAATCTAAAGTTCATTTGGGGCTGTGTTTGTTTTTTTAAATTATGGCTGGAAATTAGCCTCTTTGAGGTTTTTTCCAGATTTATTTTCATGAATAAATTAAATTTCAAATTGTCAGTATTCAAGAAAACATGACAATGTTGTTGTTTAATAATAATAAAAATAAAATGACTCCAAAAAATGGGGATCACTTGTAACTTTGTCCTAAGACTATTGAGTTTGAGATATTATAAGTGCAAAATGGTGTATCTGTAGCTGCTTTAAGCCTTCATTAGCTCCCCTTTGCCCATGGAATAAAATCAAAGCCCTCTTAGATTAAAAGTCAGGGTCCTCAGTCCCTCCCCTTGTCTTCCTTCCTGCCCCCATTACCTCCTGCCCAATACCCTGGCTCCAGGCCGCCTCTCACCTCCCTGCATCTGCTTTACACTGGCCCTTTGCTCAGCTAAAGGGTTGTTCATTGTTTAAGGTTCAGCTCAGCGCAAGAAGCCAGGACAAAAGTGTACATCGGAAGATTCTGTTTTTGTGAAGTCCAAGAACACACAAAACTAACCTGTCATGAAAGAATTCAGAAATTGGAGAGGTGGGAGGGATTGACAATAAAGGGATATGCTGGAACTTTCGGGGGTGAAGGAAGTGTTTTAAACCTTGTTTTTGATAGTGGCTACACAAACGTATGCAGTTGTTGAAACTTATGAAACTGAATACTTAACATCTGTGCATTTTGTTGTATATTAATAATACCTTTCAAAAAATAAGTCATGTACATAATCTTATCCAGAAAGCTTTTCCAGGCTAAATTTAGCCTCTCTTTTTGTCCCCAGCTCCCTGCACTCATTTCTGTCCTTACACTTAGCACGCTGTATTGTAAGTGTCTCCTTTTTATGGGTTCTGTGCTCTTTTAGTCTGTAGGTTCCTGTAAGGATCCAGACACTTGCTACCTATGGAACCTTGGTTGCTGCTCAACCTTATCCTGTCTATGCCTGCGTTTCCTAATCTATAAATGGGAAAATAATGGTGTTTCCTACATAGGGTTGTTGTGATGATGAAATGAGGATAGGTATGCAAGGAGCCAGCATGTAGTAGGCACTCAGTAATTATTAATCCTGTAATGGGGCAGAAAATGTATTCACATTATACTTATGTGCAAAGAAAGGTTAGCTTATATTTCTATAGCTAACCCAATCCTCATTTGAGCCTCTCTTTTCTCCTAAGCAGGATAGCAGAGGAATACCAAGTTTTATTCCAGTCTGGTAACTTTGTCTCATCCAACAATTTAAACACCTAATAAATTATTTTAGTAAGTATTGATGAGAACAAAATGCATATCACTCATTTTCTTCAGGCTCACTAGGAGCTTTCTGCAGGACATTGATTTAGAAGGTCATGCACGGTTTGAACCATTTCTGATTCTAGAAAACAAACGTGAAGAAACCCTACAGTCTCTTGGCAGTTTGCAAATAGGTCGTTAGTGTCAACCATTATTACGCAGGAAGAAAAAGTGAGCAGACCTTTTGACCTGAGTGTGGAAAAGAAGATCTTTCCCCTGATGTTCAGTATGAAGAAGGCCCACCCAAGAGCTGGGGGTCTCAAGCAGGAAGAGGATTAATCATTTAGCAACTTCCACTGTGACTCGACTATGCTGCCTATTCCAGTGGACTCCAAACAAGTGTGCAGGTCAATAATTCATGCTGGCAATGACTTTGACCTCCCTGAGCCATGTCCCTGATTAGCCAAACATTTAGTCATGACCATAGATAAAGAGTAATTAAACACTAAGGTCTTCTCTCCAGCCATCTCTGCACCCAACCATAGATAGATATATCCTGGCCTCTGGGTGAGTGTCCTTAGGTTGAATCCTCCTCCTTTAGCTTCACTCTACTGCATTGATTATTTCCTGTTCTGATTGCCAATCTGCCGTGAAGTGTTCAGACCATGCCTGTGGGCACAGGAAGGTTGCCTGGTGTGGGCTGAGAGTTGTGGTCGTGGCCCTCCGCCTATCCAGATGCATTCAGATTCTGTACCAGCCTCCGAGGAGTGTGTGGGCGTCAGATAGGCCGGGTATCTTATGTGCCGTAGGCTTGGACAGATCTCTGAACCTTCCTGAACCTCATCTCCCTGGGCCTCCAAACCCAGACCAATAGTTTCTGCCCTGCCTGCCTCACGGGGGAGGAAGTGACAATACTTGGTAAATGTTCGCAGTTGAAAACACATTTAAATGTAAATGGTTTTTGAAAGGGCAGATACTGTGTGATCTCACTTATATAAGGTACCTGAGAGGAATAAAATTCCCAGAGACAAAAAGGAGAGTGGTGATTGCCAGGGCCTGAGGAGACGGGATAGAGACTTGTTGTTTAATGGGTCCAGAATTTCAGTTTGGGATGATGGCTGTATATCGGTATAATGCCACTGAACTGTACACTTAAAAATGGTTCACATGGGCTGGGCACGGTGGCTCTCGCCTGTAATCCCAACACTTTGGGAGTGGGCAAATTACGAGGTCAGGAGTTCAAGACCAGCCTGGTTAAGATGGTGAAACCCTGTCTCTACTAAAAATACAAAAATGAGCTGAGTGCGGTGGCAGGCACCTGTAATCCCAGTTACTCGGGACGGAAGAATCGTTTGAACCTGGGTGTCAAGAGGTTGCAGTGAACCAAAATCGCACCGTTGCATTCCAGCCTGGGCAATAGAGTGAGACTCCGTCTCAAAAAAAAAAAAAAGGTTCATAGAAACTGGATGCAGTGGTGTGCACCTGTAGTCCCAGCTACTCTGGAGGCTAGGGCAGGAGAATTGCTTATGCCTGGCAGTTCACGGCAACATAGGGAGACCCATCCCTTTTAAAAAATGGTTTAAATTGTGATGTATATTTTACTCTAATTTTTTAAAAATGTTAATCGTCTTAACGTTCCCATACCTGCAAGTCGTCACAAGCTAACCCTGACTAGCGCCTTCCTGCCACTCCTGGTCCTTAGAATAGGACCCCAAACCCCCTTCTCAGTCTCCCATGGCTTTCCCTCCTCTGAATGCACTGGTTGAATGGAGATGGTCTGAGCTGATCAAGTCTGTATTGAGCCCTGCCTTCGGCCAGGCACAGGACATACAAAGATCAATAGATACAGTGCCTCAGGTCTGGTGTGGGATGCAGATCAGTCAACGGGGCATTTTGATACAGTGTAGGAGAGGCGGTGATGGGGTGGCCAGGTTCCATGGGAGGGCAGGAAGGCTTCCTAGGGTCGTGAAAGGCATGTTGGAGTTAACCAGACCAGGAACTGTCAGAGGCACAGCTGCTGCCTCCACTTCCCTGATGCTCCGTTTACTCTCATGCTTCTCTGCTTTTCTGGTGCTCTTCCTTTGGCTAGAGTGCACCCTTTCCTTTCTTTCCCCATAAAACCCACCTCGTCCTTAAAGTGCCAGCTCAGGTGCTGCCTCCCTTCTGGAGGCATTCCCTCCGCCCAGCTGGAATGACTCTCCCCTGCTCCTGAGCTCCCACAGCCCCATCTTATGTCCCCACTCAGCACATGTTTCATTCTGTCAGGTAATACAAGCTCTTTATATTTCTGTCTCTCTTGTTGGATGTATTTTGGGACTTTTATAGTTCCAAGTAAGAAAAACCAACTGGAACCAGCCGCAGCAGAAAAGAGTCATTTATCAGAATACAGGGTGTCTCCCCTGGACCAAGATTGTTCCTGGCTGTCCCTGCTCATCTTTCCCCTTTCTCTGTCTGCTTCCAATCCATGTGGCAGGAGCGGGTGACATTCCACATATTCTAGGTCTGGTCCACCTCTGCCTTTAAGAGCTCAGCCCAGGGAAGGTTTCTATGCTACTTGGGTCAATGATCACCCCTTGACCAATTAACTGTGGCCAGGGAAGCAGGATCACATGTACACACGGTGGGGGACAAAGCCCATGTGCCTTGGGGAAGAGAATACCTTAGGTCAGCATGAACTGAGTTCTGTAGTATTGAGCACTGCAGGCTACTTAGCCCTTATAGCCCTCTCCCCTGGCCTTCCCACCCTGTTCCCCACTCCACCTCCCCTACAGTTTTCCTCTCTGGCCATTTCTTCATTTTCTTTCTCTCTCTTTCTCTCTCTCTCTCTTTTTCTTTCTTTTTCTTTTCTCTCTCTCTCACTGTCTCTCCCCTTTTCTTTCTTTTCTTTTCTTCTTTTTATCTTTTCTTTTTAGAAGCAGGGTCTGGCTGTGCTGCCCAGGCTGGAGTGCAGTAGTTATTCACAGGTGTGGTCACGACAGCCTTGAGCTCTTGGACTGAAGAGATCCTCCTGCCTCAGCCTCCCAAGTAGCAGGAACCATAGGCATGTGCCACAACACCTGGCTCCAGTTTTCTGTTTGTGGATGCTGCTGCCTTCATCCATCCCTGATATCAGTATTTTCTATAGTTTCACGTATGCATCTTCCCAATTTTTCATTTTCTTTAGATGATCTCATGAAGTCCCATGACTTCAATTGCTATTTGCATTCAAATTATAGTTACTGCTCAGATCAGAGGGCCTGACCTATAGATTCTGTTGTCTGGTGATCATCTCCATGAGATATCCCAAGTGCAAAAAACTGAATGTGCCTTGTGTCTCTCACCCCTTCCTGACACTCCCATTCACCTGAGCCTCCTGCATTCCCTGCCTCTGTGGATGACATCATCAGCCACCCCGTCACATCTGGGAGTCACTTTCACTCCTTCTCGTTCTATACCTAAGAAATCCAGTCTGTCACCAGACCCTTTCCTGTTACCCCCTAAACACCTCTGAAATCCATCCACTGCTATGGCCTTAATTCAGGCCTGCATCATTCGTTACTGTCTTGTACTAGACTCCTGTACCACCTTGCAATTTGCTTCCCCATAGTGCAGCCCATTTAATCTTCCTATATAAAGAATCTGGTTTTGTCAGTCCCTTGTTTAAAATCCTTCAGTGGCTCCTCATTGCTCCTAGGATAAAAGTCACACTTTGATGTGTGATATACAAAACTCTCCATTGCCCACCTGTCTGTCTTAATCTCTTGCTTTCTCTACAGCCTTTGTGGCCCATTAGCAGTTTCTGAATGTGCCCTGCTATCTAAGATTCCCTTTCATGCTTTCTTTTCTTTTTAAAAAAATTACACTTTATTACTTACGAATGAAGCCTTAATATAAGAGTGAAAAAGTATAGACCACTTCTCAAATTATAAAGGGAAGAGATCATTATATTCAGGGGCAATATACTTATCGCTATGGTATCTGTTTAAAAAGCTGCAGTAGCAAAGACATGGAATCAGCCTAAATGCCAAGCAATGTTAGACCGGATAAAGAAAATGTGGTGCGTATACACCATGGAATACTACACAGCCATAACAAAGAATGAGCTCATGTCCTTTGCAGTAACATGGATGGAGCTGGAGACCATTATTCTAAGCTAACTAACACAGGAACAGAAAACCAAACACTGCATGTTCTCATTTACAAGTAGGAGCTAAACACTGAGTACATGTGGACACAAAGAAGGGAACAGCAGATGCCAGGTCTACTTGAGGGTGGAGGGTGGGAAGAGAGAGACGATTGAAAAACTACCTATCAGGTATTATGCTTATTACCTGGGTGATTAAATAATCTATACACCAAACCCCAGTGACACACAATATACCTATATAGCAAACCTGCACATGTACCTCTGAACCTAAAATGAAAGGTCAAAAAAGGGCCAGGTGCGGTGGCTCATGCCTATAATCCCAGCACTTTGGGAGGCCAAGGTGGGTGGATCACGAGGTCAGGAGTTTAAGACCAGCCTAGCCAACATGGTGAAACCCCATCTGTCCTAAAAATACAAAAAGTAGCCAGGCACGTTGGTGGGCACGTGTAATCCCAGCTACTCTGGAGGCTGAGGCAGGAGAATAGCGTGAACCTGGGAGGTGGCGGTTGCAGTGAGCCGAGATCGTGCCACTGCACTCCAGCCTGAGTGACAGAGCGATACTCCGTCTCCAAAAAAAAAAAAAAAAAAGAAAAAAAGAAAAGAAACACTTATTTATATTGATAAATTTAGAGAGTTGCTTTTCAACTCAAATTTGAATTTGATATTAATAATTTTAAATTAAAATCTGCTATTTAGATATACTTGGACAGATATAGTTTTCAAGTTGATATGCTTTTGCTAAGATAAGGAATTGTCAAAGTAGATGCAAATATAAGAGAAAAATGATTTATTGATAGTTCAGCTATGGAAACTTTTAAATATGTTTCAAACAATTTAGGTACGTGAAACTACTCTTATAAATGTAAGGTTTATGAAATCTAATGTATCTCAAGTATGTCTCTTTAAAATTTAGCTCTTGAAATAAGATGTTTTATCAGTATAAAACACACACTGAATTCTGAAGTCTTTGTAAGCCTTCAGAGAAATGGAAACTATCTCATTAGTAATTTTTCCAATACTTACATGTTGAAATGGTAATTTGGATATAATGGATTGCTATTTATTAAATTCACTCAAGATATCATGTAAGTAACCACTGCTATTAAATTAAAATATTACTTTGTCCTATAAACCTTGTACCTAATGCAGCAGGTAATCATTATTACTTCAGTGTAAGTTGTTCACCATAATTTTTCATCCATGCTGGCTGCCTGGTGAGATGCTCTTCTATGGACCAATCACTGGTGCTTTGCTCTGTTAAGCAGCAACCTTTCATAAGGCAGCCAAAGATGAAAGTGAGCAAAAAGTGTAATTTTGTACCAGAGCATGGAAATTTGAGGTTGCCAAAATTTTAAATAATGATTTTTAAAAGTTATCCAGTTAGCAAAAGTACTTAAACAGGCTGAGTGTGGTAGATCATGCCTGTAATCCCAGCACTTTGGGAGGCCAAGGCGGGTGAATTGCTTGAGCCCAGGATTTCAAGACCAGCCTGGGCAACATAGCAAGACCTCATCACTATAAAAACTACAAAAATTAGCCAGGTGTGGTAGCATGCACCTATAGTTTCAGCTACTCGGGAGGCTGAGGAGGGAAGATCTTTTGAGCCTGGGAGGCGGAGGTTGCAGTGAGCTGAGATTGTACCACTGCACTATTATTTTTAATAGTAATTATTATTATTATTTAAAATGTACTTATGAAGGTATCAGATATCTGTAATATTACAATATAATTTCCTAAAAGTTAACTTGAGGATCATTTTGCTTAAGCTTCAGCCATTAAGATGATTAGTTTGACTCGAGGAACAACACATAGCAAATGAAAAAGATTATGCCATACCTCTCTGCTTTTGTTGATTTTAGGTGTCCATTGTATGTGTCTTCAAAGTAGTCTATCATATATTGTATTTCTTTTAGCAAAGGTTGCTATGTAAAGTCATAGGAAAGCCAAGAAAAGGAATATTATGCTGCAAAACAAAATAAAATGAGAACTCAAAAATAAAATGAGAACTCAAAAATAAAAT